>NC_136057.1:996204300-996756926 GCF_964261635.1 Lissotriton helveticus
TGCTGACCCACCCACACAAGGCTCTACACAACCAAGGACCCACCTACATTAACCACTGCCTGAACTTCCACCAACCATCGAGAAGACTATGCTCTGCCTCCCTTTCACTTGCCCATACTCCCTGCATCGGCAAAAGTCGAGGACGCTCTTTCTTCGACATTGAGCAAAGACCTGGAACAGCCTCCCCAATTACCTTCGGACTATCATCTAACTTCCGTAATTCCGAATAGCCCTCAAGACCTGGCTGTTGGAATAACCCTCCGGGGCATGCAAGCGCCTGAATACCCTATTGAGTGATTAGTCACGCTTTAAAAGCCCTGATTGATTAATTGATTATCCAAATACAAGCAACCTTCTTTAAAGGACACTCACAATAGCCAATCAGAAGCTGGTTGCGGGCTATAAGCCCACAGAGCATGTCTAGAGACAGCACATGCACTGTCTAGGCTCTAACTAAAAACAGTGCCACTATTGGTGGAAGTGGGTGGTGAAAGAATTTGCACTGGACTGTGCCCTATTAGGACAAGCGTTGAAAATGCAACAGGTCTTGCCTTTGGTTAAGTTAAAGCCATTTGCTTTGCTAATGGCATTGTATAACAAAGCAGGTGGCTTTAACTTAATAAAAGAGACCTATAGCATTTTTAATGCTTGTTTCTGTTGAGATGGGTTCCTCTAGTACAGTGATACTCAGATTGCAAGTCCTTCGTTAAATAATAACTGTATCCAACGCTTCAAACAGCACATCGGCTATTTCTAAGCGCTCCAGATAATAGATGTTACAGCGCTCTGTTTAATGTGCCTCCGTGATAACATGCGCCTTAGCTGCTTCTGGGAAATGAAACTCAGATGGTGGCGAGTTTAACTAGCAGATATGCTTATTACACCTACCTGTTTGTAACAGGTATACAGATGTACACAACCGGCTAGTGTAACAAGTTGGCGCGCTAACAAACGATGTCGTATTGAGGCAATAGCAAATAGCAAGTAGAGAACTCACAGCTCTGGGTAAAGACAGCATAGCAGGAGCCACTACATTGCCCACAGGAGAGAGGGAACTACTTGTGCAGGACAGAATGCCCTTACAACCTACAATGGAACTGGTGCTCAGAAGCAGCTTCTCCCCTGAGACGCCTGGCGCACTACACACACGCGCAAACACAACAGGTGCAGTGTCTCACACACAGTGTCTCACATACACAGCCTCACACACACAGCCTCACACACACAGCCTCACACACACAGCCTCACACACACAGCCTCACACACAGCCTCACACACACAGCCTCACACACACAGCCTCACACACACATACAGGGTCTCAAACACACATACAGTGTCTCACACACTCACTGTGTACAGCGTCTCACACACACAGCGTCTCACACACACACACACACACACAGCGTCTCACACACACACACAGCGTCTCACACACACACACACAGCACGTCTCACACACAGCACGTGTCACACACACACACAGCGTGTCTCACACACAGCACGTGTCACACACACACACACAGCACGTGTCACACACACACACAGCGTGTCTCACACACACACACAGCGCGTCACACACACACACACAGCGCGTCTCACACACACACACAGCGCGTCACACACACACACACAGCGCGTCACACACACACACACAGCGCGTCTCACACACACACAGCGTCTCACACACACACAGCGTCTCACACACACACAGCGTCTCACACACACACAGCGTCTCACACACACACAGCGTCTCACACACACACACAGCGTCTCACACACACACAGCGTCTCACACACACAGCGTCTCACACACACACAGCGTCTCACACACACACAGCGTCTCACACACACACAGCGTCTCACACACACACAGCGTCTCACACACACACAGCGTCTCACACACACACAGCGTCTCACACACACAGCGTCTCACACACACAGCGTCTCACACACACAGCGTCTCACACACACACACACAGCGTCTCACACACACACACACAGCGTCTCACACACACACACACAGTGTCTCACACACACACACAGTGTCTCACACACACACACAGTGTCTCACACACACACACACACACGAGTCTCCGCTCTTGTCCCTCATGCCCCTATACCTTCTGTTCCTACCCTGCCCCTCCCTGGATCTCTCGCTGCCCGGTGCCAGCCTGCTCCGCCTTCCTTCACTGCCAGCCCCCCTCCCTCCCCCGCAGCACTGCCAAGCAGCCCTCGGTGCGAGCAACGGAGGGCCGCAGCCCAGACATGAATACAAGCCCCCACCCAACACCTCTCCTCCAATGCGAGACTCAAGAGTGGGGGGCGGGGTGAGGGAAGCATGTAGGCGGAGGCGACTTTAAAGACATGCTGCACAACCAAACACACAAGCAGGCATGACAACAAATAAGTAAACGTATTATGCTAAATAAGTACCATAGCAGCGTATTCTCCTGTCCAGGGCTGAGTCTGGGGTCCTCGCAGCAGCGTAGAGCTCGGGTGGGCTCTGTTTTGAGGAGGGGGGGGGGGTGGTGTTCTCGGCGCTGCTGCTGATCCCCGAGCTGGAATTGTGAAGACAGGAGGGAAGGCAATGCTGAGAGAGGTCTCTCCTCCATCCCTCTCTCACCACAGGCCTGCATCAGAAGCCTCATGACGGACAACAGTGACCTTCAGCCCCCCTACTCTCTACCCCTCCCGGGAGACACACCCTCCACTCCGCGGTGGGATGCCCTGTGCTGTGCTAATTCCATTTCTACTTCACTGCCAGCTTCATGCACAAGTCTTGGCTCCGGTGCTCGGTTTTCGAGTCCCCACTTCCCTGGATAGGGAGGCTGGTATTGGAAAGTGCAGAACCCAGGCTGCAGCCACTGCATGGTTGTCCAAAGCTGCACTTCCTGCCCGAAACTCCCTCCGCTTCCTCCCTCCCTCCCTCTGTCCTGCATGGCGCTGCTGTCATCACCCAGGTGTGGGCGTGCGGAGGCAACGAGGGCAGGGAGCAGCCTGAAGTGTGCAAAGCAAATTGCAGTCCCCAGGAGAAAGCAGGCAACAGGTAATACAGGTACAAGGGGGCGGGACCATGCGCAGTCAGCTACCTGATGATGGTGCAGAGTCCTGGCATTTTAGTAGGGCCTGTAGTTGTTCTTTATTTCACGTAAATGTGGTGCCTCTGTTTGGTACACCGGAGACAGGCAACAGAACGTTAAGGTTTGTGAACGTCTTTTAGATAAACATGCACTGCTCAAAGGTTGTTTGCTCAGCAGTCTGTATACAAAAGTGTTAGCTTTCTGTCGTTAGTATTCAGTCAGGAGAATGGCGGTACTTGTTCGTGTTGACATTTTCCCCCTGCTTCAAATTCTAGTCTGAGCCAACAAGGTGCCGGTGCCCACCTTTCACACTGCAGCTTGGTAAAGGATGCTATGCCCATGAGTACACACATACATGCCTGTGCCTGCTCTGGTAGCATACGCTACACTGCTGCCTGCACACACCTCAAATGACGACGATCCACACATACACCCACGATACCACTCCACACACACTACACCGTCCACCATAGCCGCTTCGATTCCCGAAGGAGGGGGCGGGGACTTACAGAAAAATTTGCATTTTTACATGCAGGCGCGCTAATGTTATTTATTAGAGCAGGAGCAAGTGCAGTTAGTTCCCAGCAGACGGTGCTCGCCCGGCTGACAGGCTGCCACAGGTGCCGGCCGCTGGGGGATGCTGCCGCCTGGTCCAAGCAGGAGACAGAAAGGGAGGTGCCTTTTAGGCAGCAGCTGCCCGCCTCCTCTCCCCCACCTGCTCGCCTCTGCCGCTGCCCCGCATCCCTCTCCCCTGAGCCAGCCCACCGCAGCGGGACGCGTTTCCAGCCTGAAGGAAGGAGACTAGGAGAAGCTGCCACCGTACTGGGGAGGGAAACGCGTGCTTTTCCGCACCCGTGGACTAGGAGCTGCCTGCAGCCGCTCGAAGGGGCATCACAGCTGGGCATAGCCAACGCACATCTATCGCATCCCAGGCTGCTCCGGGGAAAGCAGATATCTGTAAGTAATTGATGAGTGCCTGCCTCCTTTGAGTCTGCTACAGGGTACATGTACATGCATATTTTAGCGATGTGTAGATTCCCATAGGAAATGTACCTATATCTTCATTTGAAGATAGCAGGGGATGTGTTGTGCATTTTATTCGTTGTACCACGAGAAAAGCAACAAGTGCTCCACCATGATGCCAAGTTTTCTGTTTTTCTGCCGTCCCACTTGGATGGGCTCGGCCAGACTTCCTGCTGGCGTAATAGGTTCATTAACTTCTTTATGGGGCCATCTGTTTGGACCCATAAAGAAGATAAGAAACCTTTTACGCCAGCAGTAAGTCGGGGCAGCCAGTCCAAGTGGGACGGCTCTAAAAGAGAAAACATTACGTCACTGTAAGCTCTTTTCCAATGACCGGCCACTGTTTAGCATAAATGGTGACGCCAGTAAATGGAAAAGAGGGGCGGGGCTTAAAGCCCACTAGTGAATCTCCCCAGTCTCACTAAATCTCGCCAGCGAGACTGCGCATGTGCACAGTCTTTCACTAGGCTTCGACCTAAAAAAGCATTGGTAATTAAGATAGGTCTGGCTTGTAAATGAATATCAATCATCCATCAAATTCTGCTCTCAATTACTCATCATCCATCCACTCTGTCACTCATACTTGCCCTCATGCACCTACTCTTCCATCCATTGGCTCATTCTTTCATTCAACCACTCGCCCAACCATAATAATACATGCAAACTTACCAATCAAGGATGAGACACTTCAGTTAGCAGTCAAATTTACTGGCATTGTTGCTAGTTTGTGAGGGCTGTAGTGTGTAACTGATAGTCTGTGACCGGTAAGAGAGTGTCGTTGCTAGCGGGTGATGACTCATTTGTGAGGAGTGCGAGTGCCTCTGGGAGTGTGACTGTCAGTGAAGGATATGTGAGTTGTTTGCAATGGTGAACTGCTAGAAAGTAGTACAAGAATGCAGTCAGTGATATCTTCTACTCTGAGGGGAGTAGGTGCTATTGGTAGTGTGGTACTGCTCTCTGTAGCACAAGGCTGCTAGTATGAGGGATGTACGATTGTACTGTGTAATCTGAGAATGGTGTGAAAGTGCTTTTGGGGGTTTGTGTCTGCTAGGCTGTGAAGGGCGTGAGAATGCTGCCAGTCTTTCTATTGTTTGCTTTTCTAATACAGGTGGACTAGTCAGTGAAAGCTTGAGCCAGGCTTGATCCTGAAACCTGGTTCTGGCTCAACTGGAGGTCCTGTTGGAACCTCGAGCCCATGGTGAGCCGAGCTTCAATGTGGCTTCTGCCTCCCTCTACCCAGAATGTTTTACGGCCATAGCTGCTCCCTATGAAATTCGGGAACCAGGTTTGAGTCTCTGTATCGGCTCAACATTATACAATTTTGGGTAAATCACATTATCTCCCCATGCCTACAAGTAATGCAGGTGACCTTATGCAATTTAACTGGTAATGTAAGTGCTCCAATACCGCTTTATATATTACAACTACAGAAGAATGCACTAAGAGGTTAAAACAAAGCTATAACACAAGGAGAGACAAATACCCATTTAGTGGGCGATTGGCACAGAAAACCTGAATAAATGTCTGCTTCCCTGCTTAAATTGTGTGTACTAGTTAAGTTTCCATGACACACACACACTCAAGGAGACTCCTAAAAACCAGCAATGCTGGCCATGAAATCTGATGCCACTCAGTACACAATGCCTTATGCTCACCTGCGGCCATTCCCTTTACAAGCTATGATAATGTAATATGGTGTCTGCTCTATGTGCACGGCTAATACCCACCCTGCCAACACTCCCTCTTTTGCCCAACAAATGTTTAACTGACTCCAAGAGGTTGAGCGCACATTGTTTTTAAGCCTTCTGCACTGGCAGGGAGCAAGCATATTTAAAAATCCAGAATAAGACCATGTCAAGTGTCACATGATCGGACCCAAATGCAACTTGCCATCGCAGTACCCGATCCCTTTATGTGCATGATATCCTGTGACTGGGTCTACTTTTATAAGTCTTTAATCTCTGCCCGATCCTGGCAGAGCTTTAAAAAAAACGTTAAAACAGGAAGATTTTGCTGTGCTTGTATAAGATGCAGGGTCTATTCAGTAAAGAGTGAGAGGGGAGTTCTGGAACCGAACATGCACATTTATGAAAAAGAAAGGAGCACCACACTTTCACATAAAAAAAACAAATAGGCTGCAAACTACAAAAGATTTAAAGTACAATCCTCTTAAAACGATAGCAGCGAAATGTCATTGACACAAGGGCCATATTACAAGAGGGGATTCATCTCATTATCCTGAGGGAATTGATCATAGCTTTTACGGTGTAAAGTGCTCTTGTTCTAAATGCAAGCTTTAGGCAGAATAAAAAGTTCTCCCCTAAATCTGTACTCTGGGTAGTAAACTTGTGGGTAGAGCCAAAGCCACTCTTTCAACGGTGCTTCTTTAAGCTCTTTTTCTGTTGATCACATAAGGTCAGGCTACAGCTGCCCTATCAAGCTTGGCCTAAAAATGCATGTATATAATTGTAGACTTGGGCATCCCTTACTGCTTTTGAACACACATATACACTTTACTGGGCCAGTACTTCTGAACGCTTTTTTTGGGTTGATCAAATATAGCTGGGGCCACTGTAAGTATGTGAATGTACAGCTGCTGCGATTTTTGCATGACTGTAGCTTTTTCTCATTTGCCACATAATCCATCATCTGCTGCCTAATCTGCAGATTTCAATCCCCAAAAATTGTTTCTAGCTCAAAACGTTAGAAAAGTTACTAAAAATTCAGCAACACGTGTTGCCGTACAGTGGAAGACCCTGTGCAAAGTTGGGCTGTCCCCTTGCTTTTGCTTAGTTCTATAACTGGGTGTTAAACTGTAACTAACGAGGTGCAACTAATGCCCAGACAGTGTTAACAAGTTATAAAATTGCAAAATAATGAAGTAATACTATCAAACAATGTGCCTTTTCTTGCCACATAATTCACTCATCCCTGCCTCATAATTTGTTGCTCAACTGCTGCATATTTCCAGTGGCCCTGCATATAGTCATGCGACTGATAGACTGTCAGACCAGCACTAAAAAGGATAGGCCTTGGCACTTAAAAAACACAAACACACACACAAATTAAGCACGGCCCGATCGCGTAACCCTCAAAGGTCTGGAAAAAACTGCTACTGAACATAATACTATTGTTTTCTAGAGACAGTGCAAACTTAGTATACCTAAGGTCATGTAGAAACTTTAGAGTATGGGGTCAGTCGACATGTCAATGCGCTCAGTATGAACACTATCAGATTATTAAAAAATTTCAAAAATATAATAAATTCATAAGGGACCTATAAAATACCGTTAACAATCTGGGATACCCTGAAGTTTCTCAGTCGTTAACTACGGTCTAGATAGGGTACGTCTGTGTATCCGAAAACTTCTAAAACAGTCGCTTGGCATTTAAAAATGAGTCTTTAGAGAGGTGAACCATTCTAGGTGCTTCGTAGTCTATTGGGGTTCCCTGGCGCCTAGAAGACTTTTTGCGTGTCATCTGGGGCTGCAGATACCTCAGCATTCAATCCTGTTACCTGGCAAGCAGCTCCAAAAACACCACGTTACTGCAACACCCGACGAACACCAGTATCACCGCTACAGCAGGCTTCATGTTGCCACTCTGAGCTCGTTCAATTCAGGCTCACCGACCGGCGTTCCAACATTCACTGCATGACAGCCACGTCTGTGTGCGATTGGAATGCCGGGAAATGTAGTTTATTCTCAATCTCCCACCAAGTCACTAGGGCAGCCCGTGATACAGCAAAAACTACTAGTTGCGACACACCATAAAAGGGAATTGTCGATATCTTTACGATCGTCTGAAACGAAAGACATAGCTCTCCCAGGTTTAAAACGAATTATTGGAGGCAAAACACTTTTAACGAAAAGTTAAAAACGGCCAAAAATTATTACTCAATACGTCTGAGTAGGATATTTAACTTTCACAATGTATAAAAAAATTAACAAGACGCCAGCTATAGCATTTTAAAAAATGTTCTCAAGTAATACATTATTTGAAGAAGCATCCATGCTTTCGCATTTTATGTTTGTTCGCACCGTCAATCACTCTAAAGAGCACTCCACTTCAAAATGGGCAGCTTTTCCTAGCATTGCCGCAAATACGTGCGTCTTATTGCAGACCTTCTTTACTTTCAATTTCGGTTTGTCCCGCCTGTAGGGGAGTGGCTTGATGCCTTTAGAGGAAGGATCCTAATCAACGGTGGAAGTGGACCCTGAAGCAACACGCTGGGGAGTGCTCGCTTTCTCTCCGCGAGCGGGAAGCAATGATTTAAGTTAAGGATTGTTGTCACCGTGGCTGTACAGTAGCACTGAGAGGCCACTCGCATAACAGGATTGCAGATCATTGCGTCTGGTCGTAAAGTGAAGGAAGGCCGGTGCTGCACTTGGAATTAAAATAGCACTGATACCCAGGGTTTTAAGTGGGATGAAAAAACTGGGGGGGGGATCTTAAATGGACGTGGCCGATGCAATTAAGGGCGTGGCTTTAAAACACCTACCCTAAAAATCTGTTTCGCATAGTGTGCTGTTTCTGTGTTTGCATCCAGATATGTGATACAAGTAACATCATACCTACAACAAGTAAGGACTATTGGCTTTGTCAATGGTTATTAGTTGCATAAGATAAATAAGATGCAACTATGGCTTGTTACATATAATATTGAAAAAGCTTCCCATTAATGCCCTGGTGACGCTACGACAATGTTGCTGCTCTTGCGTTTCAGAAAGAGAATGGAAATCCAGAGAGAAAATGACTCTCTTTAATGGATTTCTCTTCCCTCACAATGCTCACCTGGCATGACATCATGCCGTAACTTATCTACTAGTGAGAAGTGAGCAGCGCACATCGATGTGCTTGCTGTCTCAAAATGGGTCTCTATCGTGCTGTTTTGCGCCCTGGCACGTTCTTCCGGACTGCAGTAACAGCAAACTGCTGTCACTGCAGTCCGGAAAAAAAACGGACCGCCTGTGCCAGGGTTCAAAACAGAGCCCGATAGAGACCAGTTTTGAGGCCCCCTTTAAAAAACTGCCCATGCTCAGACACCTTGAGAACCGTCCCACTTAAAGCCCTGCTGATTCCACTGCTACTAGATGAGTAACTCATGCATTTGACGTGTCTGGGCATGGACAGGCAGGTCGACCCCAGAGGCTGCTTACAGTTATGGGACACAAGGACAGATTAAGTACTGCA
Source organism: Lissotriton helveticus (assembly GCF_964261635.1). Lineage (NCBI taxonomy): Eukaryota > Metazoa > Chordata > Amphibia > Caudata > Salamandridae > Lissotriton > Lissotriton helveticus. The sequence goes on from NC_136057.1 coordinate 996,213,597, forward strand.
GACGGAGGGATCTCCAGCGGCCGGTCCATCCTTTATTTAAGCCCTCGGGATGAATAGCTGGTAACATAGTATAAGAAGAGGCTGGATGGTACTCTTCATCCCTTCCAATTATTATTAACTGAAAACAAAACATTGGTTACTTCACACCAGAGGCACAACTAGAGCCATGTGGGGGTGGGGGGGAGGGGGGGGGGGGGGGCAGGGCGGGATTCTTCCAGCAATATGCAGAGTGGAGATTCAGGGGCTCTAAGAAAGGGTGACAACACAACAAAGCCTCGTTAGCAAGTAAATGGTCTTTTAACCCTCTTGGTGCTCATGACAGCTCCACGCCTTCATGAGTCATGGTAGGCGTGTGCTCATGATGGCGTGGAGCCATCATGCCGCTCCTCCCACGCGGCACTAATTCCCCGCCTGTGCGGGCGAATTAATGAGCGGGCGGGGTCATGACGGCACCACGCCGTCATGAGCACACACCACCCGTGACTCATGACGGCATGGAGCCGTCATGATCCCCGAAGCGCCACGCCCACCCCTCCCCCCCGCCCCCCCCCCCCAGCCTCCTGCACCACAGCGGAATTCGGGCACAGGTAAGGGGTTAAAGACCTGTGAAGTACTCGGGTGCGGCTGTGTTTGCCCCCGGGAAGCTGTCTCAGCTCGGGCTGACAAATACCACAGGGGGTGGCTGAAGCTCTTTGTGCCCAATTGGCATTGCGCGCCTGCTCCACACACACATAGTCTCTGAGCAGGATTAGGGCGAAGGCCATACCTTTGGCTTCGACTTTTCTCTGGCCTACCAGCTGGTGAGGTGACTGAATTGACTGGCCCGGCACAAACATCCGAGCGGTGAGGACCAATTACAGGCGCAAGCCTGCTATCCTCAGGTGTGGCTCTCGGCTCAGCACAGCAGTCATGAATGCCCTCCCGAGGGGGGGCAAGGTGCAAAAGCCTCAAATGACGACGTCTCATTTAGCCCTTCCTGGTCATCACCTTGTTTCCCAGCCGGGGACATTACACGCTTGAACAAGGAAACATTTTGAGCTGCGGCCATGTGGCTCCACTGAACATTCAGGACGGGAAGGACTGTATCTACACGGACGCGCTGCACCTAAGAGGGCAGTTCCTCCCCCTGAACCTATGGAGACCAAAAAAGAGAGAACACATTACACATCCCTATACACATCTACCTTTGTTTGTAACCTCATCCCTATCTAAGTTATTAATAAATCAACCTATCCCAGATAGGAGGTGATTTGAGATCTTTATTCTGATGCAGATCTCACTCAATCTCTTCGATCAGAGAGATCACCTCCTGGTGGAGGATACGACCTAATGATGATGCTATCAGTTACTAGTACGTCAGTGGCAAAAATATACCTCTGACCGAAAATAGCTGTTGAGGGTCCCACAGATTTGTCCTAAGAGATCCTCCCAGAACATACACTCCCAGTCCTCTTTGATGTTTATTGGCATATATGTTTGGAAGCTAAATGAGGTTCCTATACCTTTTGCTTCTTTTTCGCCTTCTTCGATACTTACAGTCCGCTTAATAGTGACCGTGGTCCCTTGGATATCCATGTCTTTTCAAATCTCCTTCTCAAAGGATGGCGATGCCACATCACAACCTGGTCACCCAATGACAAATCAGGGGCAACTGCACGCCAGGCCTGGCTGACTTTGTTGTTTGAGTTCTTTTCTCTTGTGCTGCATGTATGTCAAGGGTTGTGGGTTGCCAGTGAGGCCACACCAGGATGCTGTCTCTGGTAGGCCTTTGACCAGCAAACCCATGGGCTCATAGCTTGAGTTGCTATAGTCTGACAGTACAGGAGCAGCCCCTCTACTAAAGGGCATAGTCCCCCTATTTATGTGCTCCCCCCAAGCTCCAGTATTAAACATAAAATAAATATAGAATTCTTTTTTTCAGCTACAGCAGTGCTTTTTTTCTGCCACGGACCGGGTTTCTGCATGATGAGTGAGGAGTGCAAGGCATGCGAGCGGGGCTTAGAAATGATTCCCAGCACGTTAAACATTCAGGCTCAACTGGGTTGATACTCTTCAAAGTGCGCATGTCGGGTTAGATGGCTCCTTTAACCAACCAGCCCGACATGCGCACTTATGCCTCTCCCCGTGCGCACCACAGCTCTGGCCTAGAGCCACGGTCGCCTGGTCCAGAACACCTATACCTGGGGAAGCCTTCCGCTCCTTGGCTCACTGGTTAGAGGCGGCAGACCTGTAAGCAGAGAACGGCCCGGGACCAGGGTTCGATTCCCGACGCGGCAGGGTCGTGGACCAGGGTCAGCGGACTCGATAATTCTCGCCTCGGTGCCTACTCTAGTCAGAAACCACACTCGGCAACTCTGGGCATCAGCTTGCCTCATCTTCACAACGGCCCCCCCAGACCGCCGGGGATGCTTGGTCGCACCCATCAGGGACCATCTCTCAGGGTGAGCCAGGACGGGTTCCCCAGCGGTCGAAGCGTGGAGATACTCCTCCGGGAGTCGATTCCTAGCGCTATATAAACCCACTCCTGCTGGCCTCAAAGCTGTGTTCTAGGTCACGACTGCCGTTTCCTCGCCTCTTCTTCCGTCTTCATATAATCTTAGAATTTGATGTAAATTGAAATAATGTTTCTTCTAGATTTCTCCATTTACTTTTATCATTATGGGGTAACAATTCTTCAGCTAAGGCCTGTGGGATGATCTTCCCCTCCCGTGTTGTATTTATAAACCTTCTTGAGAGCTAGGACTGAATCTTCCAGTTTGGCCATAACAGCTGATAAACGGACATCCAATGAAAAACTATATGAAAACATTAGTCTCAAATATTTATAAAATAACCTGCTCTAATTTAATCTCTTCGAACCAACACAATCCTTTCTTCTGCTTTTTTGCTGTTGTGAAACCTATATCTTTGGTGACACACCCAGGTATATGTCCTAAAGCCAAGAGGAAAGATACATAACTTCTGAGTAAAGGAGAATGGGCTGGTGTCTATCTCCTCGCAACAACGAGTTCTGCTCATTCAAATAAGAAGTGTTAGGAGTCAGACACCCCTGTCAGAGTAAAAGGTAGGCAGGGAGAGTAGTGTATGTGGACAAGGATTCTCACTTGGCGCCTGGAAACAGTTAATTTACAACATTCATACAATAATGGTGATTTTTATGGTCATCTCAGCAGTCATAATATAAATTATAACGAATATCAGGAAAACCCCAAGCATATTTCATCACATGTCCCTACTATCCCTGTTCGATTAACGGACACCCTACATAATATCTATATATGTTTAATGAACCTTATAATTTTTTTTATTTTTTTTTATTTCTTTATTGCATTTAATTGGAAAAACATCAATATAGAATCACAATCCCTCTCAAAGAGCCCCTTCCCCCCATTTTAAATTGCGAACGACCTCTTTATACACAGTCTCATAATGCCTTCTTGCGAAATAGTTTACACAGCCATTTAGCCAACAACCCGTAACAGGGCAGGCGGCGCTACTCCACATTTGTAATGCGCAGTACCAGTACAAGACTCCCTGCCAGGTTCGTGAGCGTCATATAAAGATAATTTTGGGTTCTATCCCAGCTTCTACTGTCTGCATAACACCCCATCTCCTATGCGTGAGCGAACCCTTCGGTGTCGTCTTTGTTCGCCAAATATGTGTGCCCCAGAAATTTTTAGGCCTACTGGTGGGGGGTTGTAGTTCGCTATAGTTTTCAGATTGAGTACAGCAGTAGAGCATGTCATGTGGCCAGCGCTTTGGTGTTGGCAGTGGGCCTCTCATCCAGCAACAAGCCAGCACTCGGCGGGCCATCAGCAGGCCCATGTCTACCAGTCGTCTAATCGCCCTCCGTAGTTTTTTAGTGTACCCCAACAGAGCCATCAAGGGATCAGGCGTAATCTCAACCGCCGTCAGCTCACTTATATCAGCAAATATCTTCTCCCAGAAATCCCAAACACCTGGGCACTGCCAGGCGAGATGTAGAAAATCAGCTTCTGGGGCGCTACATCTCTCGCAGCGAGCTGAGTCTCGTAAACCATATTTGCAGAGTCGGGCGGGGGTGTAATATACCCGGTTTAAGAACTTGAAGTGGACTAGCCGATCTCGGCCATTGAGTGAAACTTTCTTAGTGATAGTGTAGCAGTAACGCCACGTGTCATCGTCCAATACCGTGTCCAAGTCAATCTGCCACGATAATCGCGCCTTAGGGTATGGGTACCGCGTGGTAGTCTGTGTAAGCTTGTATAGACTGGACAGTAGCTTCCTGGGCGAGGCAGTTTTAATTACATGTGTAAGCTCAGGGACCTCAGGGGGTTCCGCCATATCCCCGCCCAGTAAGTCGTCCAAAGCGCTGCGCACCCTAAGGAACTGAAATCGCGTCAGTAGCGGGGGCGCGTCGCTAGTACCCAGTACTTGCTCCCATTTTTATGCCACTCCGTCTGCAAACAAATCTCCCGCAGTCATTATGTTCAGTTTGTGCAAGGCGTCCACCACCCCCTTTTCCGTGAGCGGTGGTAGCCACCTGGCCCAGTCGACTGGCATCACAGGCGAGTACAACAGTGCACCATTTTGCATCTGCAGGAGGCTGTGCCACGCATGGTTAGTGGCAGTCCAGTACGCCCGTTCTACGGTCCAGTGATCGGAAGATTGTGTGCTGGAGCGTGTCCGGTTGTGCCAAGAGGGTTTCCATGCGAACATGTGGTACGTTACGGTCTCCATGCAGCCAAGTGTGTAAATGTGATGCCTGGGCTACTCTGTAGTATGCCTCCAAGTCCGGGGCTCCAAGCCCGCCCATTGAGTACGGCATAGTGAGTGTCGTCCAGCGGACGCGAGGTTGTCCGCCTGCCCAAGCTAGTTTTGTCATCTGTTGCTGCAGTCGTGTAAAAAACGATTTGGGGAGGACAATTGGTAAGGTCAGAAACAAAAACAAGAATCTGGGGAGCACTACCATTTTCATTATAGATATGCGTCCCATTAAGGACAGGGGAAGTTTGCTCCAACTAAGCACGTCATCCTCTAGCTTACTAACTGCTGTGCCATAGTTGGCTCTAAAGAGGATTTCCGCGTCCGTGTGCAACTGTATCCCTAAATAGCGGACCGTATCTGTGGTCCATTTGAGGGGGTATTCCATCTACGTTCGCTGCGTGACCGACGTGAGAGGAAAAGCCAACGATTTGGTCCAGTTGACCCTTAAACCAGAGAGCGCTCCGAAACGGACCACCTCCCTCAGCACTGATGATAAGTTGTTATCAGGGTCGCGAATGTACAGCAAGGTGTCATCTGCGTACATCGACACGATAATCCTGTAGCTCGGGAATCCTATGCCCTCATTTCCGTGGTATTCCCGAAGGGCGCATGCTAGCGGTTCTGCCACCAGGGCATATAGGAGGGGCGAGAGGGGGCATCCCTGCCTGGTTCCTCTGCTAATGGGGAAGGGGTCCGTGACCAAGTCTCCCATACGGAGCCTCGCACTCGGCTCATGGTACAGTGCCCCCAGCATTTGTAGGAAGGGCTGTCCCAGGCCCATACGCTGCAGTACCATGCGCATGAAAGGCCACACTACAGAGTCAAAGGCTTTCTCCATATCAAGAAAGACAGCTAGTGCCTTCCAATCTGGTCTAACATGTTGAATCACACCCAGGACTGTGCGTATGTTGTAGACTAGGTTCCTGCCAGGGACGAACCCCGCCTGGTCCGGTGCTACCAGCCCATCAATCAGCAGGGCCAATAGAGTAGCTAGAACCTTGGCAAATAGTTTGGTATCGACATTTATCAGCGACAGGGGTCTGTACGAGCTGCACTCGTCATGTGGCTTTCCGGGTTTCAATATGGTTACCAAAAGAGCTTCCCTCATAGTTTGTGGCATGCTGCCCTCCACACATATGTCATCAAAGAGGGTCGACAGGTGTGGGAGCAGTTGGTCCATAAAGGCTTTGTAGAAGCCCACCGTGAGTCCGTCGGCTCCCGGTGCGCTGCCCGTTTTCATGCTGGCTAGTGCCTCTAGTATTTCATCCTTTTCTATAGGATGCATGAGGAATTCCCTATCTGAGTTGGCTATAGTGGGGATGTCTATGTGACTCAAATAGTCAATAATTTCATCTTCCATATCGCCGGTTTTAGAGGAGTACAGATCCGAGTAGTAATTTTTAAAGGTCTCAGCAATTTCTCTATCATCTGTAGTCGGTACTCCCGCAGCGGTATTCGCCACAGTAATGTTTTTGCCGCCGCCGTGTTCCCTTCATAAGGTTGGCCAGCACCGCGCTTGGCCACTCCCCCTCTCCGTATATCCGAGCTGTGGAGTATTTGCTCATGTGTTTGACCTCTCTGTCCGCTTCTTCATGATATTCCGTCAGCAGGGTCTTGATTTCTGCACTCACTGTGTCTTCCGCAAGACCACACTGTCTGCACTCTAATACCTCTAGTTGTTTCTCAAGGTCCGCTAACCTCCGCCTAATAGACTTAAGTATGCCCGAGTTTTTCGATATTGCAACTCCTCGAATATAGACCTTGAAGGCCTCCCAGACCACCTGGAAGCTCTCGACCGAGCCTATGTTCTGTTCAAAAAACGTATCTATGGCCTCAGCCAACTCTCCCCTAAACACCGGATCCAGTAGAGAGTTAGGCGAGAACCTCCATGTAAATGGCGGGATGGATTTGCCTGGGGTGTGTAACTCCAGCAGTACAGGTGAGTGATCAGATAGCGTTCTGGGCAAAACCCTGCAGTCTCTTACTCGGTCTAAGAGGGAGGAGGAGGCAAGCCAGTAGTCTATCCTAGTATGGACGTTGTGGTACGCGGAATAGTGCGTGCACCCTCCCTGTTGTGGATTTCGTGACCGCCAAACATCCCCCAAACCCAGGCAAGTCATTGCGCATTGCAGCTCCAGGGCAGCAGCAGCAGGTCTGCGAGGTGGGCCAGTTGATCTGTCCAGGGTCGGGTTCATAGTGAGGTTGAAGTCTCCCCCCCCATAATATCAAGTTCCTGTGGTCTAGTCGCTTGATCTTGGCAGCAAGAGCCCTGTAGAAGTCTGGCGAGTCAAAGTTGGGGCCATATGTATTGACAACTGTAAAATCTACGGCAGGGCCGTAACATCTAGCTATAGCAAATCTGCCATCAGCATCTGCTTCCAGCGTTTGAATCTGCAATTTGGACTTAGAGGTAACCCATGTCAAAACTCCTCTAGCGCTGGTAGTGAACCCCGCTGCTGAGATGTTACCCTCCAATCCTTTGCATCTAAGCATGCGACTGTGCGCAGGAAGATGTGTCTCCTGGAGCAGGGCTATATCTATGGTAACTGAGGACCTTCCTGACTTTGCGGTGGTCATTCAGGCCACGAACGTTCCAAGTGATGGCTGTCAGTCTAAGCGTGTGTGTTGTCCCCCCGTCTGTTGTGGTGTCAGCCATTACGCCATGTTGTTAGGCAAGAGTAAGGCATGGTTCTAACTGTGTGAGCAATGGTCAAAGTGTGCAAAGTCAAATAAAGCAATTCCCCCGCAGCAACAGAACCAACTCCCACCAAACTTGACAATACTGTTTGTCATTGCATGGAGCCCCGCTTGTCTTCCCTAGCAGAGCAGGGTTTCCCCTTCTCCTTGGCCTCCCCTCCCCCACCCTCTGGTGACCAGCCCCAACTCAGCCACTCAATCCCCCAGAACCCCTCCAGCCCCCTCCCACAGCAGACCAACCCCAACTTGGCCCAGCATGTCAGCGTCCCCCTGCCACTACTCCCAAAGTATACTCAGAAAATCCCCAAAGGGGACCAACAGTGCACACAGCGCGAGGGCCGAGGTTGCCTGGCGCAGTAACTGCAACTTAAGGCGGTATCTGCACAACCATCGCCCCCGCCACCAACGCTGGCAAAGATTATCCCAGCGTGAGCCGTCAGAGTATTGAGTTACTACCATAACATATTTACAGGTTGGTGCGCACTCCGCTAGAACATTCCATACTATTTCTGGTGTATGAGCTGCCCTAGTATACAACTTGCACATGGCGGCTGAGCTGGCATGTGCACTCTAAGCGCGGCAACAACTGGCAAATTGTAACAGTCTCACCAATATGTCGACTCCGCGGGACTCCCATGGCCCCTCCCTCATAGGCTCGGGTAGTGTGCACACAGGAGTTAGGAAGCTTCATGCGGCAGCGCCAGGCCCGAGTCCGAATCAAGGCGCTCAGCCAACAGTCATGTTTCCACAGGACGCAAAACACCTATTCATGTAGCGTCCCTAGTCCTGTTTCTCCAGTTGGCTGCTAAGTTCCTCATCGTCGTTCTGACTCCTGGGGCTACCCCTGCGCTCCTTTGTCCAAACCTTCAATGCCTTGTGGAGGTCCTTAGGGTTCGTGAAGACATGCTAGTGTCCCTGCTGATTAATTCTCAATTTTGCTGGATATAGCATAGCGTAGTCCAGCCCAAGGTCGCAGAGTTGTCTCTTGTACGGAGCAAATTGTCTTTGTTCTTCTTGCACCTTCGCAGTGAAGTCCGAATACAGAGAGATGTCAGATCCCTCGAATTGTAGTGTCTTTTTCTCTCGGGCTATCCGCAGGGCTGTGTCTCTGTCTCTGTAATTTAGGAGCTTAGCGATGATTGGTCTCGGGGGAGCTCCTGGCTTCGGGCCCGGGCCCAGCGTGCGGTGCGCTCTCTCCACTATAAACATGGGCGAGAATGCTTAAGCTCCCAGCAGCGTGGTTAGCAGTTTCTCAACGACAAGCTCCATTTTACCCGTTTGAGTAGTCTCCGACACACCTGTGATTCGTATGTTCGATCTGCGAGAGCGGGCCTCCAAATCCTCCGATTTGTCTTGGATGACCTGCAGTATCCTGTCGTACTGCTTTTGAGCTTTGTCCTGTTCCAATTGCGCCTATTCCACTTCCGTTATGCGCCTCTCCGCCATGAGAGCCGCCATTTTCAATATAGAGAAGTACAGTGGAAGGGTTACAACCTTATATAGGTATTGAACCGCGACGATCGACATATATTCGAGATTTTAACTATCGAATCGGTAGGTTTAGAAACAGTTCTATTCGAGTGTTTTAATGTCACTCATTCGGATGGTTGCACTTTGGTCATTTGGTTTAAGGAGATTGATTTGGTAGCACTATTGAGGTATTTAATTGTTTATACACATTGGTGGTATGTAGGATAAGTGCACCCAAGGACACGTGTGTTGGAGCCTTTCTGGCCGTCACTCCAGGATACAATGTATGTAGTGGTTGTGTACAAACAGGGTTACACATGAGGTATATATGGGTCCGGCATGAATTACCTGATTTAGAGAATACCATATGGATGTGTGGATAATAAATAGTACTTTCTTGATATTTTAGGTGCAGCACACTTTGTGTGTTAATGCTTAAGCCCTAGTCCTGATGAGGCCCAGAAATGAAGGGGCTGAAACGCGTCGACAACCGTTGGAACGGACACCCTTTGAATTTAGATTTGATGACAAATAATAATCAGCAGTACGAAGTAGAAGGATCAAAATTACTGATTTCTTTAATACTGCACTAATAAGGTGTACCTGTATTTTTGAGGAATGCTCTCGAGATAACATGATATAGAGCATCCATATAAATAAGAGGGGCTATTGTGAAACTATATGTGAATGTTAAAATTTTCATTTCTATTTTGCTTTGTAGATGTTTCGGTAAATTGTTTATGTGATATGTAAATAGTATAATTTTATATGTATAGCACAAAAAAGAGGAAGTATGTGAAGTAAATGAAGATACAACAAAAAATGTTTTGGAATAAATAAAACAAAATTCAAAAAGAGAAATACATATCCGTTGGTTATAATTGATTTGTTGAGGTAATGGGCAGTAAGTGACAAAATAAATTGTAAAGATCTAATCTAGATGATGTTCTCAGGTTGGGTGGGTAATTCATAAACCTGTCCTGAACAATTATTAGAATTAATTGGTTCCATAGCGTCACTTTGTTTGTTGATATCTCCGCCATATCTAGGCGCTCAGCATGTTTGTCAACTCTTTCCGACATGCGGTCCATGCGATAGGAAAGCGCATCGATTTTAGAGCCCAGAGATGCCATGCTGTCTTGGAGGCCCTTTTCCATCGTCACCAATAGGGCTTTAATGTCTGCGTAAAACGAGCCTTCAGCCCCTCTAGACTGCGACGTAGCCTCCATTTCCTGCGTTTCCGGGGCCTTAGTGCGGCGTTGCTCGAAGAGTAGTTTAGTCTGGGTTTTGTCTCCCTTGCCCATGTTGCACTCGAGTCTCAGGGCAACTCCGCGTTCAATCTCCCGCAGTGTCTCAGCTATGTGACGCCGTGAGATCAGTTGGTCCGCCCCCTGAACAATCAGCCGCAGCTACCGCAACAGGATTACCAGGCAGGTTCAGGCCCGAGGGGCACAATCTGGTGACCCTTCCAGGACTGTTTTCGCCACGAATGCAGTGCCGTGGCCCCCCCCTGCCGTGTCACTAGGCCGGTACCAGGATACGCCACAATTAATCCACCGAGGTGGGCCTCACTCACCGCCTGTGATTGTGTATCGCCGTCTGTTCACCTCTCTTTACTGCTGCTGCGGCTCCGCAATGCGGGCTCCCCTAGCTGCCGTCAGTACCTATGCTCCTGGGGGCCCCACAATCTAGCCCTAGGGGCCGTGCGCTGTTCACCTCCCAGCTCAGGGTGCCTCAGATCATGCGCGCCAGTTCCAGCGGCGTGGTTAGGACACCGTGTGGCTCCGCTGAGCAGGGGGAGGCCGCAGGGGCTCAATTAAACCAGATCTCAGGGCCTGGAAGCTAGACGCCAATTTCGGGCACTTAATCTGTCCGACGGGGGTTCTTCTGTCAAGCAGCAGTGCCTCGCGGATCGTGTCAGTGCAGCCCGCTATCCTCCAGGGCCGCGGCAACTTCCTCTGGGCTCCCGTAGCTCTCTGCCCCCCCCACCGGGTCAGCGCCGCTATGGACCGCCGCACACCACAGCACGCACACCGGCAGATGTGGTAAATTCAAGTCGGGGATGAGCGGCCCAGGGCTACGCCACTCAATCTCCCGCTGCTCGCGATATTGCAGCTCAGCGCGTCTCCGTTTTCCTCGCCCCCGGCAGCGGGGGTCTCCAGGCGTGTGTGCGCACCACTGTGACCCTTCAGGCTCCGTGTGGGCAGGATAATTGCTGGATAATTCAGGCGATGGCGCGGAGCTTCGAGATTAAGCGTCCGCCATCGGTGCCGGCAAGCTCCGCCACCCCCCTGAACCTTTTACATTTTATATTGGCTAAATGGTTATTGGAACTCCCGAATTATTTGTATGCCCAGTTGTGTTTGCAGCTTAGAAATCCCTCAGATTTGCAATTGTATATCAGCCTTTCCCCATGTCTTCTTAGCAATCAGTCCCCTTGTCTGCCTTTCCCAGATGCTCGCATCCCTTCTTTACTTTCTCCTCGAATTATACTCTATGGAGAGGGGAGTGGGAACTCCTGCACAGTTTTTCGTTTCACGTCTCTGGAACACTAGCATTGCCTCTGTTACTGAAGCACTGGAAAGCAGACAAATTGAAAGATTTCTATTTTCTTTTCAGTCTGATTTGTACGAGGCCCGATGGCTCATAGCTCCAGTCATTTCAAATAGCCTTATAGCTTACAGAGAGGGTCAATGTTTAATTGTATTAGCACAACTAAAGATGATTTACCACTGCGATAATAATGTTTGAAAATATAAGGCAATCTTGCACACACTGGTAGCACCATTCAGAATATTAGTTTCCTAGGCCCTAAGAGAGAGAGAGACAGACAGACAGAGACACACACACACACACGTAATAGACTTAGCCATATTCACTGGCAAAAGTCAGGACAATAAATTGAGTGTCATTGTCCATTGAGGGATGAGATTAGGAATCTAGGGGCACATGCTCAAGGTAGGCTTTTGTGATTCCTTAATTGCGATTATTAAGGACTCGCAATTAAGGAATCGCATAAGCCTTCGCATGTTGGAATCGCAAAAAAAATAGCGATTCCTAAACATTCCTTAATTGCGTCTCGAAATTTCCGAGTCACAATTAAGGAATGGCTTCCAATTCATTCCTATGGGCCTACAGGCTCGTAGGAATGAATGGGAATTGCATGAGCAATTTGCGAGTACCTAATAGGTACTTGCAAGTTGTGCATGCAATTTCAAGGGTGCCAAAAGGACACCCTGTTGCACCCCTGAAATTGTAATGTGAACACATGTTGCGCACACACATGCCCCAAGGGCATGTGCGTGTGTAACCAGGAACTTTGAAAAATACTTTGAAAAATGCACTTTAATGCATTTTTCAAAGTTTTTGCAAATTACCATCAAGTTCAAATTGATAATAATTTGCGAGCCCTATTTGCGATTTCATCATGCATTGCATTCAGGGAATCGCAAATGGAATCGCGATTTGCGATTCCCTAAATGCAATCGCAATTAAGAAATCACAATTTTTGCGATTTTTTAAATTGCGATTTGTGCATTTGGGATGATGTATCCCAAATGCAAAATTATCGGTCACAAAGGGGCAGATTGTGCGAATCTGCCCGTTTGCGAGCGGTTTTTCGCTTGATGCTTGTGGCCCTAAGTGATGTAGAAATTATATGAATAGCACATGTTGATACTGTTTTTCTGATGTTTGTGAAATGTTGGAGAGTACGGGGAGTTGTAAAAAAATGTTTGATCTTTTTTTTTAATTGTATGTAGGTTTTGAACATGCATGATTATGCAGTAAAGAATATTGTTAAAATATCATATAAAGAATAAACTTTTTGTAAAAAGTATCTAAGTGTTTTTAAATTGCAGCCCTCATGAAGTCCTTTGCGGGACGAAACGCGGTGGCGGGGCTGTAAGGAAGTGCAAAATGTTGATGAAAAACAAAGACGCAAATTTTTAAAAATCATGTTATAGCTGCCTCCTCTTCTATGGATCAAATGAAGACAATTGTATTCTGAACTTTTTGATTACTCTTAATTGTTGAGACTAAAACTGATGTGAAATACATTGAGTGCTCCTTCTTTAATCAAGTACCTTACTTTTATGTAGCTTAATGTAACGTATTAGGGAAAAAACCGTCACACATGACATCTTAAGTTCAAGACTATAGTTATTGTTGTGTAGTAATCACCAATTTGTTTGTGAGACAATACATTTTGAAGGCCTTAAAAATGTTCTCCTTAATCACACAGCACAGTATTCCATGACTATTAAATTGTCGTATTTAAAAGACAGAAGTGTCTAGTCCCTATTTTAGGAGAGAACGCTGGAACCATCTCAGGAAAGGCAGGCATATCAGCAAGAAAGAAAGGAAAGAGTTTTGAGACCAAAACACCACCTTATTTTAATACATTTGTCGTGTGAATGTGGTGATCAGTCTGCCCCTTTGTTTCATCCTCCCTGGACTGGACCCAATTATCCATGTGAAACTTTTGGATAATCATCAGTGAGATTTTTGGAAATCCTGTAGTCTTTATTTTCTCCCATAACATTCCACGTCCAAGCATGTCAAACACAAATGAGCAATACATACAACAGCAACCTAACGATACATGCACATTAACTGCCCGGTTGGCAATGGTCCTCTGAACATAGCAATTATCTAATGTGAATTGATTTCAGCGATTGCCCCCATTTAAATGTTACAAATTGTTTGTCAGCAATACAGTGCTGAAGTCGCTTTAAAATTATAGTGGCATATATTTTCACTATTGCATTACACAGGGGCATTAGTCCAGCCCTTTAAATGGACATGTACTCTCCGGTACTGAATATTTACACTTCTTTCATTTAATCGGGAAAGTACCTGCACTTCTCAGCACTGCTGCAGAACATATATTTGGAGAGTACCAGCACTTCTCAGGAGCAAACAGGTACTCTAAATAGTGCGTACCTTCACTCACTATCCCTAAATGTTCTTGAGCTTCCATAGCAAATGTTTAAATTTAAAGCACATCGCAACATAATCACTGGTCAAACGTTGAGAGTATTTAAAGAAATGTGTACATTCAGTATGGAGTTGCCTTTAAGAGATTTTTGGTACATGTATGACAAATGGAGGTTTTGTTTTCTTCGAAAATGGTATAGGCAAGTAACATTGTTCTAAACAAAATATGTATTGTCATTGTCAGAAACCTTTCCAGCCACAAGGAATTGTATGGAAAATTAGTTAATGGTGCATTATCATGAAGACAGGGCCAGTAATAATGGTTCCATCACAACAGGATGTAAACACAATTTTGCATGGGACTTGCAGCTTCTCTACAAAGATTAAAATATTTCAGCAGTAGGCGTGATCATAATATAGTAGGGGTTGAGGAAAAAACACTAGGGATTATCTAGTAGTTCGTCCACATTATCCATTACATAGTTATCTGTCCCAAGTTCTTCTGTAATTTCCCGATGAATTTTGCACCCTTAGTGCTTCATCTGGGGAATTTCCAACATCAACAGCTTCCAATTTGTGTATATATTTTGTGTATATATCTATATGAGCGAAGAATGTGTGTAAGAGAATAAAATAAATAATGACAGTGATTAAAGGCAACTATGTTATAGATAAAATTAACCATTCCTTTTTACAGATTAACACATTTTTTATATGGTGAATAACCATAAGCATGTGACCTTTATTTGTGAAACTGGTTCCTGTCCCTTTAAGGGACAGGGTTTGCTTTCAAAATAAGCTGTTTCAGTGAATGCAAATGCAAGGGCAGAGAGTTACTGCCCCTCTCAGGTCTGTCTTCCTATATTCAGTCATTCACAGGGACTATTCAAAAGACTTCTGTTTCACTAATCCCTGCAAACTGGGCTTTTTGCAACAGAGTTGATTAGAGCACTAGTCATAGCGCAAAATGATGGTAGAGACCGCAAACAGTTCAGTTTAAAAAAAAACATCAACTGATTTGTGGCCCCACCCTTGTACTTCAAGCCCCTTGTTGTTCCTTGTTTCTGGATTTTAATAAATGATCTATACCGTTGCTTCTTTTTACTCACTGTGAAAATATAGTTGTGTGGTATTTCCTCTCGCCCTAAGTGTGTGAGAGAAAAACTGTATAAAACAACACTGGAAAAGAATGAATGACCTTTGGGTACAACCAGGCTCAACAGGTTGGCTCAGGTTTCTTCTTGCACAGTGGTTGCTAGCCTGATTCACTGTGCTCCCAGGTTTCACTGATAAGGAAACTGATGCACAGGCAGTAGTAAAGCTTTGCTGAGGAAGGTAACAATTAGTAGTCAACAGGGACAAATTAGATTAAAAGGCAGGTCTCCGAGTTTCGAAAGTAAACATTGACCGCATTTTTGACATAATTAAGCCTTATTGCACCCCCTGCCTAGTGCAATTGGTCCCTTCCTAGAGAATTAACAGTTGGTGACACCCTCTCTACAGTCATTAACTACTGTCAATTATCCCCCCCCCCCCCGCTCTGGTGAGGGTTCATAATGAGGATAAGGGCAATTGCAAGTTTTCAACAACCAATAGCAATTGGAAACTAAGGACATGATTTAGAATTTGGCAGACCAGGATTTACTCCATCAGGGCAACGGAGTGAAGTTCTTTGTTGCCCTGAGTACCTGCCTGCCAAATTTTGAGATGTCCGCCGACCCAGCATCTCTTGCATTTACAGGAACCATTGCCACACCGGTATTTCAAATGCATTGGAAGTTTGATGGATGGCTGCGTCAACATGATGGAGTCATACGGCAAACTGTAAATGTTATATCTATATTCAAAAAGAAAATCCCAGTGCGGGATTCTCTTGCGGAAAATAAGAAAACAATGACACAAAAATGCTATGGGAGTTTTCTCCTATGGCGTGGGGGTCATTTTACAGTTATCACTGTCGGTGATGGATAGTGAAACTTGGCCATTTGTCTGCCCACTTTAAAAAGAGAGGGTGGACAAATTGGCAAACTTCCGACAGCCATTACTCTGTGGAACCATCGGAGGTGTATGACGTGACAGAGATGGAGCAGTCCCCACAGTCAGCATAATGGAGGTTCACCCGACTCTAAATGAGGTGGGCCCAACACGGAAAATAAGCCATCTGTCATTATCTGCTCTATTTCCTTGCTTCACCCTCCCATAGATCTTTAAGCATCTGTAAACAGCGGTAGTAAGGCCCAGCATTCTAATTGGTTGAGCCAGCCTGAGCCTCCCATCCAGAATGCTAATAAAAATGGCTGCCTTCTTCTTGCATCACAGTTTATTGAACCATTGTGTGAGAGGCGACTGCCTTTGCTCTCCCTTCTGCTGGATTCGAGGCCTAGCTGCGCATCTGGTCCTCAGCTGACGCAGTGAAAGAGGTCTCAAAGCCGGCCCACGGTTCTCCAGGCGGACATCCATCACACCTGAAGACTGCGAAGTCTGCACGCAGTCCACTTCTGAGGGGACCGGCCGCTCGTGTTTGGGGAAGGAGAAAATCAAAAGAGATGCCGGGGCGAAGTTTATGTTGCCTTCACTTGAGAGATGACAGAGTGCCCCTCTCAGGTGGAGGAGGACGGCGGCTGTCAACAGAAATCAAAAACATTTGTTATAACTAGAGGGAGAATGAAATCAAACATTACCAGGCTCGTACGACTGGTGAGAGTTTGTCGTCTGGGAAAAATTACAGCTTCGGAGCCTTTGATAGATGTGTACAGCCGCGGACTTCTAAAGGGGCCGTCCCTTCCCCGACTCAGGCCAGGAAAAGCGTCGCCTGACTGTAATAGCAATCTGCAGTGTCTGACAACATGGCGCGCATGCTCTGTTTGATTACCTCAATGACAACAAGAGATCTCTCCAATGACGCCTTTGAAGCTAAAAAAGCGTCTCTGAGTGAGGGTGTGACGTGGCAGTCATGCGATGACGCACTGTCCCTGCACAGTGTCTGTAGGTCAGTGCTGCTGCTTTCCAAGGAACCTTTAAGGCAGAACAAATATACACATTTTAAGTATGCAACTGAGCATCGGGGTCTGCTTCTCTTAGCAAATCCTGCATGTACAACACAGAACAAGGCTGTGAAAACCGACTGTTCTGGTAGTGGAGGTAGCGATGGGATGACGTGTGCACATCACAGGAGTCTTTAATGACTGGTATCCCTGGTTGGATGCCGAAGAAGACCACAATTTCAGAAGTCCTAGGTGATAGTGAGATGGTCTTATCAATTCATACGATTGTTCCTTACCAAATATTAAATATACTGTAAGAATTGCATTAAAAACATGCTAAGTTTAAAGAGATGACGTTTAACTCCTCGGGCGCCGAGGTGCCCCCAGCTCAGCCCTTTTTGATGTTTGGGGCACTTTCCGCTTAAATCTTCCTAACTTTGCGCCACAATAGGTATCCAAACCAATTTTGTTTTCTTCTTTCTTTTGGCGGTACAGTGCTTTGCCATCTTATTTTAAAAAAACAACAGTCTATCCCTTTCATAAATGCATAAATACATAAGGTGCCACAGGAAGCTATCGACCCTCAACAAAATCACCCCAAAGTTTCAACCCTTTCAGGCCCTCAACTTGCCAGCAGGAACCCCAAATGTTATCGAATGTCTTTACATTTCCTGATCGAGCCGCAAACATCTTGCTTCTTTTCCTAACCTTGTTCATTTTCTCCTTGCAATCCACAAAAGCTTAGATCTCCATCTCTGCAGAATCAATGACCAGGTCACCAACATAGCAAAATATACCAACTTCTGGAGTTTTATTGGGATACCTGGCATAGTCAGGCACCCACAAGAGCCAGCACAGGGTTTTCTGGTATTTGGATTTTCAGTTGCTTTTCTAATAATGAATATATATATATATATATTGTTAGAAACTGGGTCTCTAGTTGGCAGAAGTATGCACCCTGTCTAAGTAGGGACCACCACTCTAGTCAGAGTAAGTCAGAAACACTTCCTAAATTAACCTGTGTTCACCCTCTGGTAGCTTGGCACAGAGCAGGCAGGCTTAACGTAAGAGGCAAAATGTAAAGTATTTGTGCAACGCTTACGACAGTGAAACAGTGTAAGAGGCAATGTGTAAAGTATTTGTGCAACACCTATGACAGTAAAGCAGTGAAAACACCACACAAAAAGAATCCACTCCTGGTTAGAAAAATAGAGCTGGAGGTATTGAACAAAACAAGACTAAAACAACCAAAATCCAATAAATAGAACCCGAGTTATCACTTTTGAAGAATTTCTTTAAATGTAGTGCTTAAAAGTCAATAGCGCTAAGGGGTTACTTGTGGTCCTGGTGGACCGGGTCAAATCTGAAAAGTCAGGCCGACCGTGATGGAGTGCGGGTTGGATGCAAAAGCCATGCAGGCCCGCTAAAACAGTACGGTCTCGGAGGACAAGCGTCGACATTGAGAGGCTGCAAGGAGTGGAGGAGGCATTATGTTGCCATTGATCCGAAGTAGTGTAGGTGATGCGTCAGTGCAGAACCGTTCATTCGGGTCCCTGTGTCGTCATCGAGCTTCGGCGATGAAGGTAATGTGTCGTCGTCGAGCTGCGCTGGAGGTTCTGCGATACTGTCAGGCCTCAGTGATGAAGGCTCTGCGTCGACGCTGAAGGCATATGCATCTGTTCCATCTGGTGCCAAGTAGGGACATTGTGAGTTTTTCAGCAGAACAGCACAGAAATCCGCTTCTGGGGCCCTAGACTGGAGGGGGCCCCTCAGGCAAGGGTAGGACTCACAGCTGGCAGAGTGCAGGTGCTGGAAGGAGGGTTCGAGAGAGCAATGCCTTATTGATATCCCTGAGATTGCAGAGCAGGAGGCAAGCAGTCACGCCTGTGCACTGTGCCTACATGGATGCTTGGGAGGTTGGCGAACTAGATCACAGGTGGGCTCTCTGAGGTGTCAAAGATGGAGATTGTGGTTTCCAGAAGTCTCCTATGTCCTTTTTCAGCGCAATGAGAACGTCGTGACCTCTGCACTGCATCGAGCAAGGATGGTGATAGTCATGTTGGAGTCGGAAAAGACCACCTGCCCGCCACAACCATGATGGGTTCTTAAGGATCAACATAGATAGCCAATCTTTAAATGCATACATTCTTTTTGTTAATGAGTACGCCCGGAACTACAAAGATGGCGGCTGCAGCTCCACTTGGATCTTCCTTGGATTTTCTAAATTCCTGCCATCATGGGCAGCTTGGTGATGAGGAATATCAGCTGCTAGAAATTTCAACACGCTTTGAACACGCTTTGCCTCCCATGCTAATGGTAATTGTTATCATGCAGGCTGTCTTCAGTACTTTCTAATGTAACAGACCATTAGGTGCTCCTGTATTGCAGCTGCTCTTATGTAAAGCGCTCTGCCACCCAGTCGGGACTTGATGTTATGTAAAGCTGCAAATCAATAAATAAATCACACTGCTCCCGGCCATGCCTCCCTGTGAAGGCATGGCGAATGACTTCACACAGCAATGTCCAAACGGCCCTGTGAAAAATAAGAACGAGTCATTCCATGTTTTTTAAACAAACCTTCCTTCTCATTTCTAATCTAATCTAGTGGAGAGGGAGCACTGCCTTATGTAGGGCCGGGCTTCGAGAGAGCAATGCCTTATATAGGGCCGGGCTTCGAGAGTGCAATGCCTTATGTAGAGCCGGGCTTCGAGAGAGCAATGCCTTATGTAGGGCCGGGCTTCGAGAGTGCAATGCCTTATGTAGGGCCGGGCTTCGAGAGTGAAATGCCTTATGTAGGGCCGGGCTTCGAGAGTGCAATGCCTTATGTAGGGCCGGGCTTCGAGAGTGCAATGCCTTATATAGGGCCGGGCTTCGAGAGTGCAGTGCCTTATGTAGGGCCGGGCTTCGAGAGTGCAATGCCTTATGTAGGGCCGGGCTTCGAGAGGGAAATGCCTTATATAGGGCCGGGCTTCGAGAGTGCAATACCTTATGTAGGGCCGGGCTTCGAGAGTGCAATGCCTTATATAGGGCCGGGCTTCGAGAGTGCAATGCCTTATATAGGGCCGGACTTCGAGAGTGCAATGCCTTATGTAGGGCCGGGCTTCGAGAGTGCAATGCCTTATATAGGGCCGGGCTTCGAAAGTGCAATGCCTTATGTAGGGCCGGGATTCGAGAGTGCAATGCCTTATGTAGGGCCGGGCTTCGAGAGTGCAATGCCATATGTAGGGCCGGGCTTCGAGAGAGCAATGCCTTATGTAGGGTTGGGCTTCGAGAGAGCAATGCCTTATGTAGGGCCGGGCTTCGAGAGTGCAATGCCTTATGTAGGGCCGGGCTTCGAGAGTGCAATGTCTTATGTAGGGCCGGGCTTCGAGAGTGCAATGCCTTATATAGGGCCGGGCTTCGAGAGTGCAATGCCTTATGTAGGGCCGGGCTTCGAGAGTGCAATGCCTTATGTAGGGCCGGGCTTCGAGAGGGAAATGCCTTATATAGGGCCGGGCTTCGAGAGTGCAATACCTTATGTAGGGCCGGGCTTCGAGAGTGCAATGCCTTATATAGGGCCGGGCTTCGAGAGTGCAATGCCTTAAATAGGGCCGGACTTCGAGAGTGCAATGCCTTATGTAGGGCCGGGCTTCGCGAGTGCAATGCCTTATATAGGGCCGGGCTTCGAGAGTGCAATGCCTTATGTAGGGCCGGGCTTTGAGAGTGCAATGCCTTATGTAGGGCCGGGCTTCGAGAGTGCAATGCCTTATGTAGGGCCGGGCTTTGAGAGTGCAATGCCTTATGTAGGGCCGGTCTTCGAGAGTGCAATGCCTTATGTAGGGCCGGGCTTCGAGAGTCATGCCTTATGTAGGGCCGGGCTTCGAGAGTGCAATGCCTTATGTAGGGCCGGGCTTCGAGAGTGCAATGCCTTATGTAGGGCCGGGCTTCGAGAGTGCAATGCCTTATGTAGGGCCGGGCTTCGAGAGAGCAATGCCTTATGTAGGGCCGGGCTTCAAGAGGGAAATGCCTTATATAGGGCCGGGCTTCGAGAGTGCAATGCCTTATGTAGGGCCAGGCTTCGAGAGTGCAATGCCTTATATAGGGCCGGGCTTCGAGAGTGCAATGCCTTATGTAGGGCCGGGCTTCGAGAGAGCAATGCCTTATGTAGGGCCGGGCTTCAAGAGGGAAATGCCTTATATAGGGCCGGGCTTCGAGAGTGCAATACCTTATGTAGGGCCGGGCTTCGAGAGTGCAATGCCTTATATAGGGCCGGGCTTCGAGAGTGCAATGCCTTATATAGGGCCGGACTTCGAGAGTGCAATGCCTTATGTAGGGCCGGGCTTCGCGAGTGCAATGCCTTATATAGGGCCGGGCTTCGAGAGTGCAATGCCTTAAATAGGGCCGGACTTCGAGAGTGCAATGCCTTATGTAGGGCCGGTCTTCGAGAGTGCAATGCCTTATGTAGGGCCGGGCTTTGAGAGTGCAATGCCTTATGTAGGGCCGGGCTTCGCGAGTGCAATGCCTTATATAGGGCCGGGCTTCGAGAGTGCAATGCCTTAAATAGGGCCGGACTTCGAGAGTGCAATGCCTTATGTAGGGCCGGTCTTCGAGAGTGCAATGCCTTATGTAGGGCCGGGCTTCGAGAGTGCAATGCCTTATGTAGGGCCGGGCTTCGAGAGTCATGCCTTATGTAGGGCCGGGCTTCGAGAGAGCAATGCCTTATATAGGGCCGGGCTTCGAGAGTGCAATGCCTTAAATAGGGCCGGACTTCGAGAGTGCAATGCCTTATGTAGGGCCGGTCTTCGAGAGTGCAATGCCTTATGTAGGGCCGGGCTTTGAGAGTGCAATGCCTTATGTAGGGCCGGGCTTCGCGAGTGCAATGCCTTATATAGGGCCGGGCTTCGAGAGTGCAATGCCTTAAATAGGGCCGGACTTCGAGAGTGCAATGCCTTATGTAGGGCCGGTCTTCGAGAGTGCAATGCCTTATGTAGGGCCGGGCTTCGAGAGTGCAATGCCTTATGTAGGGCCGGGCTTCGAGAGTCATGCCTTATGTAGGGCCGGGCTTCGAGAGAGCAATGCCTTATATAGGGCCGGGCTTCGAGAGTGCAATCCCTTACATGGGGCCGGGCTTCGATTTGGCTGGTTATGGGAAAAAAACCAATGTTTGCAGAAGTGCTGAACCCTGAGATGAATACCGGGGTGGGTTCTGGAGAGGATATTCCACCGGCGGATTCTCCTCCTAACTTTGCACTTCCTCGGGAAATCAGTCGATTTTCTATTTCCATCCAACTCTGAGGCAGGCTCTATTGACTCCTCCTTTGTACATGGGCTAACTTGGGGTCGCTCCTCGTCAATGTAACACCTGCTATAAAAATATGAGGAAACGGTTATTGTGGTCCGGGCTACTTAAATAAATAAAATTATACTAAATATTCTTCCAGTGTGTGCCTTCAGGGGGACACACATCTCCTCGTCATATAGCTGTTCTCATCCGGCTGCATACGAATGAATGAATAAACACCCTGTCCCTGCCCCAATGCTTTAAATGGCCTGGTAGTGCCCGGTACGGAGTACCGGCATTTTCAGTTTTGAGATGGAGAATGCCGGCACTCTCAAGAGAGACGTAATGCTTTTAATAGAGAGAACCGCAACTTCTCAAGAGAGACGTAATGCTTTTAGTAGAGAGTACTTGCACTTCCCAAAAACAAGCAGGTACCCTGGCTCAGAGTACCTGCACATCTAGTTTTCAGTTTCAAGCACGGTAGCCCCCCTGCCGCGCCCACTCCCCATCCCTCTGGAGGCAGGCCCCGGCCCCGGGCAGGGTGTCATGGAGCGGCTTGGCTTGAGAGCGCCTGCTCCACTGTTTGCACCCCACCCCAGCCTCGCCCTCCGTTTGCACCTGTCGTGCCAACACTCCGCACCATGGCACCCGACAACAGTCCCGGCCTCCTGATGGAATGCCTCTCGGCGCAGGGCTGTGCACGTCCCTGACGCCCAGCGTGTCCCTGGAGCCAGGACGCCTGGAGCCTGTCGGCTGCCTGGCACCAACCTGTGGAGGCAGACCGCTCCCCCCGGGACAGGTAAGAGCGCACACCTGCAGCACCGACAGAGCAGGCAT
The DNA here is from genome assembly GCF_964261635.1 of Lissotriton helveticus. Taxonomy (NCBI): domain Eukaryota; kingdom Metazoa; phylum Chordata; class Amphibia; order Caudata; family Salamandridae; genus Lissotriton; species Lissotriton helveticus. Next base: position 996,236,529 of record NC_136057.1, read on the forward strand.
CGCTCCGGATATATTGATATTTTAAATTGCGCACGAGCAAGCTGAATGTTGATATGCTGCTCCCTTTATCGTGGGTGTTACTATCAAGCAAATAAAATCCGCCATTGGTTGAAACGTGGCTGACAGATCTCTGCACCCTTCTCTGGACACACAAGGCTTTCTCTCTGCCTTGAATTTGGCCCAAAGATATGGTTGTTTCTGACTCATTAGGCCATGCAGTGTTGCTCATAAAATGCTTCTGGTGAGCGATACCTGGAGATGTCTCTCGAAGGAGCACCTGACGCAGGTATTTTAATTACTGTGGTCTCAGAGGAATGTTGGTTTTTCCCCACAGGGGGCAATTTCGTAAAACCACACAGTACTAATGGTTCGGATCTCGAGCTCATTTCGGGGCTGTTAAGCATCACATCCTTTCACGTGACAACAAAGACGCAGGTTGGCTTTTGAATATGAATATCTTTATTCGGCAATTTTCCACCATAAAAGAATGCACATACATAAACATTTCATACCGATAAAAGATTATAAAATACAGTAAAAACATGGACACATCATTCATCATATGGCAATCAGTAAAAATCATCCTCAGCTAGTAATATCTTCAGTTTGTAGTTTCAATAACCGGGAACGTGTCAACCACGCACTTCCTAAAAACTTAGCCACCCCACAGATCATACTGGCAGATGAGGAATCTGTAGAAAGGACACGTAGTGCCTGGCTGTGGCACCTCAGCCCCATTTCCCTGCAGACAGGTTTCAACCAAAATTTCCGTGCCCCTTTGTAAGCTGGGCAGGCAAAAAACAAGTGAGCCACCGATTCCTTAGGGGCCGCACAGCCCGGGCAACCATGGGAGCAAACATCTGTATTCAGCCATCTCACCGTAAACTCATTCACCGGGAGCGTCCCATATCGCAGTTTAAGGTACAGCGCTCGGTCCAATGGTTTGGTTATTAAGTCTAAAAAGGGTTCCAGTTTACGCACAGACTTAATAGACAAAAACTGGTCAGTGAGTGAACCCAAATTCATAGACCTCATAGTATTATTCTGTACCCAATCCCAGTACAGTTTTTTTAAAACATCTTTTGGTGGTGGTGACTGCGACTCCCATGCCTCTCTAAGACCCAAGCTAAAAACCAATTCTTTCAATTTGTTTAACCATCTTATTTTTTTACAGGTATCCAGTAGTAGCAGATCATCCAGCCCTTCTGCGTACTTTGCGAGCTCCTCAGTTCTTCTCAGTCGGGACCAGAATAACAATGGGCGAAGCCTCACTAAATCCTTTACTGTTTTCCTGCCCAGATCTAATCTAAGAGGGATCATAGGGGTGGAAGTGGGGAGAGCTACCACATTCCTAAAAAAATTGTTTTCCGCTCTCATCAAGGCAGAAACCCCTTCAAATCCCCACAATTCAGAGCCATAGTGTGCTGCAGGAAGGATCTGGCCCTCGTAGATGGTCATAGCTGGGGAGACCGGTTTGCTGGTTGACTCCCGAATCTCCTTCAACGTCACCCCGGATACTCTATGATGGTTTAATAGCATCTTAGACAAATGATCCTTCCAAGTCATGTGACTGTTAATTCGGACACCAAGATAGTCAAAAGACTCGACCAGCTCAAGGGGGGCGCTATTAAGCACAAAATTATTTCTAAATCTTCTTGAGGGTGCAAAAGCCATCAGTTTGGTTTTCGATGTATTGATAGTTAGACCTCGATTGGTACAAAAGGAGCTAAATCGATTTAAGAGTTTCTGCAAGCCCACCGGGGATTTAGAAATTAATAGGGTGTCGTCAGCGAAGAGAAGTGTGGGGATTTTCTCCCCCGCCAGGGATGGGGCATCCGACTCCTCCCCCATCAAATGGTCAACCACTCCATTTACGAATAGGGAGAAGAGGATCGGAGCCATGACACAGCCCTGACGCACTCCTCTTCGCACAGGGATCCTATCAGTAAGTTGACCCTGGGATCCCCATCTCACCCTCGCATAATTCCCTTCGTGCAGCTTGACGATTAGGCTCAGAAGACCACTGGGAATACCCATCTCTCCTAGAATTCCCCAAAGTTTAGTACGAGGGACCAGGTCGAAGGCGGTTTTAAGATCAATGAAGGCCATATACAAACTACCCTTCATGATAGTAACCGCCTTCCAATAGATGGCATATAGTCGAAAGACCTGGTCCATCGTACCTACCTTCCTTCTGAACCCCGCTTGTAAATGGGAGAGAATACTAACCTCCTCTATCCAATCGCCTACTCTTGAAATGATGACCCTGCCGACCACTTTCTGGATTATGTCTATCAGACTGATGGGTCTGTAATTTGCAGGGTCATCTCTAGCCCCCTTCTTGTACACGGTAACTACCTCGGCCCCTTTCCAGGAGTCTGGAACCTGGTGTCCCCTCATAATCAGGTTCATTATAATCGCGATTAGTTTAGCCCAGGCCTCAGGCTCCACCAACAATAGATCCCCTGGGATCCCATCCTGCCCAGCGGCTTTTTTGGGGGTTAGGTGTCTAATAGCCAATACTACCTCTCCCGTTGAAAACAGAAGCTCGGTATCATCCACGGGGGCCCCTTCACCCAGGCTATTCACCCCAGGACTAGTTGTTTCTTCCGAGTCTCCATATAGGGATGAGAAGTGTGTAAACCATTGCTGGCAAGTTATATGATCAGACAATGGTTGCGATTTTCTCTGCCTTGATCTATTAACTAGTTCCCAAAAGAGGTTTGGATTCCTACCACTCACTGCATTGGAAAGATCCTGCCAATGCTGTTCCTCCCACTCCCGTTTGGCCAATGACAGTTCTTTCAGGTAATCCTTCCTGGCCGCTCTAACCAGTGGAGGGTCCCCTGAAAGTAGAGCTTCTGTCAATTTTTTCCTTTTGCTTTTACAAAGTTCATTATACCAAACTTTGCTAAGAGTAGAGGGTATAGCAGGAGCCCTATTACTTTTCCCCTTCGAGATAAAAAATTTCCCAACTTGGTCTATTGTGGATTTATAGGCAGAGTCAAGGGAGGGGTATTGGGAACCAACGGTCCTATTTTCGCCAGCCCATATTTCTAAGGTGGAAGACAAACCCTCAACCATTTCTTTGATGCTCCCTATGTCGCCCTCATTAAGCTTAGCCTTATCCCATTTCAATCTACGGTTGTTATTAAATGGGATAACTTCTTTTGTTGTTTTTAGGGTGACCATTGCACACCTGTCATTCCGAATGCCCCAATGGAATTTACAACACAAGGGGTTGTGGTCACTATCCTGGCTTGGAACGACCTCCATATCAATTAGGTCCGGCCAGAATCCAACATCCATTAGGATGTAATCGATTCGGGACGGACCGGAAAGTCTATTAAAGGTCCAAGCCCCTGACTGATCTGATAAGGTCCTGCCATTAAGGGCTCTTAATTTATGGTCCCTTGTCAGTGCATTAATTTGTATGGCCCTAGACGACCACTTCCTAACAGGGGACAAGGAAAGAGTTGGAATAGACCATTTTGAGTCCTCCTCTTCGATTCCTAAGGGGTCGTCTCCGAGAAGGGGTTCAAAGGTACAATTAAAATCACCCCCCACCAGAATTTTAGCTAAGCTGGGGCAATTGGCTAAGGCCAAGTCCAGGGATGTTAGGGTCAAAGAGGGGGAGTCACCCTGTGTCCCTCTTGCATAAACATTAAAAAGGTCAAACCTTTCAACAACCTCCCCTCCTTTTGCCGAGAGGTGGAGTATATCATTACACTCCACGATATGTCTTGTAACCACCCAATTCAAATCTATTTTTATCCAGATAATGAGCCCGCCCGATGGTCTGCCCTTGCCCTTACTTACTGCGGGCACACAGTGGGTGGTATACCCCGATTTATGTAATGGAACTAAACTCCATGTCTCCTGGAACAGGCAGACATCAAACTGCTCAATTTGTATATGCCACTCTGGAATATCTAACTTCCTCTTTAGCCCAGCAATATTCCAAGAGAGGAGGTTTATTACCCTCCTTCCTCTGGGCATGGAAGTATAATCCCCCATTGGCAACCTCTCATTAACAACCCTAGTCAAAGGGCACCCCCCCTCCTGGGCCAATGAAGTCACGGCTGCAGAACAGTCAACCGTACTCATCACGGGCCCAGTTGGCCTAAAATCCTCATTAATGACAGTGGTGGTCACCATATGGTCTGTAGGTAGAATAGCTTCTTCAGTAACAGTGCTACCCCTGATTGGACGAAGATCCTCCACCCCTAGAGATTCGTTGTCAGTTCCCCCCCCCCATGGCCCCACCTTCAATCACAATCTTCCAACCCTGACAGCTGTGAAAACCGATTATAGGTGTCCAATGGGGTAAAGGGCATCAAATGGTTCATGCTGGGACCTTGGTTCTGCCTATGTCCATGAGGGACTATGGACCAGGCGGAGTGTAGATCGGGCACCCTAGTCAGCTGATGACCATACTGAGGTTGATTATTAATATAGGGCGGAATAAAGGGAGGCCTATAAAGTTGTGGTCTGTTTAAATATTTAGAGTTGGTAATTTTTGCCCTGGGGTAAAAGTATGTTAAAGCCCGTGGGATAACACAGGTTTCCCCCCTCCCAGGTGGCCAGTTTAGGATGTAATCAACTGCCCGAGGGTCTCTAAAGTTGACCACCACTAGGTCCCCCTCAATATCTTTAGTTCTACTCCCCAGCCAATTGGTCCGTCTAACATGAACTATGTCCCCATCTATGTTAGGTGCTATCGGCCTGTGCAACCGCAACCAATGGATAATTTTATTTTTAAGGTCGACAAATCCCTCCTTCTTATTTTCAGTTAGCTGCGGGACCCCAGTTAGGATCGCCACATAGGGCACAGCTTCAGGGGGGATCTCTATTGGTGGAACCCTTTTCTGAGGCATTCTGCTTTTCCCATCATCCCCCTGTACACTCTGATTGCTACTCGTCGGGGCCTTTAGAGATGGGTTGGAGGGGTCCGCTCCCAACCCTGTAGCTGGGGCTTTAGGTTGTTTAGGCTGCGGTGTATTATGGGTTGGGGGCACAGCTCCCCCCGGCAGCTGGCAATTTTGCTTAGCCGGAACAGGGACAGGAGGCATTCTAGATTTACTTTGAAGTCCGGTAGAAGGGGGTTTGGGATGTACCGCCACACTTCCTTTATTTTTGGTATGAGTAGACATACTAGTTATGGCGGCTTCCAATATGGTTAGTCTAATTTCCACCTTTTTAATTGACTCATTAATGGGTAGAAGGAGAGATCTTAGCAAGAATTCCAGATTCCCTGATACTGAAGAAGGAAGTGCAAGTGAAGTGATAGGTGGGGCGACTCTAGTGTTCTTATCGAGAGCCTCAACTTGTATGGTTACTGAAGATGGACTATGACCCGGTGAATCAACTACCTGTGGAGTATGTTCCTGGCCTATTACTATAGGAGTCTCAGTTGTAACCGGGATTATTATCCCTTTACCAAAATCAGTGTGCGATGTTTTTGCTTTACCTGCTACCACCCTTTGTTTCCTTCTTTTTTTACTTGGGGGCGGGCGGTGGATCTGGGCTGCAGGAAAAATATTAACTTCCTGCTTCCTAGCTTTGGCTTTATCGGCCATACAACTACCACTAGGGGTGGGTGAAACAGTTATAACATTATTATTATCTGCAGGCAGACAAGGAGTAGCTACAAAGTCACGAAACAATAGTGGGACTCCATCTTGACTTACATTATCTTCACTTAGGCCAGTCATATCACCTTCACGATTTAGTTCAAGTAGGCTATCAGTGAGGGGTCTGTGTTTCATATTTTCAACAGAGCGACGCCGCTCTGCCCTACGCTCCGCTAGGGTGGAGTCCTTTTCTCCCTCGCTCCTCTTGGGAAAATAGTTCTCCAGGGATCCATTGCGTAACCTTGATTTTTTCCCCGGGGTTTCTTCCTCTGTTGCCTTATCCATTATATGATGAACAATGTCCTCCGGACTGCAAGCGAAAGAGAGCAGGCCCAGCCCGGCCTCCTCCGGCCCCGGACGGCCACAGACGGTCCCGCCCTTGTCCCGGGCTTCTCCCGGCGCGCTCCCGCGTGCTCCCGCGCAGCGGGGGTTCGGCCCACCTTTAGGTGTTGTAGCTATGTGATAGGCGGGGGGGGCGTGGCCAGCGGGGAGAGCAGCCCAGGTGTTGCTAATTGGGCGTGCAGGGGCTCCTGGTCGCTGGAGTCCCCTGCTAGCTCGCAGCCCCGCTGGTTCTCTTACCTACCCCCGCACTCCTCCTTGGCTCCTTCTGGTCAATCCTTTGGTGGACGACGCGCTGCGGGACCCGCGGAGCGGGTCCGGCGAGTCGTGGGGTTAAAGGCAGGTCCGCTGGGCAGCTGATGTAACGCGCTCCTCCTTCAACAGCAAGGTGCGTGGAAAGTGGAATAGTGTAAGCTGTAAAAATGGATCATGTCTAGAAGATTTTGTGAATTTTGCCTTGAAAGATGGACACTGAAACCCGCCTTCGTCCACACCAGCGACGCCCACTGAACCGGCCTTGAGGTGGAGTCAGACTCCGCGCTTTTTCAATCTTTGCCTTCTCTGCTGAGACTGCAGCAAGGGTGCCACTGTGGAACAGTTGCCATTGTTTTTTTGTGTAAAAATAGGACGCCGTTCTGTATTGTACTGTGGCACCTGTCCAGTGCGCGCCACACTCCTAAACCAGGCTAAGGGACCGTCTGAGACAGAAACTTGCTGCACATTGTACAGTGAGGACATGTTGGCAATGTTGAGGTGAAAAGTGCCATGTTCTTCACTTGCCCGCCGGGACACAAAGCATTCACCCAATATTTGCAACTTCTTTTTAATCCCCGGATCTCGTTGTGCGTCTAAAATTCTGGAACGAGCCTGAGGATCCCCAAAGCAATGCAAAACTTTCACCGGCGCACGCTGGAGGCTGTGCTGCAGGTGAAAAAATCATGGCACCCTTCTGTACAGCTCACCAGGCGCACAACACCCATTGGCCTCAAAGGTCTTCAGCCCCCCGCCGTCGTGTGTGGCAGCCCGGGATGAGACACTTCCTGGGCCCGCTCACAGCCGCACCCGAGCACTTCACAGGTCTTTAAAAGACCGTGTGCATGTTAATGGGGCTTTGTTGTTGTTTCCCCCCTTCTAAGAGCCCCTGCAGCTCGACTCTGCCGATTGCCTAAAGATTCAGCCCGCCACACATGTTTTCTTAGCCCCCCCCGAAATTTGACTCTAGCTGCGCCTCTGCAGCTCACCAAGGGCCATATTTATGAAGAAGGTTGTGTCGCTTCTGCACCACCCAAAGTGGTGTATGCGCGACGTAACCCCAAAATGCAATTTATCAAGCCACGCAAGGTCTCTTTGCATGGCCGTGAGTGACTTTATAAATCAGGAGGAACGCAGCGCAAGTCACTGTTACTCTGCCCCGGGAAGGCGTTCCTTGAGTAGGTGTTCTCGTGCAACTCCCATGGATCTTGATGCATTCCCAGAATTACCATTACTAGCAGACCTGGGAATGTGCCAAGTAGCGCCGAACCCTGAGGCACAGCCGACCCTAGAGGGATGGTGGCATGACCCCATCCCCCACTCTCCACCCCGTGGGGGGGGGGCAAACAAAGGGCATGGCAGCATCAATGCGCGAAAGTGCACCAAAGCAAAAGGTCAGCAAGTGACCAAGCAAGTTTGGTTTCAAATGGCCCAATCATGGAGAGAGGCTTGGCCACCGGCACGGCCAAAAGGAGACCAGGACGTCCTGCAAAAAACACAATCCTGCATGCACCGCAGGCACCTTGCACCAGCGTCGGTGCGAGGCAGCCCAATGTGCACCAGCTCTGGTTAAAGGACAGGGATGTGCCATATTGTGATAAATACAGTGCATTCCTGCCCTTTCCCGGTAACAAAGCAAGGTGACTTGCTGCACTGTGTTGCAATACTTTTTAATAAAAATGGCCACAAATATGTATGCCATTTTTTTGTGAAGCCCTTTCTTGTCCTAAGGGCACTATATTTCAATATATGTCCCCGTACTATTCAACATCCATGAAGTATTTGAAGTTTTGCAATGTGCTATTGCGCTCAACCCGAAGCCATCCATAGGTGTGGGTAACACCTATGGATGAGACCTTGGTAGAAGGTTGTTCCTGTAGAAGCATCACCAACCCGTACAGAAAATAATGCATTTTCTGTAATTTCCTACAACGCAGGATATTCGCTCTGGCTCAAAGTAGCGTCAAGGTGCATGGAAGTGGCTCTTCTTGTGTTCGACTATCCCCTTGTTTCCCTTCAGCTCGGTGTCCCTGTACTATCTTATGTTCTTCTGCATTGTGAATTGGTTTTCTTATATATACTTTAAGTCTCGCCTAAAGTTGTCTGGCAGAAAAAGCCTTCTCTGGACTACACCATCAATTTACAGTGGGCTTTAACCCAGCCTTTTTCCTACCATTTGTTGCCATTTGTATTTGCTTGCTTTTAATTCACTATTTGATTGGATGATGCGTATCATCACCCAATCATGCTCACTTTTAGGGAACTACTTTATTTCTTTCAGCAGTCCAAGACAGAGCATGTGTTTTCTGTCTTTACTATTCCCCGTGTGCTGTGTTTTCTGTCTTTACTATTCCTCGTGTGCTGCCTCCATCCCCAAAACACCCCCTTGTGATATAATGTCCCCTCATCCCTCCTCACAGGTTCGTGCATTGCTTTCCCCACTCCTCCCAGGCAATTTTCTTGGCCCTCCTCCTCTAGCACAGCCTTAAGTGCCTCAGTTGCTCTCTCGCCCTTACCCAATGTCCGGGTGTGCACCTCCACCTGCTCCTCCTTTACCCCTCCCCCTTGCTGTCCTACTTTTTTATTCACATTTTTTGGAGGGCGCTGAAGCTGATTACTGCAGATCCGCTGTACTTTACAAAACACACTTTCGTGCTCGTAATTTTTTTTTAAATTAGCAAATCCATTTCGGATCAGTAAATAATTAAAATAAATGACGCCTGCGTTATTTCATAGGGATGTGTGTTGATGTATGTGTGTACATATGTTATCAGGCCTATGAAATGCCAGCAGTACCCACGTCGTCTCAACTTTTTTTTGTTTTTTTTTATTTTGGCAAATGCTGCATATCATTGGTAAAAATGTTTTTTCCTGATGTTGCACAGCATCGGAAAACTGCATTGGCAAGTCAATAGGTAAAAAATGCGAGACCTGTTGGTTTTCCCAATGCTCGTGTCCCTTTTCTTTTCGTTGTTCCTTTTGTGAGGATGAAGGAGTCTTGTGTTTTGCGTTGTGTTCTGTCATATGTCTGTGAATTTCCTGCGTGGAACCGTGATTAGTTGTATATTTCATGCCTGTTTGTATTCTAACTCTGGCAGTCAGGGCAGTTAATTCTGGGCTGAGCAGGGGATAACATCATGGCTTCTAAGAAAGCATTAACATTATGCACATACCTGTATCTTCGGAGTAACCGGAATAAACAAAGAGTGAGGACAACACCCAGGGTCGGTGATCCTTTGTCCTTGTGCCCCGTGGTCTCCTTGCACCTTTTGGCGCCTCTATTTTCTTTCTTATGGACCTTTGTGTATGTGTCTCTCTTTGACCCCATCGTTTCCTGTTTACCTGTTTACATTGTTTCTCCTTGTCTCTCGTACTTTGTGTCTCTATCTTATAGCGGTGTACCGAGGCCGGTGTGCCCCTTGCGCCTACAAAGTCCCATTGCTTCTTTGTTCTATTTGCGTAAGATTGTTCTTGAACAGGACCGTTTTCTATCTTTCTGGTGTGATGAAAGTACAGCTTCAGTGGCATCTTCTCAGGCATTGTGTTGTGTGAAGATTGTGAGCCGGACACCTCTTAAGTGAAGCTCTTTCTTGCATATAGAAGACGGGAAGCTGGAGAGAAGGCGAGAGGTATCAGCGTTGTTCTTAAAAAGAATGGTTTCATAGGGGAGGTTAGCAGTTTTGATATTGCACCATATTTTTAGTGACAGCCAGTGCTGGTTGAATAGACTTGGGTAATCTGGTTGTAACTTCATGTACCCAATACCACCTAAGTAGCCGGATGCTCTATCACCTTTAATGAAACCAAGATGGCCAAGAGGGTATTGCTATAATCCATGTCCAACAATACTTGAGCCTGGGCAACCCTGTGAATATCATGCTCTGTCTAGAACTATTTTTAACCCTCAAGTCTGAAGTTGAAATTAAGCTCTCTCATTCTTTTGAATGAGCTGCTCTACAGCGTGTTGTCCAGACTGAACATCAGCGACATTATTGTTTGGCACTCGTGTGGGCGGCAGTCCTGAGGCAAAGATCAAGTCTAACCAGCTACGTATGGGGAGTTTGGAGTAGGGGTGAGTGTAATGTGGAGATTCATTTTTGAGGGCAGCTTTAGATGATGGGGCGACATCTGGTGTTAAATGCGCACCATTCACACTAAGCATTGTTTTTTAAAGGTGCCACTTTGAGACATATTTGTGTATTATATGTGTACTGGTGCAGTCAGATGGTCATGTTTATTAATAAGTCGCTGAAGAACTCCATGTAAATGAACAAATGAAATATGATTGAGCATATAGTATTCTCTCCAATGGGATCTAGTTGTAATCTGGAAATGTCCTTATTTGTGAACTGTGTGTAGTCCCACAGAAAGGAGGTAAGCAGTTTGATTTGTAGACTATGTATGTCCATGCACAAGTTTAAGAAGTTGATGAGCTGCTCATTGCTATTCATGTCTGGTGACGAGGAAGATAAGTAGGCAGGCTTAGCTTTTGCCCAATATGTGTAGTACATCGTCTACAACTTGTAGAGTAGCTGCTTCGGTGTTGCTGCCCTAGTGAAACCTGATTGAGGGTCTCCCAATACGCTGCTTCAGGGATGGGAGGTTTCACACAAAAGAGAGGCCTGTCATGGAGCAACTGTTATTCTGGTCCAACTGGGTCCAACTTGTTTGGTAAAATATTTATTATACACTTACTCTCTTTAACTACACTAACTGTACTGGGCCCTTTACAATGAGACAGTCTACTGCACTCCCCTTCACCACAGAGGCAATGGTACTCTGACGGACCTTTCTCTGCCGATAGGAGGGGTGAGATTTAGGGTAAGCAAACAACACATTAGCTGTCCAATGAGGACCATTAGTTGACAGCCAACTCTCAAATTAGAAATCAAATTTAGGTACACCACCCTTAAAACCATGCTTTAGAAATAAAGGATAGCAACAGGCCCAATGTCCTAAAGAAGTTAAGTCAAGTTAGGAATATGCAGACCAAAAGCTCTGCAACAGCAACACAAAACAAAAGAAGTAACATCTGATGTCCGGTCAGAGCTCGATGATTCTGCCAACAACACATTAAGTCATTAGGAAACATTGCCGTTTAAATGGAAGAACCAACAGGGCCAAGTAAGGGATTCAGACAGATAATTGATTAATTTGGTTATTGTATTAAAGATGCAAAGTTCATTGCCACAAGTAACTTCTCCAGAAGTTCAGTAAAAAATATCACAACTTGTATAACTGTGCCAAACACTTAAAGAGGCTTTCTTGGATGATTATTGTCAGAATCAGCTACAGAGTTACGAAGTTCTACCACCATTAGGGCAGAAGGATAGTTCATTGTCTAACAGCTCAAATCGTAAAAACATGGGAAAAGGGTTCAAGTTTAGCATAAAACCTGTAGAACTGCCGTTCCCACTCATTAGCAGGCAAATAAGTCCATCTAGGAGATGCGTACCTTTGACTTGATATCTTCACTCTTTTTTATCTTCTCATGGATGTTTCTTCATCATCTATGTCACTTCGATCTGATGGCTCAGATCTTTCAGGAATAGTTGGTGGTACCCGTCCTGCTGTCAGACTACTTCTCAGAATCTCTCTTCTGGGGCGATGGTCTCCAGGCACAACTCACTTTCTTACTGCACTATGCCCTTCATTGGGGTTGGTACTTCTCATAGTCAACTCTCTTGGCTGTGACCCTTCAGAACCTCCAGATGACTCTCTCAGACCCCCCTCAGACCAAACAAATGCGGTCAGAGTAGCTTGCTGGTACCCAACAGCTTGGCTAACCTGATCCCTCTGTCTCACTGTTACCACTGGTACATCAGGAACAGGCGCTTTTGTATCATTAAGGGGACTTGGAACTCTGCGAGTATGACCACCTGAAAAGGCCCCTTCCAACAAGGTTCCAAATACGTTTTGCCCATGCGTTTCTTCACCATTACCCAGTCCCCCGGACTGAAGTCTTGGCTCTGCTCCTGTTGAACCGCAAGTGCAGCTACTCCAACCTGGTGAGAGACAGAAAGTAGCACATCAGCAATGCCCTTGCAATAGTCCAATATAAGGCCATCTGTAATATAGATTAATGCATTAGCAGGAACAGTTGGCAGTCTCATCACACATCCCATTATCACTTCGTGGGGCGACAACCCTGTCCTCCTATCTGGAGTCCTTCTCAAATTCATCAACACAAGAGACAATGCATATGGCCACTACAAAGATGTAGAATCACATTTTTTCGCCAGTCTGGATTTCAAGGTGCCATTAACTTGTTCAACCAACCCAGAAGCCTCGCCTCGTCTGTAACTGCAATGGAGCTTCTGCTCAACCTGTAGTGCTGCCCATAACATTTTTAAGACGTCATTATTAAAATGAGATTCACGGTCTAACTTAAGAGAAGCGGGAAATAAAAATCTTGGAATCAGCTTTGTAACAGCAATTTTGCCACAGTCAAACTATTATTCCTACTAGCAGGATAGGCTTCAACCCATTTGGGAAAATGCATACAATGATCAAAACATATCTTAAACCATTTCAAAGAGGCATCACTATGAAGTCCATTTGCATCTGGTTGAAAGGACCTGCAGATTTACTAATGTGACTCATGACAATCTGTGTTTTTCTTCCTTGGTTTTGATGTTGGCATATTACACAATGAAGGCGTAGCGTTTCTGCAGTTACTCTAAATCTAGGATTGTCACATACCTGTTGGAAAACATGCATCATTGCAGGACCATGGTAGTGCCTTGCCATTGGTGACAATAGGCTGTCAGGCAATACTGGTCTGCCATCAATCTAAACACACATGTGATCTTCCCTTTTGGTACAGCCTGCTCGCATCCGACCCTGCTGTTCTGCTTCTGTCACCTCATCCTGCAACTTCCTTACCTACCCCCAGGTGTCTAAGGCTGACAATATCAAAGTACAATCAGTGACGTCGGATGTATTTTCCAAGATCTCGTCATTAAATGTGTGCGCATTCAAAGCACAATATTTGCCATCTGATCTGCAAACCGGTTGTCAACTGTGACATAGTCGGTAATTTGTTGGTGAGCAACACATTTCACAACAGCAATTGAGGCAGGCAATTGTAAGGACTGCCAGGGGCGGTGGGTGACATTTCAAAGTGGTGGGGCGCAAAGTGATTAGCATACAGCACCGTAGCGAGCAAGCGCAGCGAGCAAGCCCGAACCCCAAAAGGGGGGTTTGGGGGGATAACCCCCCCCAAGAAAATTTTGAAAAAAAAGAAGAAAAATCGAGCATTTTCAAGCAAATTTGAGAAAGCAGGAAGGTTAATAATGCAATTGTGAAAGTGCAGTTATTACATTAATAGATGGCATAACATAGGTAGCTGCTTATTCAGTATAACCACAGAATGACCATGCACGGTTCTACAGCATATTCTAAAGCAGAACAAAACAAGTGGAACTACCCCTCCCTTAAACCATACAAAAGAGGATGAATGAACTAGTCAAATAACAAAAAACAGGGGAGGAATAGGAAACATACATGGGCAAAAAAGCGAAATGACAGAGCAAAATTTACAGCGTGATAAACCAGTAAAATTAATAAAATATCAGATATGCATGTAATAGCAACCCAGCAGTAGGCTGCTCTCCCTCCTAGAGAGGGTAGAAGAACTACAAGGGCTGGCTACAGAGCCATGAACACAGTTGGACGGCTCTCTGGAAGAACCAGTGCACAAATCTGGGGGAGACCCAAAGATTATGTGGTTTTAATGCATTCACCGCCATGTATCTGCAGCAGAAATGCTCTGGGTCTGAGAGAAGCACTGGCTTTTGAGAGATTTTGTTGCTGCCGTCTCTTGCTCAGGAATGTTTGTGTTCTCTTGCTCTCTCCTCTGTGTGCTGCTTCCCCTTTAGTTTCCCCCACCTCGTCACTTTCATTGTTGTTTCCCTCTACTCGTCCATAGCTTCCTCCGCTCGTCCCCATCCCGCTCAACTTATTATAAAATATTTCACCTTTTCCCCATTAGCCCCTAGCCATTTGTTGCCTGGCACACCTTCCCATGCCTTCTAACCCTTTCCCAACACTCCTCTTTAATTTTTTTCAAACCTTTCAGTGCCTCCTGCACTATCTCTGAGTTTTTTCAATTTTTTATTTCCATTTCGAGGTTGCTGTGTGCGGGTGTGCTTGCACAACCAGGAGCCGGGGGCAGTTAGGAATACTTTGGTAATACTTTAGCATATCCCATTAAAAGCGTACATCCATCCATCCCATTAAAAACCACATCCACTTTGGGAACTGATGCTTGTCACACAAGTCCTTTTAGCCAGTGAGAGATCAGTGGTCGTTCAATACTCAAGAGGCAAACTTGAGGCAAAGTTGGCAGGGTATGCTCAGACGTGAGTCCCTTGCTCAGTTTGCCACTGGAGACATGGGAGGTGTACTTTCTTAAAGAATGTGACTGGGCTGCAGATGGCTACTAATTTCAAGAGACCTGTAATTTTCAATATACACATGATTGTGTTTTGCCTCCTTTGGATCGTCTTACTCTCAAAAATAGCCAACAACTTTCAAAAGCAAGATCAAAGTCCTGAAATACTCTCCTAGACTGCTGTGGTTCTAAAATATCACTTCCAGCTGTGGGCCTCAGAAATATTCTTAAACCTGCTGGTTGATGTTTTATTACTGAGTCACCTGCTTTACTTCCTATGCCCTTATGGGACTCTAACAAGTCCATGAGGCAGTCTGGCTCTCCACTCAGATCTCAGGCCTATGAAACGTAGAGTTGAGTGATTGCAAGCGGCATCCTGCACAGTTATTGCCTTACACTGACTTTTATCACAACAGCTAACATTTTACACACTGAAGTAGTCAGACTTTCAAAAACTAGGCTCCCTTCCAATTTCAGTCTTAGCATTTTTCTCACAAACTGATTAATTCTGGAACTATGTTAGAAAACAGGTACAGCTGTCAATGACATCAAAAGAGTAATTATTGAATGTATGGATATTCTCTCCAGGGCCACTTCAAAGGAATTTATACATGTTTCTAATATGATGTGATCATTTATTTATTTTATTTATTTATTTTATTTGCATGTTTGTATGGCGCTGTGAATCGACTCCCGAGGGAGTATCTCCGCGCCTTTGGCAGCAACTAAAGAACAGCAACTCGTCATAATATAGTTCAAAGCCCTAAACCAACTAATAATTAAAAAGGAACGTTTTGAGTTTCTTCCTAAAAGGGAAATGTTCCCTGCATACTCTGATTTCCTTCGGGAGTTGGTTCCACAACTTAGGGCCAGCTACAGATAGGGCCCTACCCCCCTTTCTAGCCTTCATGGCCCTAGGAACACATAGCAATTCCTGATCTCCTGATCTCAGGGATCTGGATGGAACGTAGGGGATGAATGTTTCAGTGAGGTAGCCAGGACCCTTTCCAATAAGGCATTTATGGATGACACAGCAGATCTTAAACATCACCCTCTGCCTTACTGGGAGCCAGTGCAGTTTGGCCAACAATGGTTTAGAGGGAGTACGAGGCGGGACGTTTAAAACTAGTCGTGCAGCAGTGTTTTGCACAACCTGCAATCTAGCCAGGATACCCTCATTGGCAGCCAGCAACAAACCATTGCAGTAGTCCAGCCTACTTAACACTAGTGACTGGACCAACGTTCTCCTGGTGAAATCCGGTAGCAGAGGGAATACTCTCCTGAGAAGACCAATGACATGAAAACATGAACCCACCACTTGATTAGTTTGTTGTGTTAGGGTGAGCTCATGATCCAGTTTCACTCCCAGATCTTTTACCACCGTTTTGGGCTCAGGGACGGGGCCAAGATCTTGAGGCCACCAGTCCGGGGTCCATAAACGTTTGGCCTCTCCGAAGAGCATAACCTCGGTCTTGGAGACGTTGCACTGCAGGAAGTTGGCTGCCATCCAGCGTGCCACCTCCTTCATCCCCCGGGCGAAGGAGTCACGCACCTCGGGAGTCATGATTTTAAAAGGGAAGAGGAGTTGGGTATCATCTGCGTATGATACTGGAATGAACCCGTGGGATCTCATGATGTTAGCTAGGGGCGCCACGTAGATATTAAATAACGTAGGGCTCAGACACGAGCCCTGTGGCACCCCCTTTGAGATCGCCACCACCTCTGATTGGTATGGTCCCAAGATGACTCTCTGGGTGCGTTTACTGAAGAAGCTCCTTAGCCAGGCCAGAGCCTTGCCTTCCAGACCGATGTCAACTAGTCTGGAGGTCATGATGTCATGTGACACGGTGTCGAACGCCGCTGACAAATCCAGAAGCACCAGGACAACGGAGTAGCCCTTGTCCTGTAGCATCTGAAGATTGTCAGCGACGGACAGCAAGGCGGTCTCAGTACTGTGCCTGGGCCTAAAACCCGACTGAGAGGGGTCGAGTCCACCCGTATGTTCAATAAATTTTGACAAATGCTGATTCACATATCTCTCAGCGAGCTTCCCTATGAAAGGGAGAAGAGAGATTGGTCTCAGATTTGTCAAATCCGACCAGGGGATTGAATTGTTTTTACGTAGAGGTCTCACATGAGCCTGTTTCCAGGCTAAAGGGACTTCCCCCGTACACAAAGATAAATTGACTATATGTCGCATTCCAGCCCCCAGATCATCCAGCAGAAGTGGCATAATACGTGCTGGGATGATGTCTGTCGGGCACCCACTCTTTGTTTGCATGACAAGAGCAATCAGCTCTTCAGTGGAGATGGGTGGGAAAGCGGCAAGCTTCTTAGCCTCATTATCTGTGGTCATAGTATGCAGCTGGACTCCACAGTCAGTTGCAACTGGATTGTTAGAGATGGAGTTTGACGCAAGTATTTTGTTATATATGGCGTCGATTTTCCTGACAAAAAACTGTGAAATATTGTCACAGAGTTCTTGGGATTCGATCCCCTCAGTATCACAGGCAGTGGGCTTGGTGAACGTCTGTAGAATGTTATACAGGATTTTTGCGTTAGAACCCGCAGCTGATAATTGAACTGCTATATGTTGTTTCCTAGCAGCACGGATTGCTTTATGGTAATTTTTAAACGACCTCATAAAGTCCTCCTTATCATCTGCCTTGTGTGTAGCTCTCCATTTTTTCTCCAACTTTCTCATGGTCTGTTTTAGTTGTCTGAGATCCCCAGTAAACCAGACTTCTTGTTTTGGGGCTGGGCGGGGTTTATAAGTTCTCAGCGGGACCACACGATTTATAGTTCTTAACGCAGCTTCACTGAATGCGCTTAAGGCTGAAGTGGCGTTATCTCCGCATACTTCCCAATTGGGCTCAGAGTAGTTTTCCCTAAAATCTGCAGGGGCCAATTTATTCCAAGGCCTTCTAACATTGGCCATCGGCCTATGGAAGGCTTTAACTTTATAGTTAGAACGAGTATAAAACATAATAACCGAGTGGTCTGTCCAATCAACTTGATTGGGACTGAGACAGTTGATAGCTGTTGAGTTACATAGCACTAGGTCAAGAGTATGGCCCGCAGAGTGGGTTGGCCCCTGATTCTTTTTATGAAGTCCAAGTGTGGCCAAATCTGTTAGCACAGTCTGTGCGTCAGTACACGTGGTAATCGCACTGTGGATATTGAAATCCCCCACCAAAATGAACTCAGAGTTAGCTTGCATGTGAGCTGCCAAAATTTCCATTAATTTAATGGAAAAGGTCCCACATGGACCAGGAGGTCGATACACGAGTGCACCCTTCCTGGTTTCCCTAGAAGTGGGGTTGATCGTAAAAATCATAAGTTCCATTTCCGGGGTACACACAGTTTCAATGACAGCAACCTCCAACTCTTGTTTGAACACAATAGCCAACCCTCCTCCCGTTTTGATCGGGCGATCCAGCCTTACTATTTTGTACCCTGTCGGGACCCCCAACGTTATGGCTGGGATTGTATGAGGCTTCAACCAGGTCTCCGTTAAGAAACACAGATGAGGTCTCTCCGTTGTAATGAGGTCCCACACCTGTGTTGCATGAGAGACTCTCATCATTCAGTACAGCGAAATTGCAAAGGACTGTTGTGGACATGGTAAATATCAAGATGTACAGGCAACATGTCAACATTAATTGGAGACCCGTGGTTTTGTTTGGCAAAAAATAATGATAGTCTAGATTTTACTGTCTTAAAACTTTCTTCATGTCAGTGAAAGTTAATTTGTAAAAATACCTTTCCCATTATCCCATTCTCTAAATTCACAATTCCAGATTCTGGCAAACACAGATCACAGCCTACATTTAGAGATATCAGCTTGCCCCATGTCAGTGAGTAGGCCTTGCCTTGATTTGAGTTTTAGTAGTTGTAACCTTGCACTTATAAATGTAAGATAACTAAAATTACATTCAAGTGTTTCAAAATGCAAAGTGAAGTAAACAGCCTTTCCTTGGTTTTTAATGTGCTCGCAAATCTATTGTGTTGCATTTATTCAGTTCATACCAAAATACCAAATACCAAAGCTGGGATCCGATTTAGAAACATTGTGGTTCTTGTCAAGCAGCATGTTAATCTAATTCTATTGTAATACAACGAGAATTTGCATAACTTCACATATGATCAGGCAGGTAAGCCAGAACTACATGCTCTACATTTATATTCGATTGCCACCTTCCTATTTTTTCTAACTATAAATCGACAACTCACTCGATATATTTAATAAATTTAACTGTAACAGCTCATTCTTGATTGAAAATAATTCATCTTTATTTCAGTTCTGTGACATTATTTTATATAACTGAAGCAAATTGTGGTTTTGATTTTCAAATGGTTTTTCTCTTCGCACTTTTCAAATGCAAAGCTCTCAGACAGCCTTTGGGCTAACTTCGGCGCTAATCAAAAAAATAAATAAAAATAAACTGGGGTCTGGAGGTTCTTTAATCAGCACCATGGGCACTACTCACCGAGACCTCACGTTGTCACGATTGGTAACAGCAATTTTGTTTTCTTTGCATTCTGACAGGTGCAGGAATGTAAAGAAAAAACAACACCGATCTGAAGGAGCTACACAGGCCTGATAAGGGAGAACTTGAGACGGCTGCAGCCTTAAATGCCCAAATCAGATTAACAATGCTAACGGTTTAACAGCGCAGGAATACGTGATCCGAGGTCTAGCTATTAAATGGGAAAATGACCCACTGAAATGACAGTCATCCGTCACTCACCACAGCAGAACAACACGTGCATTATGCAGTTTTCTATTACAGGAAAGCAGTTCAAGGCTTACTGGCAAATTTGGGATGGGGGGGGCTGGGAGTGGAGAGGAAAACAATCCTCATTCACGAGTCTTGTTCCGACTTTCATTTTTACATTTGCTTCCCAAAAATGTGCTTCCTCAGGCCACAGCTAGGAATTTATCGGTGGTCTGTTTGAAATTTTTAATTTTTTCAAGTTAACAGAAAAAAAAGCAGACAACTAAGAGCAGGAGCGTGTGATCTGTGGCACCTGGCTGTGAGCACGGCGTCAGCAGAGCCCTGTGTGATCTGTGGCACCTGGCTGTGAGCACGGCAGCGCTGTGTGATCTGTGTCCTTGAGCACGGCGTCAGCCCAGCGCTGTGTGATCTGTGGCACCTGCCACCGCTGTGTGATCTGTGGCACCTGCCACCGCTGTGTGATCTGTGGCAGACACTGGCTGTGACTGTCCTCATATTTTTTTTAACACAATTTTAATAGATTTCTTAGGCATATAACATAGTATAGTATGTATCTTCACTTTTTTGTATGTTTTAACATTCCAATACATTGTATAAGTAGTTGTGCATCTTCCTAGTGATACATTACTGATTAAAGTCGCATGCTATATTAACTAACAATCAGCTGAGCAAATGCATTCATAATCATATTAATATATTTGAAACAGTATATCCGATGCATCAATATACCATCATTTGTCTTCCCTCAACAGCCAACACCCTTGTCATCCCACCCGCAATTCTACCCTGGCCTCCCCATACTAACATTTAACTATAAACTTTGCCGCTTCTACCCCAATCGTCTCGGCCGAGGCAGAATCCCTGGGGGACCGATCATGCTGGGGGTGTGTAGTGGGGGGGGGAGGAGGGAGAGAGGGAAAGCAGCACCCCTGAAACAAAACACGTCAACAAAACAAATATAAAGGCCAATGGTAGGGACGGACTCTGCCTTTAGGTGAATGATCCTGCTACATATAGCCGCTAATCCCAAATATTGACAGAGCCCACCTAAGCCTGAACAGATAAAGGAAACACGGCTCGGGGAGAATGTGGTTTGCCTAGAATCACACAGTGCACACAACACCCTTACCATAGGTCACTGCCCCATCTCTTCCATCACTTTGTACCTTGGCCAACTGAGCCACAGAAACACATCGGTAGAGACCCCTGGCACAGACCCACGAGATGGTGTCTAGGGTTGTCTTGAACCCTTTTTTTGTGCTCTTATCTTAATCTCTTCTTCCTAGAAGTATCTCTCGTGTTCCCGTGCCAAGCTGTCAGGCGCAGGCCTTTGTTCCTATCTGAAGGCGCAGACGGGCAAAGCCGCAGCAGCGCGTGCTGCTCGAGGACTTCCGCTCGGTAAACAAGAGTTTTGTCATGGAGACGCTGCACAGAAGCACTCTTGTGCCTGACTCACGAGACGGCAAGATGGAGGCTAGTGCAGGAGGCTCGTGCCTTTGGTTAGTTAGTCGATGAAGGTGTTAGCTTTGCACCATTTGCACAATGAGACCACACGTATTGGTAGTGCTTCAGTTCGCATTTTATTCGTAGCATTAGCTCTATCTCATATGGAATTTGATTCTTCTCGTTATGCAATTCTGGAACCTTTTGTATTTTCTGCATAATTATGGATATTGCACGTGCCATAAAATCCACCATCTAATGCATAATTTGCTAAATTCGTACAAAAATGTATATTGCTCAAATAGATTAAAAGTTACTAAAAAGAAAGCAGGGCACGGGCAGCCACACAGTGGCAGGCAATTTGCATAGACTAACCGGTCAAATTTCAGTTACTGATGTCTATATTTGGTGTAAAACTGGTACTAGTGACGTGAAACTTTTGCACATACTTTTGTTATCCTTAGAATGGAAACAACAGTAGGCCAGGTCTGGAGGTGGTCCAGTCTGATAAGCATCATGAAAAAACATTACTGCAAATTGTTTATTTGCCCTTAGATATGTCCCTTGTCACTTTTATTTTGAAACATGTAGGAGTGACACTCATCCTCGACACAGAAACCGTGTGAATGACGTGGAATGTACGTCCTTGCGAACGTCTGCCCTTCCTAAGACTCAGATTCATCGTAATACATCAGGATAGCTCGGACCTCACACTTCATATTATGGCCTTTCTCACATCGGATACCACCCGGTGAGCACACCCAGCCTTCGTCTGCGGCCTGCAGCCCTGCCATGTCATTCAGTATCTTCTGCCCTCTCCTCCTCATGTTTCACCTACCCCGTGCCATTTATTCTCCTCTTTACCCTCTTTCCATGATTTTACACGATTTTCTCTCACTCACTCACATAGATCGATGTCCAATTACATCAAGACGCTAGACGAGACGAGTCCAGTCCAGTGAAGAAGAGCGGTCGGACACTGACAGTGAGTGACGACGGTCACGGTCTGCTGTCTGAGTGACGACGGTCTGCTGGCCCTGCGCGCACGAGGAGACAGAGAGGGAGCCCCCGCCCTAAAGAAACTTCCCCCAAATCCAGGGCCAATCAGCCCACCCACCCACGCGCCGGCATCCAATTAATGATTGCCTGTATTTCGGCGCGGTGGCCCAGCCAATCCTGGCGCTACATAAGCGCCAGGATTGGCTAGGGGGTCACACAGTCTACTCGCCCTGGCGCATTCTTACACAACGGGGCCCAGCCAAAGACAACCCCCCCCTGGCCTCTTCGAAGTTGACGGCTAACGGTCGCTAACCTGGCTAAAGCGCATGCGCTAGCAAGTTTCCTACAGAATTCCTCATGCGCAGTCCCTGGACAGACTGTGACATCACGTTCACGTTGTTGACTTGTAAACCAGCCCCACCCCCTGCGCACTCCCTATTGTATCGGGTCTGTCCCGGTCGGAACACTCGAACACTCGAGTCAATTGAAGCGCCGCTGTGTATTTTATTTATTAGGTGTTTAGCTCTCTGCTGCAGCAGCCGCAGGTGCGTCCAGGCTTAGAGGGGCTACGCCCCTACGCCCCAATGGACGCACCGCTGCTGAGGACTGCAAAAGGTTCCTCACGCACTCCCTATTTCTAATGGGAGAACCAGAGGACGTCATGAACCCAGGCTGTGACCACAATTGCCCAAAGTCATGTATGACTCCAAAGCCATACTGACTATCAGTGTAAATTGTAACTGTAGCGAATTCTGATTATAATCATCCGAGAAAACTTGTTAGAATGTTTGGCACTGTTATACAAGCTGTGATACTTTTAACTGAACTTCTCAAGAAATTACTTGTGGCAATGAACTTTGCATCTTTAATACAATAACCCAATAACCAAATTAATGAATTATCTGTCTGAGTCCCTTACTTGGCCCTGTTGGTTCTTCCATTTAAACTGTGATGTTTTCTAATGACTGAATGTGTTGTTGGGAGAATCATCGAGCTCTGACAGAACATCAGGTGTTACTTCTTTTGTTTTGTGTTGCTGTTGCAGAGCTTTTGGTCTGCATATTCCTAACCCAACTTAACTTCTTTAGGAGGCTGGGTCTTCCTGTTGCTATCCTTTATTACTAAAGCATAATTTTAAGAGTGGTGTACCAAATTTGATCTCTAATTTGTGAGTTGGCTGTCAATTAATAGTCGTCATTGGACAGCTAACATGGTGTTTGGTTACCCTAAATTCCACCCCTCCTATCAGCTCAGAAAGTTTTGTCAGAGGATCATTTACTCTGTGGTGAATTGGAGTGCTGCAGACTGTCTAATCGCAAAGGGCCCAGTACAGGTAGAGTAGTAAAAGAGAGTATGTGTATAATAAATATTTTTACTATGCTTTACGCTGCAACAGTTTCAATGTGGATTTGTTAAAGTCAAGACACCATGGATCCAGACTTAGTAAGGGAGATTTAACCAAGGTTGTACGTAGAGGCTAAAGCCAGGGGATGTAAGTAAAAATACTGTATGTTTTGTGAATGGTCCCCAGATTCAGTCAGTATGCTTCAGTGTGCTTAAAGATGTGCCCTTAGAAGAAACTGCTAGCTTGAATTTATGTATTTCTTAATTGTAGAAATCAGCATATGCTTGGTGTATTTTTAGATTGTGGGATTGACTTTGGATTATACAGGATACCAGCACAGAGAGCTTCAACAGACTTAGGAACCGATTATGACTTTGGCGCACTTGTGTCGGCTCTCTGCCGGTACAGCTACGCCAAGGCTGCATGAGGACCGCCCACCCAATAATGACTTTTTAAGTAATTGGTGGGCATTTCCTTTGCAGCTCCCACTGTGGTGCCTGTAAAATAGTCACCGCAATGGAAACGTCAAAGGAAGTTCCAGCATGGACTGAAAAGTCCATGCTGTGCTGGAACTTCTGTGCATGCACACAGGGGGGGGGGGCACATGTTGTGCCCTCTGTGTGCATACACAAGGTGTGTGGCACAAGGGGGCCCTGCAGGGCCCCTTTCTTTCCTCACCACTACTGTTTTCATGATGGAGGAAAGACCTCCGTGAAATTAGTGGAGGTGATGATAGTCGTTATATGCTTGGCGGGACCGCGGCTGTCCTGCCAAGCCGATAGATACCTCTGGACCGCCGGGCCACTGCCAGGGAACGGTGGGAAAGTTTGCTGAGCTTGCTTCGGTCCATGCTTTTTTATATTTCTGTAAAAGATTTTGGGATTTTAGTTGACCCAAGCATTTCAGCATGTACAAATAAAATGTGCAGGAACTAGAGAGGTGATCTGACGAGTAGACTTATATGACATCTTGTATCGTGAGGCTAAAATTACTTGTGATGGTCATTTTAGAGTAGCATCCGTTAGATATATATGTTTTGAGTAGTGATGCTGCAGGTATTTGTCATTAGGAAAGGGTAAAAAAAAATTTACTATGAGGCTTTGACCTCAATTTGATATAGAGACATTCGTATCTCTGTGGTCAAGTATTTAAGGGGGGAGAACTTTTGGGCGTACATTTTGTTTACAATGAAATGCGCATCACAAAACCATGGCGTTTACTCTGCTTCTTTTGACCTCACGGTATAGTTGATGATGGAATAACCATCTAGCAATAGGGAGTCGATGATGGTTTGCACAATAAGGTTCCTGTTAAGCAGTGGACATCAAGATATTGACATGGGACACGCTGAACCTTCCCATTAAATCGATGTGGTGAACCATTATTGATATTCATAGTTGAAAACAGACAGTGTAGTTTAGCTGTCATAGAGGTGAGTGGGCTTTAATTATCACTTGCTGGAGTTGGATGAAGTTGCTATGCTGTGTACCCGTTGTAGGCTAGGTTGGAAGGTCAGATAGAGATTCATAACTTAAGAACTGGAGGGATTGTATGAGACCAATGACCAGATATGAAGTTTAGTTATGGATACTAAAATGTACTGGTACATCTTTTTAACTAGTAGCTTTCTTTGCTTTGGCCAGTGTTGTTATTTATTATTGTATTCATGATATAGATTACAATGGGAAAGAGAATAACAAATGTAAAAGTTTCTTTGTGGGAGATTTCTTGGTCTACTTTTCGTTAATGCAAATGTAGGCTACCACAGTGGGCTTCATATGGGGATCATTCCCATATCTCCCCGGGATATTGAAAGCAGGCTTACTTTTAGATCAGTCATTTCCCAGGAGGACATTCAGAGGGTTAATAACTTCTCCATACGTTGAGTTGGAGGTTTTATTGGGGGAGCAGAGGTAGACGCTGCAAATTGCTATAGTTTTTTTTGTATATCTCTCCATGTGGTTTATTCATGGGACAGCACATATCCCAAGTTTTGGGAAGGTTAAAAACTGTCTAACTCAACTTTTATACTCTTCTACGAATGTCTCAGACTCTCAGTGGTATGAAAGTACTATAGTATGTTCATTTCACAATTCTTTCCTGAAGGCTATGTTGTAGGAGATCCAGCATCCTTTAGCACATTTGACCTCTTGTCCATCTGATTTGTCATGTGGGTCAGGAAATTATTTTAATTGATTACTGTTTATCTGTTACAGACTGCATCACTTCCTACCTTTGTATTGTTTCTGTTTTTTGTCTTTGTGGTCGGTAGGTTTTCTTTTATCCCTCTTCACTTGATTGTCACTTTGGGTTTTTTTCAGAGGTGTGGAATGGGGATTTGACTTGACTTCCTCTACCTGGCAGAGGATTTGCTTCTCTCGTTTTACCCAAAACTTGTGCATGAAATTGAGCTGTCCCACTGGTCTGGGGCCACCCATAGTTCTTACCAGTGCACTTGGCCATGACTCTCTGCTGCCTGTTACTCTGTGCCATCTTTTCACATGACTTTGAAATCACACAATACTGGGACAATAAGGGCACATGTCTCCCATCTTTCGCCAAGGATTTCATGTTCCAAAGTTAGTTGATTTGAGGTCAGTCCCATTTAATGTTCTCCCTCAGCCATACTGCTTCTCATTCAACTTAGGGAATTATGCTGGTGATGGAGTTTAAACACAGTATTCCCCTTCCCTCACTTATGCCCATTTTCTACTTCTCCTCTATATATTTACTTTATGCCAGCATCTTCTGTTTTTCGCTTGTTTGATGGGGTTGTGCCCTCACTATCATGCAAGTTTCTCAGTTAATACCAGATTCAAGTAAGTCCAAAGAGTACGGTACTCTTTTGAGAGCTTTCTCAAGGCAAGTTATCTATTTCATTCATTCTTGACCGTAGAAACTCTTGCCTCGCACATCACGTCGGACTCGTCAAGCACATCGGCTTATCCCCATTTGATAATACATCGGACAAGAATTAATGAAATAGATAACTTGCCTTGAGAAAGCCCTGGCCCTTTGGCCTTTGGGGCGAAACATGTGTCGGCTGTTCTTTTCATTTACAATTATTTTTCAAAGAAAAAAGAAAAAATCACCTCAACAGAGTACCTTACTCTTTGGACTTACTTGTATCTGGTATTAACCGAGAAACTCACATGATAGTGAGGGCATAACTCCATCAAACAAGCGAAAATCAATCATATAACAGGTGAACTCTGGGTGAAAGCACTAGATTGGGGCACGCCACAGCCTAATTTTGGGTAATGACAGAAGAAATGTGAACTCTGGTAGCACCCACTAATAAAATACGTCACCCAGCATCTTCTGTGTTTCCACGTGTTTCCTCTGTTCTATTACCTCCTTGTCTCTATGGCATCTCTGTGTCATTTGCATCTCTGTACACCTTGCCCTTTCCTACCTGTGTTTTATTGTGCTACTGTGGCCCCTTGTCTTGTCTCCAATATCTCACTATGTACCTCTGTGTTGTGTTCTTCGGTTGCTGTACTTCTTTGCGTACCTTGTGTCGCTGTGTTCCACTTGTCACCTTCTGCCCCTTTGCCCCCTGTGTCTGTGTCCCCCTTGTGTCTTGCCATCCCCCATGAGGGAGAAATGGGTACCGCTTGTACTTACCAAACTCATCTTGCTCTCTGATTGCACGAAGTGCAGTTATCCCTGGCAATCGCATCCCTAAGAAAGCGATTCGTTGTCTATCCTCCTGCTAAGAATGGGTTGGAAACATTGTAACTGAACTAGCTGTGACGACCTCTATATCCTTCATCATTCAACCCTTTGACCTTCTTTCCAGCCTCAGTGAAACATACAACTGAAATGAAGGGTGGATAAGGTCTAGCACACCCACCCAATGCCTTTCATCCACCCCTTACTATTGCCCCTCCCTGACCATGCTGCTCCCCATCAGTTCATTCCACAAGGCTTCTCTCTGGATTTCTTTGCCCTCAGTGTTTGTGTTTCCACAGCGTCTCTTGTTGCCGTAGTTAGGTAGTCAAAGTCCTGCCTTAAGGATTCAGCACATGAAAACAATACTCCCCTGGCTCATTCATCTGCAAATCCCATCAGCTCAATGGACAGACAGACAGACAGACAGACACTACATTTGTACGATTACGTAGGCTCGAAAATGTGAAAAAGTAATATTTGTGAGGTGCCCCAGGTGTTTTCTTTGAATCACACAGAAGGAATTTGATGGCTTGTCGGCTCGTAGTGAACATTTTTCAATGTAGTTAAACAAGTTCTTGGAATTCTGTCTCAAACTAAAGGTTCTGTTTTTCCAGGGGAAGCGAGCGCAGACATTCCTGAACCCACCCACCTGGAAATATGTCTAATGTTGTCTTTGGAGGCGACATCCCTCTCATCTTCGGATTCTAAAGCTCCTCAGAGTTTTTACAGTGCAACAGCTGTAGAAAGCTATGGAAAGCAAGGCAAAGCTATGTCAGAGAAGCAATGAAGACACAGGAGCAGATATTGCAATCCTGCTCTCAAACTATATACATTAATAAATATATGTATACATGCATTCATGTATATCTATGTGTGTATAACTGCATAGCGAGGTGAATAGTGGGTAAGGATGTAGTATGGTCTTTCTAGTAACAGTGGGTGGACTTGCTGATGTGTTGCAAAGATAAGTTAACAACATGGACATTGAAAGTGGGGGACACCAACACTGCGGGGCAGGAATATACAAACATCAGCATAGGGACAGGGGGAAACCCTGACAAAGTGAGACTCATCTACGAATCCTTCGCTACTCCGTTCTGTGACTCACATGCAATAGGAAATTTTCAGCTTAACCCCGAAAAGCACTCAGAATCAAATTCCCCAGAATTTCAGTTCTCAGCTCCGTCAGCAGAACAGATTTTTCATCTAATTATGTCAACCATATCAGGGGGCCCAATGGATCCTTGTAGTAGTAGTAGTAGTAGTAGTAGTATACTTGTAAAGCGCACAGCTGCCCCAGCAACGGGGCGTCCCGGCGCTGTATAACTCTGGGGAACCCGTCCTGGCTTTCCCTGTGGGATGGTCCCTTGCTGGGAGTCCCCAAGGTGGAGCCAGGCATCCCCAGAATTGGTGGGGCCGTTGTGGAGATTAGGCAAGCTAATGCCCAGAGTTGCCGAGTGGAACCCCTGATTAGAGTAAGCACCGAAGCGAGAATTATCGAGTCCGCTGACCAAGGTCCACGACCCTGCCGCGTTGGGAATTGAACCCTGGTCCCCGGCTGACTTCTACTCTCAGGCCTGCCGCCTCTAACCAGTGAGCCACACTACACCACTTGTCCCCCTAAGGTCTTGCATATGTTCCCTGAGTTGCTCAGCGATCAACTTCAGCTGCTCCTCGCAAATATAATACAGGCCAATTGTTTCCTGAAGGCCTGGAAAGCGGCCTCTGTTCTTCCTCTCCTTAAAAAGCCTAACCTTGATCCTTCTATCCCAGCTAACTATAGGCCAATATCAAGAATCCCATTCCCGGCCAAAATCCTAGAAAAACACCTGAACTCTCAACTTGCTGGGTTCGTTAGGGACTCCATGTTTTAGATATATCACAATACGGGTTCCGGGAGGAACATGGGACTGAAACCGCTCTGATTATGGCAGCGGAGGAAATTAGGAGTATTCTGGATGCAGCTGGGAAGGCTGCCCTCATATTGTTAGATCTTTCCGCAGCCTTCAACACCGTCAACCATGATATACTCCTGACCCGTCTTAAGGAAATAGGCCTGCATGCATCAGCAATCGCATTGCTGGCCTCATTTCTGGGAGAAAAATCCTTCACGGTCCAGCTTGGGGAATTCTCATCGAAACCCTTCAACTCGCCTTGGGGGGTCTTTCAGGGCTCATCTTTGAGCCCCACCCTCTTTAACCTATATGCTGCCCCATTAGCAAACATCATCAGAAACTATGGCTTCCTACCTGTGTCCTACGCTGATGACACCTAAATCGTGGTGGCAATATCTAACAACACAACCGAGACTGCGGATAGATTCAGGCACTGCATGGATCAGGTCAGTCAATGGATGCATGCAAACTGCTTAAAATTGAATGGTGATAAGTCAGAGGTCCTGCTGCTGGGGGCTGAACCCAACATCTGATCATGCAAATGGTGGCCCGACAGTCTCGGCAGATGTCCGACACCTGTGGACAACGTAAGGAACCTGGGGTTCATGTTTGACTCCAAACTTACTTTTAAGACTCAAATAAATAAACTTGCCTCCTCTGTATGGTACACGCTGAAGCTGATTAGGAAACTGCTGCCATATATTCCCTCTGACACCTGCAAAACCCTTATAACTATGCTGGCACTATCCAAATTGGATTATGGGAATGCCCTGTATGCAGGGCTTCAAAAACAGTTATTACTAAAACTACAGCGTCTCCAGAATGCAGCAGCCAGGCTGGTATTGGATATTCCCAGGTTCGAACCAGTGGCCCATAAAATGAGAAGTCTCCACTGGCCCCCCGTGGAAAAAAGAATTCAATTCAAGTCAGCGTGCCTGGCATACAAAGCCTTGCATGGATCAGGCCCTCACTTTCTCAAAACTAACCTACTACATTACGACCCTCCTAGGACTCTTAGGTCAAGTAGTGCCAAGCTTCTCAAGACTCCCAGATTTAAACAACTAAGATGGGGGGAGAGGCTTCCTACTGAACACAGTTAAAACCTGGAACAAGATTACCTGTAGAACTAAAAACAGCCCATCATTGTTGTCTTTTCGTAAGACCCTGAAGACCTGGCTTTTTTCAGCATAACCCTGTTCTTGTTTTCGCACGGCTCTTCCCACTTCTGCAGACATGATCACTTTTAGCGCCAAGACGCCCTCGGGCAATTGTGCTCTCTACAAATCCAATAATCAAATCAAAATCAAATCAAATCAAGAAGGGAGACGGATACATGTGGACTAGGAGACACTGACATTGGCGCATGAGTGATTAGGAAGGGAAATGTAAACATTAAGGTAGGGAGACACAGATGCACGAAGAAGGAAACACAGACCGACAACGGAGCAGTGAGACAGAGATAATGAGGCAAGAACACAGATCCAGAAACAGGGCCACAATGGATTCAGGGAGACATGCACACGATTAGCGAACAATGGCCAATGAGGTGTAACAGAGATGTGGCTAGGTTCCAGATTATGAAGATAGCCAAGACCTTGGATCCCCTCCGCCTTATACTTCACAAAGCATTAAAATGTGATCCCTCCGTCGCCTAGGGCGAGTGGAAATATTTTAGGATTGGTCTCAACTTTTATATATTGGTAAGTTTAGCTAAAAGGTGCTTGCCAGGCTGGCTCTGGAGTTTTGTAGCCTGGCTGTGAGCCATATAGGGAAGCTGAGACAGTTGACATTGCAATGGTCCTGGCCTGCGATCAGCATGGGATGTGGCAGTATGTGTTCTATGTGCTGGTATTTATATCACTTATATCTAGCGGTGGATCAATGAAGTGCTGTACATCAGTTTCACTCGGTGGTCAGTTTGAAAGAAAATGAAGATTTTTCTGAGTAAAAGCTGAAATTTATCCCTGCATTGAGTTAGGTAGTGAAGAAGTTTAGACTTTTCATTGAATGTAATTTCCTGGTGAGTTGCATTTTTTCCCTGCAGTACTGCACCTTTATATTTAGGTCAGAATTGTTGTGACGTTGGTGATGATTATAAGTATTCAGAATTGTACTATTGAATATCAACACCTACAATTTCGTGGTATGAGAATATCGAGGACAGAAAAGCTAGGAACAGAATTAATGACAGGGAAGCGCATCTAGAGAAGTATATATTTACAATTGCTAAAGGTGCTAGGTACCTTGAAGATATGTGTACCACTTACATATACGTAGAGTTAGCTATAGAAAATCTAGACTTACTTACTTGTTAGCATTTTATTTTCGATAGTCTCTCCTCTGTATTGTGTCCCATTGAAGAACTGAAATCTTCATTCTCAGGGGTCTCACTAATACAAAAGAACTTGGCACAGAAGCTGAAATATTAAAAGACATCTTTATTAAACTTAATAAGTGAGGCCACTTCACACAGAAGCCGTAGCAATTGAATGAGGTAGTCTAAAGAATACAGAACACAGAGGTCTTTTATATGCATAGGATTTACAAACTCAGCATAAAAGAAAGAGGCAGTCCTAGCTTCTGCAAGCATACAAAATACCTAATATGGACATACAAGATCTGCAAAATATTAGCCAATAGAAAAACATCATGTAACCAGAATGTCCCCCTTACGTCGTGTTTCTGCCCAACCCATAAGTCAATCAACTACAGCACTTATAGGTCAATCAGTAATGGCAGAACATGCCTGTATGCAGTTAGGCCAGATAGTGTCTGAGATTGCTTTCAAAGCAAGGACAGAGGGGGGTTTTCTACACGTTGCAGTCAAAAGGGCAGAAACACTTCATGAATAGAGCAGTCTGTGTAAAGGCAACACAAATTGAAGACAAATGTAAGATGGAGTCAAAATTAAAGAACCTCAGACCCCCCTTTTGCCATTACACAGGCAAATCCTAAAATTATTTTGCAAACATTATGTATTTCAGTGACTATTGACAATGCCAATAAAACAATAAGAATCAGTCTCCAAACACCAATTCTATACAATCACACGGGAAATACCCAGAGTCCGTCAAAGCCTCTTCTGGCAGGCTTCTATTGTCCATCAAATCCTGTTTCTGTTGTTTTCTTCCGCATGGGCCTCTACATTCAGGCCTTTCATGAAAATGATGTTACTGAGTATCCGTTGGAGTGCCTTCCTGGCAAACACTCACAGCTCACTTGAAAGTCTCAATGTCTCAATGCAGTGCACCAATATTTCCTGTGCTGCAGGCACTACAGATAGTGTGCTCTTCATTGATCAAGGGTACAGATCATCTCATGCAGACCCAAGTACTATTAATCGGGGAAGAGCAACAGACTGTCACTCTCAACAACACTTTCAGGCTCCAACACTCTCTTATTCAGTGTCAGAGGATGCTCGGGCTGCTCTTTCATGTGCACCATAATGTAGTGCCTTTTGCCAATCTCAAATCCTCCGGTGCACTGCACTTCCGTTGGAGCAAAGGAAAAAGGGGTGTGTGGCCAAAACTCAGGCCAAGGGGCTCAAGGGACTGCACACTGTCAGAGGTTAACCAGCACATGACAGGTGGGTGGAAAACTGAAGCCCTAAACAACAAGAATCCTTCTCTTTCGCTCTTTTGCACTGAAATTCTGGTTCTGTGGCAAAAACCAGATCCTCCTTCTTTTCTGATGTTCAACGCCTTCTGATGAAGCAAGCACAATACGTTGGAGATATCACTGATGGCACGCTGGCGATCGCTGTCTGGGTGCTGGGACTGTAGGGCCAAGGTATGTAGCCCTCATCTGTAGCTGACACTGATGAGAATTAGAACTCATGTTTATCACCGTTCTGCAGGGTATCATTCTCCCTTTGACTCTGGAAGATCCCGCAGAACCTAGTGACGTAGAAAATGTGACACAGTTGTTTCCTTCAATTAAGTACAAAAACAGTTCATTGTACAACAAGGAACTGCAAGCAAGTGGCCTGCAATCTTTAAAGGAGTGGCCATACCTTTTCTGGTCTAGAACACACTGTCATTCTCAAAGGCAATACAAAGACAAAGGCATTAGGCAAAACAGTGCCTCTAGCCTCTTTAATTGGGTTTCCATGTGAGAGCATATCCCCTACCATCTAAGGGTAGATAGCGACATGGGAATTCTATCTGAATGGATGTCCTCACACATGGTGGCATTGTCTAATGGGGCAAACACATTGTTTTTCTCTAAATGATTACATATAGGTGTTCCTAAATTCCTTATCTAGAGCACCTCAAAAGAGAGATCACATCATACATATTATCAGGGACATGTAGATACCTCCCTTTAATAATTGTGCATCAGGTGAACTATACAATACAAAAGCTAATGATCAAAATGTGGAAACAAAAGACAAGAACTAGAGAGTCCTGGTATTTCCATTATTTAAAATACATCTGGTCCATCAAAAATTAAAGCAGCAGGAAAAAGGAACTAAAACCAAATTAGAATAGACATTGAATTTGTCATATTCAAAAAAACGTAAGGTGTCTCCTATTGAGGTGGAAAACTTGTCTTACTATAGTATTGAGTCAGTTAACCAGTCCATCACTACCCTAACAGTCAGACTAAAAAAACATCAGAGTAGGCCTAAAGAACATTTTTGAAAACCAGACTGGTCATACAAAAGGGAATTATACATAATATGGGGTCTCTGGTACATTACTGCAGTCTGGAAGTGTGAACCTGAGCAATACACCAACTGGTGAAAGGAATTTGGAAAAGGGAAATGGGACTAGGTAAAAATGAAGCCTTGTTTCCTTTATGGTACAAAGCCATACACTACTGAGGAAGCAGAACAAAACTGACTAATGTAATATAGAAATTAGGTCACCATGTACAAGAGTCACAAATCTATAATTTATCCTTACGTCTAATCAAGGATACATAAATTTAGGGCTGCCTGTTCCTTAAAGGAAGAGGACAGTATCGTGACTAATTGCAGATGACACACTTTGATTCTGTATATCTTTTTTATTTTCCTTCAAATACCATTAAAGCCAAATTTGACATACACTGATGAAGTGTTGTCTTGTTTTGTTCACAGCATGAAAAAATCATATCTGTGAAATTTAGTATCAGCGCAAAGAAAACCCAACAAAAAACACACATATGCCAAGCCATCAGATATACGCGCTATATATCAAGCACAAAAAGCATAGACAAAACAATAGCATATGTAAATAAGCGGTAACACACAACACTATTGCATGCACTTTTATGCACTGTGAACCTGCAGCTCAAAACAGAATATTCAGGCCTGCTTAATTTGTCAGGCTTAAAATCCTCACCAGGAACAATTCATAAAAGGATAAAATGCAAAAATATGTAAAACGCACAAACATTTCTGCACATAACACACAACATATCAACTGTAACAACCATCTTTTGAAAACATGCTAAACCTTTTTAACTTTCCAAAAACTTTTTCACAGACACTCTGCGTGTCCCCTGCGCCAACACCCTTTGAGGCCCTGCTTTTCCAAGCAATAATTTCTCCATCTGTTTACACTTACTCCTAACTCCCACCCCACTCTAAGGCTGAAAAAGACAAAAAAAAACCTTCCCAACTCTTTCTAACCTGCAATAACAACCCTATTTAAAAACACATGATATATATATTACTCCTGTTAGGGGCTACAATTTATTTCTATACTTAGATTATTAAAACAGTTACTGTGAATAATTCGCAGAACATAATAACACACATACCAGTTTTTAGAACAAATGCTTGTTTGCAATGGTACTCATTTCATCTACCTTAAATGGATGAAGGCTCAGTTAGGTCCAGCAAAAGTTAAAACCTTCCACCCTGATATTAAACTCAAACCTCTGCACCAGGCACATTGGCTCACTGACCTATTTAAAAGGAAACCCAAATGGGAATAACCTGCAAATTTGTATTATACCTAAATGTATGCATTTACTGATCCCTAAAGCACTTTTAAAGCTATTGTAAATGGCAAAATTGCCCAAATTTTACCCAAATTCGACTTTGATATTTGGGGCACTTAAAAATAAATATCCTATAATAATGTTACATATTAATCATCCTCAGAATGTTCTTTACAATTTGCAGAGATTGGACATTGGACATATCTCCTGCAAATCCTGAGAAAAATGAGTTTTTCATGCCTGGTCAAGTGAAATTCTATATGCTAATGTCCTTATTATGCAGTATACCATACCTTAAATTAAATTATAATGCTAGGAGGTCACAGTATAAGTATTAAGCTTCATGAATAGTAAAAAATGAATTTTGTAGCACTTATTTTTTATAACCCTATCAGTTTTGATAATTCCACATATTAAGGCTCTGTAATTCCTTGAATCTGACTTCGTTTTCTTTTCTTTTTTTTTTTGTGCCACTTAGGCTGACGAACAAAGTGGCCTGGCCTCCCCAGGTCATGTACACATTAACCAGATTAAACTGTAAGAAACTAACTTTCGTCACCCGAAACTGACCTGCAAAGTCAATTTCCCTGATTGATCTTTATCTGAGATTGCCAATCAATGTTCAAGACATCGTTAACTTTTTAGTTTCCTTAGTTACTTGCTCTATCTTGTTTCAGCATCTTTTACGGTTTCTTTCTTTTTAAATGTTTCTTCATTACATGGGTTAAATATTATTTAGCAACTGAGCTAAGAATATGCTTAGAGAAATGCTTAAAGAAAGGAAAACCCTTAATTAAAATGTCTTCCTATAATACAAAATAATGAACCTTATTTTTGTAACCTTTTTAAAACACTATTCTGAAATGCAAAGGTTCACCTGTGTTTAACTGGGAAAGTCCTGACTAAATAAAAATTCCTGTTTATTTAGCTTGTCTCTAAGTGCTTGTAACAAGCTGGCAGTCTTTTTCAAACTAAAACATATCAATGCGTGTTCTATATTATTTTGAGTTCAGCAGGAATTTACTTCAGCTGATCTGTTTGCCTGTTAATACCTAACACAATGTATCTAAGGAAAATGCTGTAAGTTTATTTATTTTTTTGCAAAACACCCAATTTCGTTTTTGGGGGCATTTTATTCCTAGTGAATGTGAATTTACATTTTAGTTTTTAAACATTTAGGCATCTTGCTTAATAGACTGAAAACATCAAAAAGAAACACAAACACACATTTGAGCTCATTTCAGACAAACACAAAGGGGTCAAACACTCAGGACACACAATACGGCGCACTTTTAGCCATGCATTTCGTGAATAGCGCCAACGCCATTTACTTACAGAAATTGCACTAATGGGAAAACCACATAGACATTTAAACACACATTTAACCCACATATCAATACTCAGGACAGAAATAAAGGACAGCCCACAGACTGTACTTAAACCAAACCATTTGTAAATACTAGTTGTAAGTCATAGTGTTCCAAAAGACTGCAAAAACAGCCCAACAGACTGATGTATGTCCAAGAAGCGAAAATACACTCAATTTACTAGCTTTGACTAGCAGAACACCAAAAATCGCTCTGCATATCTTCACTCATAAAATTGCACAGAACAAAGGATCCTTGTATGTATTATGTCCATATTTTAATTCCCTAGGGATACAAAATCACCAAGGAAGAAATATGTTTGTAAATCTAAACCTATTTAGATATTCCCTCTAGGGAAGCCGGCTAATTTACTTCACATCACAACATGGTACCTTCCAAAATAAAGCAACACATTCTTCTTATGTGAGCTTTTAAATAGGCATGCCCAAAAATATTCCAAAATGTACAATATTATAATCAAAATAGTGCTTAATGTACTTTTCGTACGTGCACCGTTCAACTAAACCAAATAGAGAAAATTCTCCTCATTACCTGTCTACACAAATTGCAATTCGCATATACAAACCTATACAAATCCAAAGTTGGCCAACACAAATTCCAAAGTTCCAAAGCTACAGTAAGCATTACTAAATTACCATACTCTTCCAAAGCTACAGTAAGGGTTACTAAACTACCTTACTCTTACCAATCAAAAAGGTTATCCAAATTATAACTGTCAAGTTCTAAATGACCTAACGGTCTCTTTGTTTTTTTTTTTAATACTTACGCCAAAAAGGGTTCTCAGTCAGGAGTGACATCATGTGGAGGATCAAAATCAGGAAGAGCAGAAATACAGTGGGCTGCAGAGACGAAGAATCCCCAGAATCCCTGTGCACAGAGTACCTTCTTAGTAGAATCCTGTCTTGTCCTCCTCAGTAGCTTTCTGTCTCCTGACAAGATCACTCCCACAAAAAGTCACTTCTCTGATGAAGCCCGCGTTGGCCGCGCCATCTGAGGAACTGAAATCTTCATTCTCAGGGGTCTCACTAATACAAAAGAACTTGGCACAGAAGCTGAAATATTAAAAGACATCTTTATTAAACTTAATAAGTGAGGCCACGTCACACAGAAGCCGTAGCAATTGAATGAGGTAGTCTAAAGAATACAGAACACAGAGGTCTTTTATATGCTTAGGATTTACAAACTCAGCATAAAAGAAAGGGGCAGTCCTAGCTTCTGCAAGCATACAAAATACCTAATATGGACATACAAGATCTGCAAAATATTAGCCAATAGAAAAACATCATGTAACCAGAATGTCCCCCTTACGTCGTGTTTCTGCCCAACCCATAAGTCAATCAACTACAGCACTTATAGGTCAATCAGTAATGGCAGAACATGCCTGTATGCAGTTAGGCCAGCTAGTGTCTGAGATTGCTTTCAAAGCAAGGACAGAGGGGGGTTTTCTACACGTTGCAGTCAAAAGGGCAGAAACACTTCATGAATAGAGCAGTCTGTGTAAAGGCAACACAAATTGAAGACAAATGTAAGATGGAGTCAAAATTAAAGAACCTCACCATTGATATTGTGGTTTCAATATTCAGGGGGGACTCCGTATTCAGTCAGTTATCCCAGGAGGAAATTAATTTTTGCCAGGCTCTGGAAAAGGC
Source organism: Lissotriton helveticus (assembly GCF_964261635.1). NCBI lineage: Eukaryota > Metazoa > Chordata > Amphibia > Caudata > Salamandridae > Lissotriton > Lissotriton helveticus. Next base: position 996,274,212 of record NC_136057.1, read on the forward strand.
ACAACATTTTTTTAATTATTTTTGTTTCACAAGTACATGTCAGGCACAGAACGCAATGAGGTTCTGTTTTTTGTCTAGCACTAATGTTATCACTGTCGTTATCCTATGATTCAGTCCTATTAAAGGGGATGCTGGACATGGAGATTTCTCCTAGACTTGGATTTATGTTTTGTGACCTAAGAGTCAGATATTCTTTTCATCCAAATTGGCACAGCCCCTAAGCAGCCCTTGTCCCAATGAAATGTCCACCTTGGGTGAGCCTTTTGTGTTCTTTCATGGGATACTCTCTAGTTGCACATCTTCATAATGCAGCCAGTATTCTCGAGCTCTCCAGCCTACCTGATCTGTACATGTTGACGAGAAGGAAGCGATGAGGCAAATCCCAGCTACATTCCCCAAACTATTTTTCATCAGTTAGAACAAGAAACTGATCATGACTTCTCATCAACAATCATGGAGGATAGAACGACTGTTTTACAGCAGAACCTTGGGAGGCACTCCTGGTCTGTTTCCCAAACCAACAAGGAGAAGCCCCTCAATTTACTATGTTAAAGGCAGCTGACAGGTCCTGCAACATTTGCAGGGATATGTCTTTTTAATATAGGGAGAACAGAGTAAAGTCTTAGTATGTGTTTTAAAAACTCTGTTTCCTGCTACAAGTCCCTGTTTGTGGCTACCTCAGAGTTGTCCAGTTGCCATCAAATGTTTACAAAGGTGGCTCTAGCAAGTTTTCCAGATTGATGGTTGCGAGCTAGACTCTCCTTTGTCTAGATATGCTGCCCCATTGGCTATGAAAAGTAAAAAGTGAGCGCTAGTAGTAAAAGGCCAGGGTCATAAATTCACTCATTATTTAGTGCACACAGCAAACTCAATTGCCCTAGGCCACTTTAATCAATCAATAAATCAGAGTACTTGTAAAGCGCGCTACTTACCCATGAGGGTCTCAAGGCGCTGAGGGGAGGGGACTGCCGCTACTGCTCGAAGAGCCAGGTCTTGAGGAGACTAGTGCAGTTAAGAAGGTGTACGCTTTACCCAACTTGTTGCGGCCCTTTTAGCCCACCTGGATCCAACACATTAACTGCAAGTTACGCACAGAAATTTGCTGCAGATACATTAACACACTTATTTGCCTAACTATCTGCTTGATTGCATAGCTGCCTTTGTACGGATTGCGGCTTCGTTGACCAAGGAAAAACTGGTTCTGTATAGATTGTTGTTGAGGAAATTGCTCTAAGCCCAGGCTCTCATTGCACTAGTCTCAAATGTGCCATTTTCTCTCCTGTTCCCTAGCTTTGGTAGCATGGAGCGGAAGATAGAGCGTCAGTTTGTGGAGGACCGGGCCACCATCATTGGCACATTTCCCCTCACTTGGAGCATCAGGCGGGCCGGGCCGCATTACTGCATCACTATGAAGATGTCCCGGCTTAAAGACCTCACCTTTGGCTTTGAATTTGGACCAACAAACCACAGGTGACGTATATTGTTCATGTCGTTTTCTTTGTTTGTTTTAAATGTGCCCAATAGAACAGACAGGGCTAGCAAATGTTATCCCCAAATTTATTTTGGGATTATCTGTAGTGCAATTCCTTCCAGTGTGAGGTGTTTCAAAGATATTGTTGCTTGCACGTGATCTGAAGGATTATAAAATGGAAGTAAGAATAGCTGCATTTTATAGCACACACTTCACAGTAGATTGTTTTAACAATAGGAAATCCTTTTATAATGTGTATATACTTTTGATGGAATAAATACTGATGCTCAAAATATGAGTGCAAATGAAATGATAAATAATAGGAGTGCCGGCGTACAACTGTTAAACTAAGCTTTAACATGGGAACCTGCTCAGATTATCATGTATTAACACCCTAAGTAGTGGGGCGTCCTGTTACCTCGATTGGCACTGAAACCTGTGCTGTATGGAACCCTACATAACATTACGTTACCCACACCCAATAAAAATGTTCTTACTCTGAGGTGGGCTTTCCTATGCCACCACTACCCCTGCTGTGTTTGTTATCGCCTCCTGAGGCGTGAGCCGGGAGGTTGTTGTATTTTGTGTTTCGTTCAGTCTTACCTTGCACGCTTTTACCAGCTGTTCTCTCAGCCTTTTAATTTCACATAGTTCAGCTTGATAAACGAAGCTCAGCCACTACATTTAATCGGCATTGAAGTGACTGCCCCGCTCGATCGAAAAGCGGTGGTTATATCCTTCCCTAGCCCCTTGTTGCCCGCTAGTCTGGAAACTGTTCCCCTCTTCCCCTAGACTGTCAACTACATCAGCCGATATAAACGCTGAGGTAGCGCTGTCTTGGCTGCTCGGAATTATTGCAGCGGCCATCTTCGATTGGGGCAGCCTTTGAAGGCACCCAATTGGCCACTATAAAAGGAAACAGGCGCATAGGTTCTCTAATCCTGCTGTGTTTGTTATCCCTTCCTGAGGCTTGAGCCGGGAGGTTGTTGTATTTTGTGTTTCGTTCAGTCTTACCTTGCAGGCTTTTACCAGCTGTTCTCTCAGCTTTTTAATTTCACATAGTTCAGCTTGATAAACGAAGCTCAGCCACTGCATTTAATCGGCATTGAAGTGACTGCCCCGCTCGATCGAAAAGCGGCGGTTATACCCTTCCCTAGCCCCTTGTTGCCCGCTAGTCTGGAAACTGTTCCCCTCTTCCCCAAGACTGTCAACTACATCAGCCGATATAAACGCTGAGGTAGCGCTGTCTTGGCTGCTCGGAATTATTGCAGCGGCCATCTTCGATTGGGGCAGCCTTTGAAGGCACCCGATTGGCCACTATAAAAACGGAAGGTATGCTTCCGCGTAGCGGACGCGATCAGCGGACGCGCCGGACCTGTGCCGGAGTCGTGCCAGAGTCCTGCCCGTCTGCGCCCGTCCGCGACCAGACTGCGACCACAGACGCAGGTACCATCACGTATAGTAATCCTTCCGCTATCTCCTATGATAGTGACATGCTGAAGTCCCTGAAGCCCCGACATTGTATCTCACCCCCGATTATACCCACGGATGTTAATTACCCTTTTATAAAATGTCCCGCTGAGCCTCCTGACGATCTAAAGCACAACTGCCTTCTTCTCCAGACAACCCCGAACCTGGCAAGATTAAAAGCCGGCCTGCTAAACTGCCGCTCCCTAGTAAAACATTCCCTTGATATTTTCCACACTCTGGAAGAGGACAAATGGGATTTGTTGTTTCTTACCGAGACCTGGTTAGGAGAGGATACTAATCCAGCATTACACTTAGCTGTCCCCTCCGGCTACAGAATAGTGTGCGCTAATAGACAAAGCCCACATCCTGGAGGTGGTGTTGCTATTATACACAGATCCCACTGGACTGTCTCCTCTTTCCCCTATCATCAACTGGAATGCATTGAAGCACTCCCTTTCTGTATCAAAATCATGCCCAATTTCACCTTTTCCGGTCTTTTGGTTTACCGCCCCACCAATTCTAAAACATCTCATCTCCCTGCTTTCCTAGACTATGTTCTACAAGCCACACTGCGATACGCCAATTTTACCCTTCTTGGCGACTTTAACCTCCATGTCGACACAACTGAGGACTCCACTGCCCTTAATTTTGTGTCCACTCTAGTAGATGGAGGACTAAATCAACTTATTAGTGGCCCTACACACAAAGCTGGCTACACCCTCGACCTGATTTGCACTAACCTGGACGGTCTGACCATTTGTGACCCTGTGCCAGTAACATGGTCGGATCACTTCCTGGTCCCGTTTTTATTCTCCGGCCTTCATAAAGACCGCTCCATCTGTCCGGCCAAACTTCAGGGCAGAAACTGGAGCAAGATTTCCCCTGATAATCTTGCCCCGCTTCTCCAACCCACAGATTTCTTGGGAATGAGTACGGATCTGGATACTCGATTGTCCATCTTCAATGATCGGATCTCTACTGCAATCGACATGCTGGCCCCTATTAGGCCTATCAAAACCTATCGCTCTATTCCATCGGCCCCATGGTACTCCAATGACCTCTGTACCCTCAAGTCAGAATGCAAACGACTTGAAAGACGTTGGAGAATAACCTATTCCCCCAATCGTAAATCTATTTATAAGTCTGCCTTAAAAAATTATAGGAAAAAGATTATTGAACACAAAAGAATTTTCCTTGAAGAAAAAATTAATCGTTCACAGGGCTCAACCAGGGAAATATTTGACATAGTCAGGTCTTTTACGGATCCCTTGGCTTTAAAACGCCCCCCAACGGTGTCGCAGTCTCTCTGCGATAGCCTTTCTGATTTCTTTGAAAATAAAATAGCTACCATTTATGATTCCTTTCCTAAAAATACCCATGTAAACATTAGTCTCCCCCCCCACACTCCAGGTCCTAGGTGTACGTTCTCTGATTTCTCAGAGATTACTCTGGAGCAATCACTGATGGAACTTTTAAAAAGTAAATCTGGCTCTCCCCTTGACCCCTGGCCTGCTAAGCAATACAAGTCTCTAGCTCCCATTCTGAATTACACCTTGAATGGAATTTGGAATGACTCGCTCCAGACGGGAATATTCCCTGATTCCTGGAAACACGCGTGTTTAGTCCCCATAATTAAGAAAGCTAACGCCGACCCCAGCGAACCTTCCAATTACAGACCGATTTCTCTTTTACCAGCCCCCGCAAAAGTGCTCGAAAGACTCGCGCAACAACAATTAGCGGGTTTCTTAGAAACATCAGGTGCTTACCATGATTCTCAGCACGGCTTTAGGCCAGGATACAGCACTGAGTCTGCATTAATAGAGATGGCTGATGCAGTACGATGGCGGATGGATGAGGGTTCAAGAGCGGTGTTGGTGCTGCTGGATTTGTCAGCAGCATTCAACACCGTCTCCCATCCCCTCCTCCTAGACCGCCTTCAATCTAAAGGTATCGAGGGCACGGCCTTAAAATGGATCACATCTTTTCTGTCCTACCGTACGCAGGCTGTGTTCACCCCCCCATTCACCTCAGATAGTCGTCCGCTCCGGTGGGGAGTCCCTCAAGGCTCCTCACTGAGTCCACTTTTATTTAATGTTTATTTTTCACCTTTTTTCGATATCATCGCCCAAACAGGAATAAAGGCCACCTCTTATGCCGATGATATCCAACTTTTGTTTTCTTATAACAGTATTACCCCCACAACCTTTGATCCCTTAAAAAACTGCCTCCGTACAATTGCCTACTGGATGGATAACAACTTTTTAAGGTTAAACGCAGGAAAAACGGAGGTACTCTTCTTCCATCAGTCCTCTCCCCTCGATTCTAACATCTGGTGTCCCCTTGATCTGAGTGACCCTCCCCTGCCCAAAGACTCAGTGAAAAATCTAGGGGTTAGATGGGATTCTAATCTCACATTCCACCATCAAGTCCACACAGTCTCCGCTGCTTGCCTCACTAAGATCAGAATGGTAAAAAAGTTTATCCACTTCCTACCTACCAACACGAGGAAGACAGTAGTCCAGGTGCTGATTACCTCACACCTGGATTACGCTAACGGCCTGTATACTGGCCTGTCTGTGGGGCTTTGTCATCGCCTCCAGACAGTCCAGAATGCTGCAGTCAGACTGGTTAGTGGTATCCCCTTACGCGAGCACATTTCTCCCCATCGTCGCAGTCTCCACTGGCTGCCGATACAGAAAAGGGCTGAATTCAAGGCTTTGGTTTTGGCCCACCGTGCCACGAGAGGCAAGGGCTCGGCTTATCTCTCCACCTGTCTGACCCCTTATAACAATACCAGGACCCTCCGTTCCTCCTCAAAAAACCTCCAGATTCAGGAAATCCCGCTCAGGCGGGAAAACTTTCCAAGTATTGACCGCGACTGTCTGGAACAAACTACCTAATGCTTTACGGTTGATTCAGGAAGAACAACCTTTCCGGAGAGCCCTAAAAACTTATCTGTTCTCTTAATCATTTTTTTCCCCCTCATAACACCTGATGCAGCATGCGATCACACAGGAGCGCCGGGACACCCCGTTGGGGTATCTGTGCGCGATACCAAAACACACTAAATAAATAAATACATTTTCAGCAAACCCTGCACATTGTAAAGTCTTACTAAAGTGGATACTTTTGTGTATCAAATGCCAAGCAGGAAAGAAAAAACAACTAAATAGCTCTAGCAAAGCGCACCCAGTCACTTCCTGTAGCAAGATCATTTTTCTGTGGTCATCCATGCATTGACACCTCTTCTTCACATGTAGCTGCATGTCACACAGGTCATGGCCGGGGTCATCACACTCACAACTTTATCATTTGCGAAAGATCACATGATAGGTCCCATCCGAAGACTTCAGATCCACACTACAGTGCATTGAACAATTGCCACCTGACACAGGGAAGCTCCTGTTAAGCAAATTTCCCCCCTGATCCCATGTCCTCCCCCCATATACGTCCTTCGAGCTGCGTGAAATGCATCTTTTAATCAAACCACCCCAGTCCTCAAGAAGCTAGCATGAAATTTAAGATTGTTCACCTGGCTGGCAACATGCCACCTAAAATGTCCATTGTAGCAAACCGTAAAAGGAGGCTTTTGTGCAGATTTAGTGAATATTTAAAAGACTCACCATTCTTACGCTAGAGGGCCTAAAAATAAAGCCATCACAACCCCGTTCTTTCTGGAGTTGTAACCAAGACCTGACTTCCATCCTTGAATACCATGTATACTGCACTCGTAACTCTATAACAGCTTCTTGCTGCACTCATGGTAAGTGACTTTACAGTCTTCGAATTTGCTTGTCTCCTTTCAAACCAAAATGCTCTTTGTGCATGTACAATTTCCACCAAACTTCTATTAAATTAAAATACTCTTGTGTATTGCTGTCATGTTGTTCTGTTCCATTGCTTGATACCCTGCTACTGTCCATCGTTGTGAGCACCCCTCTTCCCCAGCCGTCTGTTTCAAGCTCCCTGCTCCGAGCGTGATGTCCTAATGCATGTGTTGGTGTCACGCTAGTTGAGTGAGTCCGCTGGAGATAAGCTAAGGAGGTGAGCAGGGTGTGATACTGCTATTGGTGGGAGCCTTCGTCATTCACAGTAACCTGATATTTCAACAAAGAACCCGTCTGTGGATTCACAGCTGCTGTCTGTGTCACCCCCAAGACCTAGGGTCTTGGGATTAATGTGTTTATCTGGAAATTGAGTACCTACAGGTCATTCATTTTGCAGTCTATCCTATACAAGGAAATGCATTTACATTTCGCATTTGTTATTATTTGTTGGTGTGCTTTTTTAATTCGTGTGTTTTTTTGCAGGCAGCAGTTTCCGGTCACACAGTTTCCAGAGAGGTAATTCAGGCACCTACTTTCATACTGGATTTGTGTTTCTTCCAGGCCCACTGTGAATTCACAGCCCTACCCTGGTACCGTCCCCCAAAGACCCTCCTTTTTGAACATATACCTGCCTCCCTCACAGATACAGAATTTGAAAGTGAAGTTCTTCCCACCCTTTTCCTTAAAAGTCATATTATAGGTTACACTTGTGTCTGTTTGTGTGCCAAATACGTTTCAGGGAAGTAGTTTGGGTCAGGGACATTGCTCAAAATGTGATAACATTTAAGTATTGCTTTCGGTTGATTCATGGATGGGTCATTGAGAGGATTATGAGCATCAATTCTCTTACACATGGATGTACGTTGTTACCACGCGATGTATTACATCGCGGTACTTTACAATGCGTCTTTTACAATGCAAGTCGTTACCACGACTTGCGCTGTAGGGGTGCTAGACTTAGGAATAGTTAAATTTACTATTTCAACACCAGCCTACGTACAGTTGGGAAGGTGTTGGAATAGTAAATCTACTATTCCTTAGCCTAGAGCGCCCTCCAGCGCAAGTCGTGGTTACGACTTGCGTTGTAAAAGACGCGTCGTAACTGCACTGCGGGGTAACATCCGCGTTGTAAAGGATGTTCCCCCTTACACAATATATGTTTTCACCTGGTAGGCTGTAGTACTTTGCATTGGTTATGAATGTGATCAGAGAGGGCTAGGCTGAGGGGCATTTGAGGAGAATCCCCTCAGAGAGCCTGACAACAAGGCTAAGATGGAGTCCAGCACAAGCCGTAAAAAGCCACTCATGTGCCAGAAGATATCACTGAATTCTCAAAGGCGGAGCCGGACTAGCCATTTACCACTCTGCCTTTCCCCGGTAGACAGTGTAAAGAAGTTAGCAGTCTAGTAGCTGGGGTGGGCGGAGCTAGGTGGGCAGAGGGGAAGAGGTGAGGACAGGACAGGAAGGGGCAGTTAGAGTAGGGACAGGGTATGAGCAAGAGGTGTGTAATAAAGCTCCAAGTAAGAGAACCACAAGTGTCTGTAATTATTGTAGCTGGATGCTACAACTGGCGACGAGGGTGGGATAGGCATAATCAGTGCCTGCAGAACCCAATCGGAGTGCCCTGTCCCCTGCAGCATCGAGTAAAGAATCTGATGCCTGGTGGTGCCACCGCCGGAGAAAAGGTCAGCAGCAGGTGACCCTGCTTCCCGCCAGTGTCTGTGGGAGCCCAGAGGGAGCCGCTGGATCGAGCGCTGAAACGCTCAGGAAGAGAAAACTGTTTTGCGCTGGAAACGCGCGTCACGCTGGACGCGTACAACTTGGCACCCCAAACATACAGGAGTCGGGAGCCCACTCCGACCCTGTCTAGCACCTCGAAGTGAGCCCAGGACCCCCCGACGTCGTGGACGCTGTCCCCAGGAGCCCGGTGACGAGCGCTGCTGAAGGCGCTGAAAACGGAGCCCCGGAGGTCGGTAAACCTCACGCCCGATGCGTGAGGTTTGGCATCCCAGCGGAGAAGAAGAGCGGGAACGTGGAAAGTAAGGCGGGAGCCCACCCCAACCACACCTGGTAGCCGTGGTGGTCGAAGGAAAGTGAGCCCTGATGCGCGCTGCCCCGAGGACGCCGGCCGGTGAGTCCAGAGTGAGATAGCAGTGCATGAATCAGGAGAAAGCCTCGTGTATGACTGCAGTGACGGCGGCCATCTTTGAGTCAGGCAAATTTCAAAGACGTACCCTATGTGATTCATAGGCGGCCATTTTGGAGTCAGGCAACAGCCAGAAAGTGAACAAGCCTTGGCAAGAACAAAGTAAACAAATATTGATAACAGGAAAACAATAAGCATTGGTGCCGGCAAGGACAAGTATTAGCAAGAAACAAACAAGCATTGATAGTTACGAGGGGACGACCCTCTGGAAAACGCGCGCCAGTCACTGAAGCCAGAAGCAGACACCGGCCCTAAGACTCACCGCCAGGATGTCTAACCCTCCCGCGCAAACAGAAGTTAAGGGAGGCACACACCTGCGAGCCCCGGAGCCACTGTCAGTCACAACAGGAAGCAGCATGGGCCTGAAATGGCAAGAATGGCTAGAGGACTTTGAGGACTACATTGAAGGGTCCAAAATAGACCAGACAAATACAAGATAATAGCCCTTCGTAATCTAGGAGGACGCGAGCTAAGCAAGATCGTACGAGAGATCCCAGCCACAGATGGCGACACCTATGCCAAAGTAAGAGACGTTCTAAATAACCGCTTTCTGCATAAGAGAAACGTCGACTATGAGAGACACAAATTTCACCAGCAGCGCCAGGGAAAGGAAGAACCACTGAGCTCCTTCATACATCGACTGCGACGACAGTCCCAACATTGTGACTTTACAAACTTCTCGCCGGATGCCGCCGAACGTCTTCAGTTGGTGCACATCCTCTTCAACGTCCATGACATTTCGGACTGCGCTGGAAAATTCCCTTCCCTCTTCCGAGGTTTGGGAAAACTGAAAGGCCGTCAAATCCATCTGCATATCAACGAGCAAATCAAACCGGTGGCTCAACACCCGCGAAGAGTGCCATTTCACTTGCAATCCGCGGTTGAATGTGAACTGCAGGAACTTTTGGACGCCGACATCATTGAGCGCACTGCGGGCCCCGCTCCCTGGGTGTCCCCTGTGGTTATCGTCCCCAAGAAAGGGTCCCAAAACAAAGTCCGTCTCTGTGTGGACATGCGTCTGCCGAACACGGCCATCGAGAGGGAGAGACACCCGGGCCCACTCCTGAGCGACATGATCACGGCGCTCAACGGGGCAACCGTGTTCTCTAAACTGGACCTGAACAAGGGCTACCATCAGCTCGAGCTGGACGACAGTTCTCGCCCCATCACGACGTTTGCCACCCATCTTGGTCTATTCCGCTACAAACGGCTCAGTTTTGGCGTTTCATCAGCCGCCGAGATCTTCCAGGAGGCCATACGTCTCGTCATCCACCACATCCCTAACGCCCTTAATTACAGCGATGATATCTTGGTCTACGGTTCGGACACGCAAGAGCATGACACCGCCCTCGATCGTGTCTGCCTCGCTCTGATGGAAGCTGGGTTGACCCTCAACAAGGAAAATTTTGAATTTCATCAGTCGACCCTGAAATTCTTCGGACACATCTTCTCAGCGAGTGGCATGAAACCAGACCCGGACAAGATCGCCACGCTCAACAACACCAAGAGTCCGGCGGACGTCAACGACCTGCGTTCCTTTCTTGGGATGGCAAGCTACTGCGCCCGCTACATTCGTGATTACGCCACCGTAAGTCACCCACTGAGGCTCCTCACGAAAGCTGGCGCGCAATTTGTGTGGACCCCGGAGTGTGAGCGTGCCTTCAAGGACATCAAACGCGCCGTGGAATCAGCCAAGTGCCTCTCCTATTTCAATCCCAAGAGGAAAACGGAAATCACTGTGGACGCAAGCCCCGTGGGCTTAGGGGCCATCCTGGCACAGTACGACCATGTGTCAGATCAGAGGAGGATCATCGCCTATGCTAGTCGGAGCCTAACAGACCCTGAGAAACGATACTCCCAACCGGAGAAGGAGAGCCTGGCCGTCGTGTGGGCGTGCGAACACTTCCACATCTTCATATACGGGAAACACTTCACACTCATAACCGACCATCAGGCACTTGTCACGATCTATGGGAATCCCAAGTGCAAGATGCCCCCCAGGATTGAAAGATGGGGCTTGCGGCTGCAAGAGTACACGTTCTCGATCATTCACAAACCGGGGAAGGATGAGAATCCAGCTGACTATATGTCCCGCCACCCCCGAGACTCATCAGAGACTGCGCCCTCCATCGCGGAAGAATACATTCACTTTGTGGCTAATCATGCTCGTCCACCAGCCATCCCCATGCACGCCATTCGGGAAGCGACCAATCAAGACAACATCCTACAAGCAGTAATAAAGCGTACCCGAACCAACAGATGGAGATACCACCCGCAGGAGGAAGAGGAAAGCCCTGCTGTCAAGAAAGAACTCCAAGCTTTTCGACATGTCTCCGATGAACTCTCTGTAACCGGTGACGACCTCCTCCTCAGAGATCACAGACTAGTTATACCAGCGGCACTGAGACAAGGAGTAATCGACTTGGCCCACGAAGGCCATCGAGGAGTCGTTTCCACCAAAAGAGCACTGAGAGAACGTGTCTGGTTCCCAGCCCTCGACCAGATGGTTGAAGACACGTTGAAAGACTGCCACCCATGTCAACTGACCAGCCACAGTAATCCACCTGCACCTCTACAGATGACCCCATTGCCTGATGGGGTATGGCAAGAAGTTGCCATGGACTTTTATGGCCCCCTGCAATCTGGGAAGTATGTAGTCGTCATCCTGGATGAATACTCCAGGTTCCCAGTGGCCCAGTTCATATCATCCACCAGTGCCGCCTGCACCCTCAAGGTACTTGAAGAAGTCTTCGCGACTTGGGGTGTCCCCAGGATCATCAAGACGGACAACGGGCCCCCATTCAATAGTCATGAATTCAGCGACTTCGCGAAACACATGGACTTTCAACATCGCAAAGTCACGCCACTCTGGCCCCAGGCCAACGGCACTGTGGAAAGATTCATGTCCACCATTAAGAGAACATTCCAGCAAGCCACGGCCGAGAAGAAAGATCTTCAGTCAGCACTGAACGAAGTCCTCAGTGCCTACAGAACCACTCCCCACTCCACAACGGGCCAATGCCCTGCGACTCTCATGCTCGGGAGGACAATGAGGAATCGGATCCCCACATGGGACGGAGCACTGAGAAAGCCTCTGTCGGATCAACAACACAGAGAAACGGCCATAACAGATCGGCACCACAAAGACAAAATGAAAGAGTATGCTGATCACAAACGAAGAGCCCGGTCCCCCTCCCTGAGGGAAGGCGACAGAGTCGTCGTCAGACAGGAACAACGCCAAAAGACTGATTGTCGTTTCAAGGACGAACCTTTAACAATTACCCAACAAAAGGGCACTATGGTGACAGCGGAATCTGAAACACGGAGAGTCACCCGCAACGCTTCTCATTTCAAGAGGTGCTCCCCTGAAGTCCCTGAAAGTACAGCTGTAGTCCCCACACCTGAAAGCCGGGACAATCCTGAATCTGTCGCACCCGACACAGGACATTCACTTGCAAAGGAACCCTCAACTGAAGGCGCTGTGCCCACACCAGCGAGACCCCACCGTCACGTGCAGCCTCCCAAGAGACTGATTGCAGAGATGGACTAATCTCTATTTCATTTGTTACTTTATTAAGAAAGGGGGAGATGTAAAGAAGTTAGCAGTCTAGTAGCTGGGGTGGGCGGAGCTAGGTGGGCAGAGGGGAAGAGGTGGGGACAGGACAGGAAGGTGCAGTTAGAGTAGGGACAGGGTATGAGCAAGAGGTGTGTAATAAAGCTCCAAGTAAGAGAACCACAAGTGTCTGTAATTATTGTAGCTGGATGCTACAGACAGCAGGCTAGGGGGCTGCATTCAGAGTCGGATGGGCAGCCATGACACAACCAGGAAAGCCCATGTTGACTCCGTTAGTCTAGTCCTGACGTGTAGGATTTATTTGAACATTTTTGCCAAGGCTGATTTTGGTATCCAGTCCAGCTCTTCCCATAGACCTGTCTGCCCCTTCACTTGGCCCACATGGACCTATTAAGCAGATGTGAGCGGTGTTCTTACAGATGCATGGGACTAATCCAGAAACGGATGTCAATGCAGTATGTGCAACAATGTGGTGTATATGGACTTCCTACTTGAGTTGAACATGTGACAAGCCGTGGGACTTATGGGTAGGTGTGTCCAATGGATACTTAGGCTTTTAAGGTTGCATTGGTGTGTGGCCCCGGGGAATCAATCTTCTATCCCACTGTACAACATACTGATACCACCCCACACCTCACTAAAATGTCAAGCCTGTGAGCAGCTGGACTGCCAGTTTGATAGCTTCTCTCTTCTCCACCACTCTCCAGGGTTGTGAAGCTGGACCTTTCATTGAACGAGCTGGAGGAGCTGAAGGCTGGCAGCCTGCTCCCTTTCAAGAACCTATCCGAGCTGGACGCCTCCCTCAACGCGCTGGGCAAGTAGGTTCTAGTCTGCTCTGTTAACTGTGTTTACTATAACTGTTCGAACCAGGCTGAGCCTCAGCTACAACCAACGTCATGCTGCTGGGTTCAAAGCAAAGTGCCTTTCATGTTGAACTATGTGAGCATTGAAACTACTGTTCTCCCAGTTTTAGACCCAGGTCAGGCCGCTTTAAATACTGAGCTCAGTGTCGGGCAACACACATAAAAGATGATTTATGAAATGTTAATTCAGGGGCAGCTCTAGGTTCATGGCGGCCCTGGGCAGGGAGCGTAGGAATGGGGCCCCGGAAGAGGGGGTCCGGGTGGGGCGGAGCCCCCTGGAGCTCAGGAAGGGGGTCAGGGTGTTTGGAAGTGGAACAGAGCCGGAGGTCGCCAAATCCCTGCCACTGGGGCCGCCACGCAAATATGTATCCATCCTCGGAGGATTATTATATTAAGGATATATATTGGCATGGCGGCCCCTGGAGTTTGGCGGCCCTGTGCAGGTGCACAGCTTGCACATGCCTAAGGCCGGCCCTGGTTAATTTGAGTTATGAGAGGGATTAGCCATTTTGGCACATTTTTGGACAGAAGGGGCAAAAGAGGATATTCATTACCTTGCATACATACATCAATAAAAACACAAGCCTAGCAGGAGCAAGCAATGGAGCTAGGTAAGCGACATAACAACAGGAACAACCTATAGCTTTATACTGCGGTTGGAAGGAAAGAAGCGTAATCTCAGTCCTGTAAAATGAGTATTTTTGCCTTCTGAGTTCATCAATTGTCAGATGTCCCACACCTCCCACACTCGCAGTTTCCCTGTCACAACTTTACCATCGCCAGCTCCGCCGTGGGAACGAGGGCTGTCGCAATCTTATAGATAATTCATAAAGTGCACACCAGAGAGCTATCCTTCTCTTGTGTGGGTAATAAGCTATACAGCAGTAATAGCTATGGAATACTACTATGAACACTACCCTGCAACTATGTAATTACATCTGATCATTATGGAAACTGAATAACTATATTGTTTAACTGCTATATGTATTTGTGCTATGTGTCCATACTATGTAACTATTTAAAATCCCCCATCATTCACCTCACCCGACTGCCTTCTTAGATCCCTGTGCTTTGAAAAAGTCTTTAAACAATTAATATGATTAGAGTCACAAATGGTTCTAAACAAATTGAACTGACTTGCTAGTTAAAGGCAGACATACTTTGGGAGTAGTTGGCCCTCACTCATCTAGGCGCCGCCACCCCTACACCTGCTGCACTCTCCATGCACTGTCAATATTAGCTGAAGTTGGTCCAGCTTTACAGTGAATGTGCATAGTTAAAATTATTTCAAAAATATATAAAAAAATCTTTGTGACATTTTGCAAAGTCTTTGACCTAGACCTAGGAAATATCTGCTTTATCCCCCATATTACAGTAAGCTGGTTAGACCCTTGGGGGTTGCCTTGCTGAACCACACATCAATGCCATCTACGAAAGTTAATAAGTTTGTGCAAACAAGGACTAAATCCTCCATCTTTAAAGACCCGGTGTAACAGTGCTTTTAAATGCCCATAATAATGTGTGTTACGCATCAGCAGTCTGAAAGGGGCTGCAATGACAAATAGCCAGGAAGCATAACATTCTAAGAAAGAAACATGGCGGGACTATTCCCCATTCTCAGTTATTTGGCTTCATGCTCCAAAAGGTGGCCAATCAGTTTAGTATGCATATCTGTTGTTTTCCAATATAGGTGCTCTGTGAATTCTATCGGAATGTATGATGGCTTTCCCTTTGGGTGCTCAATGCCCCGGATCAGTGGAATGTTTCCACAGCTGCCATGGATTCTGTGTGATCTTGTTCTGTAGATGCCCGTATGCCTCTCTTCTATTGATGCTCAGTGACCTCCTCAGATTCCCTTTTTGCCCATTTCCAAGCAGACAAACTTTCACGTGAATACATCTTTTCCTTTATCTTGATCCAGCATCGAAGGGGTCAGTGTCCTTCCCAACCTTGCAGTGCTGAACCTCAATTACAATGCTCTGACCAGCACGAAGGGCTTGGAGTCCTGCAAGAGTCTGACTGTTCTCAACTTGTCCCACAACCACGTGAAGACCATCCGAGACCTGCCCCTGCTGAGCAACCTCACACACCTGCACCTGGACTCCAACAAGGTAGATACAAGGGCTTCTGTCACATTGCAAACCTTCCTTTGTTTATTGCTGTTGGCTTTGGTTGGAGTTTCCCTGGAGCTGGAGTATCCATTACTAACAATTGCTGCCTCTGTGCTGCTGATTAAAACCCTTGAGATGTTAGCCTACTAATCTGGCCGCTGATCTTTTAAAGGATTTTTTCAGATTGCATTGGCGCTTGTAGTTAGGTGTTATTCTGCATGATACATTCCTATTTATCTGCATACTTAGATTTTCAATAAAGGCCATTACCAAAAACCTTACAATGACTTGTCATCATGCTTTTCCACAATTCGCTACCCAATACAGACAGTTATGAGATTCCCAAACTTTATGGAGTTCCATCAGCATCCTGTGTTTAAAGTATGCATATAAGCAATTCTCAATCACTGATAAACAAATACCAGTACATTTGGAAAGACAAAAGAGGACAACACATCGACCAAGAAGACAGAAAATAAAAAATAAAATAGAATGCACCACACGGGTGCAACCACCAACTGGAATCTGTCAGTAAATCGATCTGACCACGTGTATTTCTCATCATTGATGTCTAGGAGCAGCAAGAGACAGCGAACATATAACTTACAGTCATCATTCACCTACAGCTGCTCTTCCCAGGACACTACATCCTCCTACATCTGTACCTATTTAGCTAGTGCAACCTTATACTTTGAGCCTGTACTCTGCTCATCCCTTTTTTGAGTGAGGTGAACGAAAAGTCCCTCTATACAGAGAAATTGTTCTGCTACATAAGTACTGTAATAGTCAGATATCCCCATAAACGTTCTTCTTGGTTTGTCTGTATTACGACTGATTTTGCAAATGTTATTTTAACAAACTCTAAAAAATTGTTGACATTGTATACAATTCATGAATTCATCAGGATAGATATCTTCATGGGACTATAGGAGCTTGATACCATGGACTCACCTACACACAGCCATACCCAAACTCTTTGATGCCACGTATAGCGTGTAATCAAAGAATGCCCTCATGGCCCACAATATCAAAGGATATGCTTAATCATTTCCAACCAAAATGTGCTGCTCACAAAGATTAAATGACAATCACCAAATAGAACTCAATTAATTTCTCTTAAATATGTATCTTATATAGTGTACTTCTTCTTCAAATTTTTTCAAATCTTTTTCGAATGGGAACTGTAGCATGATATATGGTCCCCTTTCTCTTACAATATTGAAGATACAAGTTACCATCCATACATTTGATTTCAAGCCCATATATCTATAACGCACATTTCATACCTGCGGGCCACGTACCATTGTTTCATCATGGTTATGAGTTTAATTTTTTTATTTAAACACATTTTTTATTGCAATTTTCAGGCTTGCATAAACAAACTTTACAGAAGATACATAATAAAATACGTAAAGTGATATGGGTAATAACACCACTGTGGTGTCACAGTTACAATAACTTTCCCATACTTAGGATTGCCCTCCTCCACCCACCTTGTGATAATTCTACATTGTGTTAAAGTCTTTCAGCACTCAGTTCAACAATGATACTTATGATAAATCAATTCTATCCCCTCCCCCACTACCTCCCTCCCACCCCTCCCAATAGGTATGTCACATACAATCGCCGCTTTAAGCTGTTGGTTGGGTCTGTTGTAATGTAGGTGTACAAATGTATCAAGAATCATATTTTATGATCTTTTCCACAATGGATGCGGAGTCACACCGCACATAGTGTCCTCGTCCTTCACAACATACTGAGCATGGGGGTAAGTTAACTAGTCTGCTGCTTCAGGAGTTGCAGTCAGGGGAGGGTCGTCACCATCATCATCTGGTATCTTTAGGAGCGCTACCAATGCTTCCCATGCCCTTGCCGCTTCCAGGGCCCTCTCAGTGCTCGCTCCTTTTGCTAACTGCAGCCTAACTATTCAATCACATTCCACCCATTTAATTAATTCCTTCTTCCATCTACTTATACTAGGGCCTCTCTATGCTATCCAAAGCATGGTGATTTCTCGTTTAGCCAATAGGAAGCCCATATCTAGAAATTTACTTGTGATCATACTTTTAGCCGTGTGGGGGACCCAATGCAAGAGACAGGGTCCTATAGCCAGTTCTAGCTCCCTGTCAGTGATCTCGGTCAGTAAAGCAACCACTTCAGTTCAATAGGTATCTAAGTGCATGCAATCCCAAAACATATGGCAAAAGTCTACACCCTCCCTGTTACAGTGCGGGCATGCTTCCTTGTGGCTGTCGAAGTATTTATTGATCTTCGCTGGGGTGAGGTAGGCTCTGTGTAATATATAAAAGTGCACTAGTTGAAATCGGGCGTTCCTGGAGCTCTTCCATGCTCGCTTCACCAGCTCAGCCCAGATCGTTTCCGGAATCTCGCCCCCCACATCTGCCTTCCATTTGAGTCGCAGTGCATTTAGGGGCGTCTGCATTTCCTGTGTCATTCGCCTATAAAAACATGTAACCGCTTAAGAGTCCCTGCCACCGTGACTGTCTGCAGTTCAATGAGTCCCTCCCTCTAGTGTTATGGTTATGAGTTTAATGAGTGCAGAATTCACAGGATAGTCAAAACTGCATTACAAAGACGCCGGAGCAGCCCGTCAATTCCAATACTGTGAAACAGAAATATATTGTGTGCACCCTTACCAAGGTTACAAGGCTGCCATTTGCTGGGTAAACTGTAAAACTGAAATAGACAACAGACCAAGAAAGACAACAAGCATGGACGTACTCACCTCTGACTGCTTTTTTGTTTTTTGTTTGAGATTTAAGGACTCATATTGCCACAGATTTCAGAAAAAAACAATTGAGTACCCAACACATAGTTACAAGTCAGGTGCATAGGTTAAGTGACTGCAGTGACTCAGTGGGCGATCTCTCCTGCATACTCCTTTGTGGAACACCACAGTTCTGAGGAATGCATTTCCTTGATTGTAACTCTCTCCTTGGAATGATTTACCCTTTCTATGCTGCAGGGGCAGTTTCTGTTTGGGGCTCTGGGTCTGTGATTCTCTGAAATTCCTATGTCTTTTCTGCAAATAATATTAAATGCATCCATTTATACAGAGATATGATCTCCAGGGCCGGCCCTAGGCATGGGCAGTGTTTGCTGCTGACCAGAGCCTCGCACTCAGCCCACCATCATGGGGCCCACACCAGTTCAACGAACCACCAGCCCTCTTGTACTCCTGCCGATTCAAGTGAAAGAAAGGCGTCTCTATGCAGTTGGGCCCATGAAAAGGAGGGGAGGGCCCCCCCCCTGCCCCCTGCGTCTCTTAGGGATGGTGTCCCAGTTGCAAGGAGACGCATTTTGCAAATTTGTCCATTCAGAGACTGTGGAAGGCCCATTATCAGCACTTTACCGCTCCAATCAATCAATCAATCAATCAATAAGAGGTTTGTAAAGCATGCTACTCACCCATAAGGGTCTCAAGGCGTGGGGGGTGCTGCTCTGGTTCAGCCGAAAAGCCCACAGGTTTAAGCCTCAGCAACCAAGCAATTCTCACACCTTCAGCCCAAAATGGGCTCTAAAGGAGGTGCTTATAGGTGGCTGAGAGCAGGAGCTGCGGCCCAGGAGAAGTCTGAACAAAGCAGCTCCTGGAGCCCTGAATATGTCACATATGCAAATTAGAGGGTCCTCGCACATTCCCTTATGGCCCAGGGCCCCCAAAAATCCTAGAACCGGCCCAGATGATCTCAGATCGTACCTCTAAGCAAACAATGTATTTAAGTATGGACTTGTGTGTTCCTGGCTGCCCGGCCAACCTCGCTCTGGTCAAGCAGCTGGAAACCAGGCAGTCAATCAACATTTTGCATGTTACTAAAGCCCTTCCATGGGAGTTTTGGTGATTTTCACTGTAGGCCAGTGCTGCTGCAGATGGTGACAGTTATGGGCGTTGCAGGCTGCATCTCTGCATGAGGTCAAATGTCATTCGCAGGCATAGGTTTCACCCTTTCCCACTCGTCACAGGGTATGATTGGATGCAAGCGCAGTAAGAGAGATTTGACACCTTGTCCTTGGTAATGCTAACTATTATTTCTAAACTTGTATTAGGTATATTGTGCTGAAAAGCCTAGTCACACTGACTGTACGTTTCTGGCTCCTTTAGAAGTAGAGCTACGGTATTTGTTCCCCAGCAAATTTGAACCAAAAGTCGTGCAGAGCTTTTGGTCCCTGGCAAAGTTGATCAAAATATCCTCAGCTTTTGAGGGAGTCAAGCACAGAGAGTGAAATATGTACATAGAGTGTCATGACTTGTGAAATTCTGGAAAATGTTTAAAAACCATTAAACGCTATGAGTATGCAAGCCTAGGATCTGGTGCGCATACTTGGCACTTATTAAGGACCTAATTTATTTAGATTGATTGGCGCAATGGTTCTAGAATGTTTTATTCTAACTCTGGACATGTTTTGATTTTAGAGACAGAAGCTGTAGCATGCTAGATGTTTGTGGTTGAGTAATTCTGGGGATCTGGCTCTGTCATATGGCATTGAATCAGACATTGAAACTGGTCTTTGTCAGGCCCTAAGGTCATGCTCATAACAAAAATGCCCAAAACATTGATTGATTTCCAAACAATGAATGTTAAAAACTTTAAGGTAATGCATGTCTGCAATTTAGTTTGTTTCTATTTTATTTAATCTTGCATTTTCTTTAGTGTTAGTTATTTACATTAAGTTGTGTTTTTGTGGTTTTTGGGTGCATCTCATTACACTTTTATAGTGCATTCTTTCAACTGAGTCATGCTAGGTGTTTATGACGAGCCACGATTGAGAGCTCTAGTGCTGAGGCTGAAGGCAGTGTGAGTTTCTTACCGTGCCCGTCACTGGATTGACCCCTCTGCAAAGCACACAGAGCAATAGTCATTTATTCCAGTTTCAACTGAAATTCTTTGTAAATGTGGGTGAAGGGGATACACAGTTGTCAAAATATTTATAAGGTGAAAGTAAAAGAAAATAAAGTGCTGACGTGAGTGCAGTGGACGTATGGGGTCAGTGAAGGAGATACGAGGAAGTGTATTCAGGATAGAGTGAAAAGAGGGTGCTGAAGAGGAAAGAGATGAGGTTTAAAATATGCAGCAAGATGACGCGGAGAGAAAAAGGCCATACACGTCTTACATAAAGTGTATATAACTGAAGACCAATACTCCTTTCACAGGCTTCAACGGAATTTAATTCACAGTATCACAATTTCATAACTGAAACATTTCCAATATTAATTATTTTCAACAAAATTGTTGTTACTCATTTATCTTAAAAAGCAACCACCGTTGACAAAGCCAATATTCCTGACAGGTTTTATGTGTGTATTAGTTGTTGTGTTATATATCTGGATCCAATAACAGAAAGCTCAGCGAGAAACCAAAGTACTGATCGGGTGGCTCAAGATGGGAATCACAGTAATTACATTTTTAAGACACTCTCCTTTTAGAGACCTCCACTTTTTTCATCCCACTTAAAGCCCTGTCTGTGCATATTTCATTATGATTGCAGCCAGCAGCTCTGGGTGTTTCCTCCACCCTGGTTAGAGCCTTATCTTCCAAAGTTGATGCTGCCTGCAGTGTAAGACACTATGTAAGCACACAATTCAAAGGGCCTGAATTTGTTGCACTTTACAATTTGTGCACTACAGTAACTCTTGAACATATTAATGCAGTAAGACATTTTTAATGTTTTAAATATTTCAAGAGTACACCTTCACAATTGCTTTATAAGCCTTCTTGCTTTCTCATTAAATTCTAAATTAATGTTTGCTTTAAAATGCACCATTCACCAATTTGTTCACATTGTTTCATATTTTTCTCTGGGGGAAGACCCCCCACTTAGCCCCACGTTTGTCTCTTGAGGCCACTTTGCTCTCTACATAAAAGCTATACCCAACATTTATACCCCACAACTTTCAAATGTCACCAGCTGTCTCTGCTATGCAGAACCATTATTTTATAGTGATCGATTAAAAATCTTTATTAGTCACTTAAATCATTTGTCCTGCTCACTGTAGAGTGCATGACAACTCTGGTTTAGTTCCGAACTGTATTAAAGAAACATACAATAGAATAAAGTTCATGTGTCAAAATAGAAAGTAATGAAAATATCCAATGTCTCCGTTTCAAGGCGAGTTTTGGATATTGGTACATAGTTCACCTCCAATGAATGTAAATCTTATGGTTCGTAAAATAGAGAGGACTATTTAAGAGAAAGGGTAAATCATCCGTTGGAGATAAGGGACTCCTGTTTCTCATATGCCTAGCAAGCTACACGTGCCAGTCCCTGGGATTCAGAGTTGCTCTCCTTCCCAATCTGCTTTCACTCCCTCCAACGTCAACTCCATTAATGGAGATCTGGTTCAAGAGATGGAAGGTGCTCAGCACATCCAGGACATGATTTTTCCAAGAAACAAAAATAGAGTCTTTTTGTCCTGAGACAAAACTGATTTTATTCATTTATATTTTGCAGCAGTTTACATGTTCCCAAAATGCTGTTGAGTCTGAGTGGGAGTAAACCACAGCCTGGAGCAAGGTAATTCATAATTAGGCCCTATACTTAAGCTAGTCAGTGTTGTAGAAAGGGTACCATGGGATCTAATGCAAGTATGGAAAATATGTACCTCTTCGCTGGTTGGCTTGTAAAAGGCAGACATACTCTGAGTGGGATGGACATCCAGGGCCCTGCCAACTCTGCATCAGTGAAAGATGTCCCTAATCCACACACTTTCCATTCTCAGAGTACTTTGTCCAGATTTATATTGAATTTGCATAGTTAAAGTTACTTCCAAAACCTGAAAACATTTTACATGTGACCTTTTGCAAAGCTCTAGACCTAGCTGGACTAGGAAGGAAGTATTTGCTCTTCTTCTAAAATTACACGGCTCTGGTTTTGCCTATTCGGCAACTTGGCGGGTGCGGGAGATATCCCCTCTCAGACCCACTGAAATTCAATACAGTTCTGAATGCAGTTAGTGTACCACTGCTTTGTTCACGCTCATCATTAGGGAATGCTCCTCAGATTATTTTGGGACATTACTGGGCCAGACCCAGTTCTGCCAGAAATTCCGAAACCACCCCCAGCATTTATAAAATAATGAAATATTCCAGCTGGCCACTTTTCCGCTTTGTGCTCTCACTGTTGTTGCATGCGGCTATAGGTGAAGAACCTCAAACAGTTTCCAGAGTTTGCATTTGGCATATGCATGTCAGGTGGCATTAGTGACCGGTGCTAGGATCCTCAGTTAAAGTGCAAACCTCTATCCTGCTGTCCATTAACCACCAACTGTGGGCACAAAATGTTTTTTAATAAAATCTAAACTTTGCACAGGAGAAAACTGACGAAAATCCCACTCTAAACTATAGTGTTAATGTAACTACAGCTTAGATTATTTCTTAATGGCAAACTTTGTGCATTCAGGACAGCCAGGAATACAGAAAAAGAAGATAACATGTTGTGTGTGTCTACCTGGCTGCTTTCTCAAGTCTACGATTTGGTTGTTAGGTCTGTCACATGCATACAAGATAGAGTTCAATATTAATTTCCAAAATTGTATGCAAACCTAGGAATTCCCGTGTCCTACATAAAATGACCCATTTCCTTCAGCACTTCTGAAATCTGCACTTACTCCTGTAATTGTTAGCGACAGAATCCCCAATGAATGTTCTCAGATCAATATCACTATTAGCTACGTAGCCAATACGTGACGTAATGAATGGCATGAGATTTGAGAGCCTGGTCATTCGACCTCTGAAGTGAACCTCAAGTGAACTGTCTATAATCACCGCTGGGACATCAGCCCATGTTTCACCCGACCGACCATCAAGTGTCCTTGATGACCCACTTAATACTGCTGTTTGCCAGAATCCTCCATGCAGAAATACAACAGGTTTAAGTGAAAGTGTAAAAACATCACACTTTTCAAGGAAAAACTGTCTTAACCTGAGACATGTACAGTGTCCTGATGTAGCCTGAAGATTCTGACCCTTACGGTTTGCATATCCTGATGAGATAGGTTGCAGTTAGTTAGTACAGTGATCTGCTTGTCCATACGGGTAAATTTGCTGAAATTGCTGTGGATGAAATTGAAAGCAAAAATAAAAGACTAGATAAAATTGATGTTGCAATCTCTCCATTCTCTCTTGGTCCTTCTGAAGAGTTCTAGTTCATACCATCAACACTTTTAGTGCTGGGGCAACTGAGGTGAATTGGCAGGGCAGATCACTATTAAGGAAGCATGATCTATTTCGTAGGTATCTGGATGACTCAAAACAATGAGAGGTTGATGTATACTGGTGAGTAAGTTGCATGTGTTGAGCTTTCTCAACTACTAGAGGGTTTCAGCATGACGTTGCTAGCATTCTTAACCAAGGTGATGCGTTGCTAGCGTTCTTAACCAAGGTGATGTCCAAGTCAGCAGAGTGTTTCTCTCTCCCTGCAGTTGAAATCTCTCGACGGGGTTCAGAACCTCCCCCGACTGCATGAACTCTACGTACAGAACAATGAGATCTCCAGTCTGTTACCTCTGTCCCCCTCACTGACTCTCAACGTCTTGGACGCCTCCAACAACCACATCCAGTTCTTACCGCAGTCTCTGCAGGTGCTACGGGGACTTCGCCGCCTGAAGCAGCTGAAGCTCAAGGTAAGACAGTGACTGTCCTGGGACAATCCAGGATCCCCCTTACATCAATTGCTGTCTCACTCTCCTCCCTCAACCTCTCTTATGGTGCTTTACCCTGCTCTTCAGCCTCATCACAACCTCTCTGACTCTTGCTTGACCCTTCCTCATCTCTTGGCTTTGTTCATTTTCAATTTTAAAATCTTTCCTATGGCTATTTGTGTTAAAGTATAGTATACACATTGTTTCTGAAAGGTGTAGCCGTATATGTCTTTATAACGTTCTTTCAACTGTATTCCAGTTGCTTTACAAGTACCTACCCCATAGAATGGGGGTTGGAAAGTTTGATTCATTTAGTGTTGTCTTTAAATCTACCTCTGCCTTGGTTTCTTGTTACCCGTAATGATTTTGTCAACCTGATATATTTTGATATTGTACTCTGAGGATTACATATTTTCCTTGCATCCCGGTATTCGGTGTTGAAGGATTCCAGGCTTCAACATATTATGTTTTTTTTCCGAATTCCGTAATTTTTTATTGTAGAGAAAATATATATATACATGGATCATTACATATACATGGGTGGAAAAGGAAAGAAGAAGAGGAAAGAGAAAGAAAAAGAGAAGAGAAAGCGGGGGGAGGAGGGGGCTGATTCAAAGTCCAGCTTTCCAGTCTTATTGTGGTAAGTCCGATTTTCAGTCTTGGCGGTAAGGTGGTTAGACCTCCATCCCCATGTAGCGTTGGTTGTACTTCTTGGTCACGTGCCCCGGCCGCCCGCTGAAGAGATAGACAGAGGAGAGAGGGAAGAGGAGCAGTGTGCGTTCCTGGAGTGTGCGCTATCCGGGGGTCTACTGCTTGGCTGTTGCTGGTCGGTGACTGACCCTTCTGCCTATGGTGGTTTGTGCGACGCGAGGTAGGTGTCCAGGGCCTCCCAGATGCCTGACTGCCTGTGTATTTTGGGTGAGTATTTCGCTGTGATTGAGTCCGCCCCCCTCAGGAAAGTGACCCAGTTGAGCCATGCCTTAGGCGTGGCTTTCCCTGTGTCCTTCCAGTTGTGCAGGACCGTTTTGACCGCCGCTGTCAGCAGGAGGTCGATGAGGTCCCGAATTTCCTTGGTTGCTACTGTGGGGGATGCGAAACCTAGTGCAAGGCTGTGGAAGTCAAGCTGCAGGTTGGTCCCTGTGATCTCATTTATTAGTGATTCTATTGTGTTCCAGAAAACTCTGACTTTTGAGCATTGGAAGAGTAGGTGTGCGAGGTCTCCCTTTTCTTTGTTGCAATTCCAGCAGGAATCGCTGTCGCGGATACCCATGGATGCCAATCGGGCAGGGGTCCAGTATGCCTTATGTATGAGCCAGAATTTGGTCTGGTTTAAAGTAGCGGTGACCTTTTTCCTGGATGTTGATCTCCACATCTCTACCCTCTCCTTCTCGCTCAGCGCGCTCCCTCTTAGTGTCTCCCAGTAGCTGTTTACCTTGTCGTTACGTTTTGTGGACTTAGGGCATAGTGCTTTGTATAGGTGTGCGACCTGGTGCCCCAGTTTGTTGAGGTTGGTTGCGTATTGTATGATCGACGGTGTTAGTCCATTCAGGTTTGCCTTCCTTATTGCTACCTTAATCTTCAGGAAGTTGTACAGTTCTACGCTCTCTAGGTCGTGTTTCTCCTTGAGTGTGTCGAAGGTAATGTTTGTGCCCTGTTTCAGTAGGTCCCTGGCTGTTGTGATGCCATGCTTGTACCATGAGTGCATGTTCAGAGTCTTGTCCCTGTATTTTATCGTGGGGTTGTGCCATATTGATTCTAGCTGAGTTCTCTTTATGCTTGTTCCCATTAGTTTGTCAATACTTAGTAGCGCTGTCTTTGTGCTGTTTAGGATGGGGTTTTCTTTGATTGCTGGGTGTCGTGTGGCTGTTAGTAGGGCGATGGGTTCCATCCCTTTCAGCAGGCTACACTCCAGTGTCAGCCACGCTGGTGTGTATTCTGCATACGGGGTAAGCCAGTGTAGACCCTGTCTTGCTATGCACGCTTTTGGGAAAGTTCTGAAGTTCGTTATATTCAGGCCCCCTAAGTCCTTAGACAGTCTGAGCTTTTTTAGGCTTATTCTGGGCTTCTTACCCCTCCACAGGAAGGTATTCAGCATTTTGTCTAGCCTCTTGTGGAAGTCTTCTGTGTTTATCAATGGTAGCATGTTCAGCATGTAGTTCACCATCGGTGTGAGCATCATTTTGATCGTCTCCACCCTACCCCACCACGTAGTGAATTTGGGAGACCAACCCTCCACTCTTTCCTTTATTTTGCTTAGTATGGCTTGTTCATTGTGTTCCAGTGTGGACCTAAGGTCTCGCTCGAAAAGGAGGCCGAGGTATTTGATGGGTTTCTGCTGCCACGTCAGGCCGGACGAGCCTAGGACTGTCTTGGTGGTATGAACGTTTAGAGGCTTGCACTCGGATTTGTCCCTATTTAGTTTGTACTCCGAGACCTGGGCGTATTGTTCTATCGTTCCCATCAGTGCCTTGATCGATTTTTCTGGGTCTTCAGTGATTATTAGCACATCGTCTGCGTACGCCGCTAGCTTGAAAGTTTCTCCCTCTACCGGTATCCCTGTTATGTCTGTGTTGGCTCTGATCATGTTTAGGAGAGGTTCTATCACTAGCAGGAACAGGGCTGGTGAGAGTGGGCACCCTTGTCTGGTCCCCCGGCTAAGATGGAGTAGGTGTGACGCCCCGCCGTTAACTACCACTCGTGCTTTGGGGTCATTATAGAGGGCCATCACCATCTTCTTATAGTTGGGTCCGAAGCCGAATTTCAGCATACATTGGTCTAGGAAGGGCCAGGACACTCTGTCAAAGGCTTTCTCGGCGTCTAGGGCTATCATGACCGCTGCGTTACTGCTTTTGGAGGAATGATTTACTATGTGGCATAGTAGTCTTGTGTTGTCATGAGACATTCTGTTCCGCAGGTAGCCTACCTGTGAGCAATGTATGAGCTTCGGGAGGAGGGCATTGAGTCTGGTTGCTAGTATCTTTGCGTACATTTTGCAGTCTACGTTGATAAGTGAGATTGGTCTGAAATTCTTTGCTTCGTTTGTGTCTTTGCCTTCCTTCGGTATTACTATTATGTTGGCTTCCGCCATGGTGGGTGTCATGCGTCCTTGCTGGACACACTTTGTGAAGACCTCCTTCATTGTGGGTCTGAGGATCTGTTGCCATGAATCCGTCTGGTCCTGGTGCTTTGTTTTCTTTAAGACTCGCTGTGGCTTTCCCTATTTCGTCTTCTGTTATGTCTAGGTCAAGGACTTCTCGTTCCCTGTCAGATAGCGTTGGTGTGGAGATGCGTGCTAGGAGCTCCTTTCCACCATCCTCACGTAGGGTTTCATCCCTTGTGTAGAGCTCCTCATAGAAGTCTCTGAAGACCTCCAGGATCTCCTTATTTGCAGTCTGGGATTTTCCGTTCCTGTCTTTGATGGCCTCTATCGAATGCTGTTTCTGTTTCCCCTTGAGGTAGGATGCTAGATTTTTCCCTGCTTTGTTTGCTGAGCACAGGTTGATAGCTTTGTATTTGTTTATCCAGGTGCCTGCCCTCTCACTCAGGATTTTGTTTAGTTCGTATTTACGTTTAGTCAGGTTTGTGAGGGTATTCCTATCTTCCAGGTTAGCTATGTGTCCGTTCTCTAGGTTTTTGATTTCTTCTTCCAATTCGGCGATTTTTTTGTTCCTTTCTTGGTTAATCCTCCCTTTAATGGCCATGACTGTCCCTCTTATGGTAGCCTTTAAGGCATCCCATAGAAGGTCTCTGTCTATCTCGGGGGTGTCGTTATTCGATAGATACTCTTTAATTGCTGTCTCGATCTCTGCCCTATTTGAGGTATCTGTAAGCAGGTCATCATCGAACCGCCATCTGTGAGTTGGTTCCTCATTGTGTTTCCCTGATAGCGTTAGGCTGATGTGTGAATGATCTGAGATGCCCCGGAGTCCTATTTCCATGTGGTCTGTGAGGTGGGTGTGTGTGTCTGATATGAGGATGTGGTCTATTCTGCTGTAGGAGTTGTGTGGGTTCGAGTAGAAAGTGTACTCTCTGGCATCTGGATTTTGGAGGCGCCATGGGTCCTTAAGGTTAAGTTTGGAGCAGAGGTTTTTCAGGATGTTGCCCTTGTGTGTCGTGTGGCTTTGTCTGTGCGGGTGCTTATCAATGGCTGGGTCTAGGACCTGGTTCATGTCTCCTGCAACCACCAGGAGCTCTCCCAGTGGCAGGGTGTGTAGTTGCGCCTCTACTCCATCCCAGAAGGCCTTGTCATCGCTATTAGGGCCATATACATTGGCCACGTGTATCATTTCCCCGGCTCTTCTTAGGCTGGTTACCAGTAGCCTGCCCTCTGTGTCTATCTGCGTGTTCACCAGAGTTAGCTTTGATTTTTTGCTTGTGAAAGTCACCACCCCGTTCTTTTTGTTCTGTGCTGCGGACCCCCATACTTCGCCTATCCATCTGGTCTTGAGGCGCGCTATGTCCTCTGATTCTAATCTTGTCTCCTGCAGTACATAGATGTCGGCCTTCAGTTTCCTCAGGTGCTCTAGTACTTTCCTCCTTTTCATCGGGCTATTGAGACCCTTAACGTTTAGGGACACTATCTTGATGTCAGATGATAGGTCAGTGTTGTTGTTTTGCATCATTTGTGGATTCGTGCATTTGGCGATCTGTGTGGCCTTGCGATCTGTGGGGCCCTGTGATTCCCCCTCCCTAGTCCTTGGCTAGCTAGTGCGTTATTGTGCTTATACCTGTGCTTGCTGCTCCTCGTTGAAGGTGTGGAAAGTTGAAAGATAGAGTAGTAGAGAAGATAGAAAAGAGTGATCCCATGTGTGTGCTCCCCGACCCCTTCTACCCTCCCCTCACCCCCTCCCCCCCTTACTTGCTGAGTGGGAGTGCGACGACAAAGTTCCTTTGCTCCGCATCCTCCCTGAGGTAGAGTTTGTGCGTTGTCCGTGGTATAGTTCTGAGGTAGTTTCTTCCGGGCCTGTCCATCTCCTTGTGGCAAAGAAATAGGGTTAGGACTCTGCTGTGCTGCTTCCATTGTCTGTATGGCTGATTGTCGCTCGTTAGAGTCTGCTCGCCTGAGGTAGCCTTGTTGTGCTGTAGGTCCGGGTTGTTTCTCACTCCGATTGGGCGGACCCATCTGGCGAGGCGCTTCTCTTGGCTGCGCCTGGGGGTTTTGTGTCCATCTCTTCTGTCGGTGGTTTTTGCATGTATCGTCTCAGGTCTTCAGGGTTCTTGAATGTCATTGTTCTCATCTTGTCTGTGATCCTGAAGCGGGCTGGGCCAGCGAAACTGAAGCTGATGCCTCTTTTGCGCAGGGCATCCCTGAGAGCGAGGAAACCCTTCCGGGTCTCGACCGTTGGCTTCGAGTAGTCCTGGGTTAGTACGATCTTGCTGCTCGCCCATGTGAGATTTTGGTTCTTCCTGGCGAATGCGAAGATGGCATCGGTGTGGGTTGTTCGCAGTGGGTTGCATATTATAGGTCTCGGCCCCCTTCCTGTTGTCAGTTTCCCTGCCGGCACTCTATATGCCTTTTGCACTTCGAACCTTCTGTCGAAATTGATGCCTGTGAGCTCGGGGATCATGTCCTCAAGCATTTTTGCGCATGAGCCCGCTTTGTCTTCTGTTCCTTCCGGCACTCCTAGTATCCTCACGTTACCTCTTCTGGCTCTGTCGTCCTGTTCCGCTAGCTGTTTTTGTATGGCTTTCGTGGCTTTTTGGCACTCTGCTATTATTTTGGAGTTTTCCACAGTTACATCCTCCACGGAGCTTATTCGTCCCTCTGCTGCTTTCATTCTGATATTGGTGCTGTGCAGGTCGGCCCTGATTGCCGCGAGTTCTAGTTGCATGTTGTCTATCTTGAGTTTTGTTTCCTTAGCCACTGCGTTCCCTTCATTGATCTTCCTTAGGATAGTCTCTAGGGTTGCTGTTTCATTTTTTAGTTTCAGTGGGGAGTCAGGGGTCTCTTTTTTTGCTTTTTTCGGGTCACCTGCTGTTTTGCCATCATTGTTTGCCATTGTCCTGCTGCCCCTTCTTGATAGGATGCTGCCCAGGCGCCCTTCTTTTTGAGTGGAGATTGGGCCACAGGTTGGGTTTGTGGCTTGGGCTGTTGCGTAGGTTCTGTACCTGCTCGGTTCTCTTATGTGCCTTGTTCTGGTCTTAGCTTTTGGTCCTGCCAGCGTGTGCTTTGTCTCGTTCGCAGCCTCAACCGGCTGCTTTTTACTGGGTCGCTGGTGAGTTTGTTGTCTGTCTAGGAGGTGCCAGTTGAGGCTCTGTTTGGGTCTTGGCTCCCCGGCTCTTGATCCGTTGTTCCGGTGCCGGATGTGGCGGTTCGATGGTTCCCCCTGCTTTTGGGATTTGTATGCGGGTATTCTTAGGGCACAGCTTGCGATTCAGCCTAGAACCCTTGCGCGCGTTTCCTGCTCTAAGCTTCCACAAGTCTTTCCCAGCAGGTGCGCTTTCCAGCTCGTTTTCCAAGAGCGTGCGTGTCTCTCTTTCCCGCTACTTGTTTGTCTCCTCCACGCGACTGCCTGGGGCTACTTAGTGGGACCGTGCTGCGGTCTTCCTGCGTTTCCTCACCTTCGCCTTCCCCTGTTGCGTCGTGTGGGGCTGCGCTGTCGCGATGGTGGATCAGAGAGTTGCTTGCTGCCCCTCGGGCGTTCTCCACTTCCGGTGTTTCTGCTTGTTGTTTCTCGCTTCCGGTAATGGCAGCGCCTATGTGTAGAGTTGCTTTCGATTTCGCCAGCGCCTGTTTCTGAAAGTGCCCTGCGCCGCTAGAGGCACCGGGGCTTCGGGGCTTCCCCGCTGCCCGGCGTCTCCCCCTGCAGGCCTCTCGGCAACTCCTTCGCCTCTCCCCCGCCTTGATCACCCTCCTTTCTCCGTGCGCCCCCCTCCTCCGTGCCTCTCTCCTTCCGCTCTGATTGCCCGGTGCGTTTGGGGGGGGGGGTAGTGGGTGGTTCCGGTCTGGGGGTAGGGGGTGGTTCCGCTCTGGTCGACCTTGCGTGGCTGCGCTGTTGAGCGTGGCGGTGGTGCAGAGAGTTGTCCCTCGGGCGTTTACCACTTCCGGTGTTCTCGGCGCCTGTTGTTTACTGTTCCAGGCTTCCGGTAATGGCGGCGCCCATGTGTAGGGTTCGCTTTCGATTTCGCCAGCGCCTGTTTTCCGAGAGTGCCCTGAGCTGCGAGAGACACCGGGACTTCGGGGCTTCCCCGCTGCCTAGCGTCTCTCCCTGCGGACCTATCAGCGACTCCTCCGCTTCTCCGCCCGCCTCGATCACCTTCCTTCCTCCGTATGCCCCCCTCCACCTTGCCTCTCTGCTTCCGCTTTGATTGACCGGTGCGTTTGGGGGGGGCCGGGGGTGGTGGGTGATGGTGCTTGGCTCACCTCCACTTCGTGTCTTTTCGTCTTGCTCGGCTCGGTGTCTGCGGTGGGCTACCTTCTTTTACTCACTGGGCGCCATTTTGTCTGTCCTCCGTTGTTGGGTCTCAGGGGTTCCGTGGTCCGATATTGCTGATCGCGCTGTTCCTGTCATGCGATCCTTCGTTCCGATTGTAGCCTCTCTCTTCCCAGGCTTGAAACTTGCTCTCTTGCTTAGAACAAACTTGTTTGGCTGGTCGTTATGGCCTTAGTTAACCTCAAGGGTGCGGAGCGAGTGGACTCAGACGACCGTCCACATTGCCGTCCAAGCCACGCCCCCCATATTATGTTTTTTTTTGCTGAAGTAATGTAGAGGAATAATGATGACTGTGAGTTACCATTTTATGTTTTCAGGGTCCTCGATTTTTCAAACAGGGCAACGGGGCAGAAATCATATATTCCGGCACTCTTTTATCCTCATTTCCAGATGGTTAGGGATAGTTGTATGTCAGAATATCATTCACAAAAATATTGTCTAACACAAATATTGTAAGTAAAGTATTAATTACAAAAATATTATCCCATTAGGTATACATTTGCTATTAATAGCCCCAATTGTGTGATATTTTTCTAAACTATATTTAGCTTTCAATATTTTTGTTAGATGATATTTAGTTCACAATATTCTAGTCCCATACTTTACCCTTGCCCGGTTCGTGTATGTTCACAGGGAAGCTGTTAGCTGCTTCAAACCTCTTTAATTTAATCTGGAAAGTACATCCACCATCCTTGGAGGTGCACCCTACACAATGCCAGGCGCGATGGGCTCTTGCAAACAAATTCCATTCTTGAGTAAATTGTGGCTAAATAAAATACCCTCTTACCTGACCCAATCAAAGGGGCTAAGAAGAACCACCCACAGAGGCAAGGCAGCCAGGCTGGCCCATGAGGGTCTCCCTCACCTTGTCTCCCTCTTTCCGTTCATTCTTTTTTTGCCCAACTTTGCTTTCGTTGTTTTCTTTGCTGCTGCCCCACCCATGTATGATCAACCCTTTTTGTAGAAATTGCTTAATGTTTACAGTGTCATGGTAATATTAGGAACTTCCATTTTCACTTGTAGTAGCTATCAAGTGATTCGTTTACAAATGTGTACCTATCCTTCAGTGCCTTGAAATGATCTTCATCGTGCAAATTCAAGCTGACCAGTAACAACTGTTTTCTGTGACATCTAGTTGTGAAACTAAACTATATTTTTTAAACAGAAATCTAAACAAAATGTACTTGCACTGGGCTGGGAATGTCACCTGCACGGCAAACAGGTACATACACCTGGCCTCAGCTCCTGACTGTATGAAAAACTGATATCTCGTCTTGTTTTACACTGGCAACATGCTAATCTAGCTTGTGCACAGAGATGTAAACCTGTCCCTGATAATGTGAGGTCCAGAACCTGTTCTGTGACCTGGAGGGGGAACAGAGCGTGCCCTCCTACTGGGTGTAGGACAACTGGCCATGCCCTGGGTGAATCACATAAAGTTGTGGAACATAGTGGGTTTTTGTGAACCAGTGGTATGACCAAACATTTTTCTCTGTGTGAACGAGAGGATCGTCTATTTACCATTCTCATGTAAAGCTTCAATGTTATGTGAACCACATAACCGTGTGCATGTTGAGTGCATGTACGTACAGTTCGTGTCCAGCACATGTATGGTAGTTGACTTTGTGCGTGGTATGAGCTGGAGTGTAAAGACCAGTGTGATGCATTTTGGATGGCCTCTAGTATGGCATGACTCAATATGGATAGTGATACAGCTTCCCCATGCAATGGAAGTGTATTGACTGTATTTTTGTGGCTGAAGGGTAGAGTTTCAGACACTGAAGTGATGGAGGATCGAGACAGCGCTCTCCTTAGAAATTCAATGAGGACCTTCTTAGCAAAAGCTGATGATAAATTCTTCCTTAACCGTGCCATTTTGTGGCAGGGGTGAGGAGTGGACTTACCGTTTCTGTTGTCAAGGTGAAGACGTTTTTAATTTGTCCCTGACGACTGTTTCAGGAAGGCTGAAGACAGCTAGGTGCAGAGATCTCACACTTCATTGTACCCTTGTGGTGCTTCTTCTGGGAGCCTGTCCCATTGTTACCTGCTGTGAGAGCCATTGCTTTGCACAAAGGGTATGGCTGATGAACAGCCGGAAAATTACCCACTCCAAACCAGTTCTGAAACTGTAGGCAGTGGATCTGGAAAATGTGAATAGGAAAGGCATCCAAACCATCCCACCTTGTTCCAGCTCTATGTTCTTCTTGACAGAGAAAGAGAATGTCTGGGCTTGCAGGAGGAGAAACTGTCCAGGAGGAGAAGCAGGTTGTGAACCTGCAGACGTTGCGGACTGCCGTTCTGAGCAAATTTGACCTGGCAGTTGTCACGAGTGGTCACCTTTCTTCATTTGTGGCCCCAGCAGTGGGCCATATGTACAAATCAAGCCTGAAAAGTAACCATGTGCTGTGCCGCATCCCTGCAGTTCCTGAAGGCCTGGTGAGGCTGATGCCTTCTCTAGAGAAGAGGAAGCCTGATCTTGTCCCAGATGCCACACATGCCGGATGAGCATCTGCCAAGAAGGCCTGAAATGATGCTCATCACCACAGTCTGAATTTCAAGTGAAGACTGCCAGTGTTGTTCTGTGTCAGCAGAGTTGCTGCTCAAAGCGCCGGCTGGGACAACTCCCACCATTGCTGCACGACCCCAGCAACATGAGCAGATATCACAGGGTCCCACAAGCAAAAGACTGACCTAGACATTCAGACCGAGTTCTGCACCGGGTACATTGACTGTGACTGAAACAATCCCATTTTGGGTATTAAGTGTTGAACTGAACTGTGCAATATTCTGTTGGATAGAAAACCTAGTAAATTGCACCTGTGCTTAATTTAAGGCTATACCTACACGAGGGGATAAGTCTTATGGTCATTAAAGAAGCTCCTAATACGGAGAGAGAGTGCCAAAGAGCATTTTAAACTTACCTAGAAATTATAGTTGGAATCACAACCCTGTAACTGAGCGCACTTTTACTTTTGTAGTGTTATTAAAGTACTTTCTTTTTACTAAGATAAGCACTGGGCTGGACGGTGCATTATCGTGTCGGTTGTTTCACTGTGAGTTCTGAGCTCTGCTCCCACCTGGCACATACACACATTACCTCCCTGAGATGCCTTTGACTGCTCGGCCTCGCTACCTTGAATGCAAATTGACATCACCTACCATGGTTGGACCGCAAAAGTCCCTCTCTGACATGTGGCCCTCCTGAATGGGTCAGGCAATTCGTCGTTAAGTAAGAATACCAAATGAAACCAGTAGACACAGTAGCTTGTTCCAAGAATCAACTTACATTTTCTCTATACAAGTTCAGTTGTGTGGAACCAGTTGGAAGCCACTTTGTGAGTGTTGAATTCAAATTTCCATAAGGCATTACGTGCTAAATGGTTTCTTCGATTATTATAAGTTGAGTGCACCATTTTAGTCGAGCTCTTCATGTTTGTTGAAGAGGCAGTGTTTTTTATACAGCAGTAGGCTCGAAATATGGTGTCAGACTCAGTCTGGTGTGTGCTTCAAGCTTGCCAGAGGTCATTGAGGTTCTCAGGGTCCAGGGCAATGTGGGGCTCTTGGAATCCTGTTCTGTTTTTGAAAGGTGCCATAAGTACCCGTTTCTAAGTTTTTGTAAAGATAAAACTTGATGCCATCCTGTGGTGTCCCTACGTAAGCTGTCTCAATATTAATGCCAATGATAGACTTGCTTATAACAAAAAAGCTGTAAATACATGTTACTGAAGGACTGTGGGGCCCTGGAAGGTGCAGGCCGCCTGTGTCATAATGCATCCTCCCCCTGTATCAGCCCTGGTGTTCTTGGTGCCGTAGTCATACCTGCCAACTTAAAGAACAATCTCACAGTGTGAAGAGGGGGCAGGCCTTCAAGGACGCTGGAGCAGATATTCTGGGGTGTTTTCCACAGCCCTTAATGGACGTCGGCAGTTCAAAGTCTCGGATAACAAGCTGGAAAACCACTATTTACAGTGGTTTTCAGCTGGTTTTCCCTGCCACCGTGTGATATCAGCTCCTCTCCGGGTAACAGAGTGATGGGAGCTCATATTGTGTGTCACACTGTAGCACCGGGTGAGTTGGCAGGTATGTCTTAGTGTTTGTGATTTGATAGTTTATCTTAAACGTTTTATTTACCATCTAACATGTTTCTAACACTCAGACATTTAACCTTTTCAAACTGGTGTGCTTGGATAATGTCTGTGTATGCAAATGTTTGCAAATGTTGATATTTGTATTGTCTATTTTTGCACTGGTGGAAACAAACACAATGGAATTGATGCTGTGAGTTGTATCACTCAAAAAGCATCTTCTTTTCTTCTGCTCCGCCCTCAGGGTAACCCATTGGCTCGAGACAACCGCTACGTCTCTGCTATCGCCCAGGCCACCTCAGTGGAGATCCTGGATAACTCCCTTCTGAAGAACCCCAGCAGGTCCCTGCTGCTTTCTGTGGACAAGTCTCTGCTGCTTCCAGACCTCATGCTTGGCTCTCCAGCAGGAAGTCAGATGAAGGAGCACTTGAAGGAGTCTGCAAGGGAGAGCTTCATGGAGAAGCTGCAGCGGAAGCGCAAGGATGTTGAGGGCACCATCCACCACCTGCACAACAGGATCCTGTAAGGCACCCTTCCATTAGTGCTGTGATCCATCAATTTAATGATATAGTGTCCGTATTATAATTTACCTAATGATATATTTTTTTTAAAGGAATGTTGTTATTGTACAGTTCAAAGGGTGCACAGTTCACACCTCATCAATATGAATGAATTCTACTATTTTCTGTTTTCATTTTTCAAAAATATTTGAAAGATTTAAAAATAGTATCCAGGATGGCAGACCACGCATAAGATTGTATTAGAAGAAAAATGAAAAAAAGTAAAAAGGAGAAAACTTTTACAATAATTAAGGAGTTTGGGTAACATGATTTTTCATGCAATATACAGACTACAGGGCCAGATGTACGATGGTTTTTGCATGCGCAAACAGGTTTGCGAACCCGTTTGCGCATGCAAAAACAGCATGGGGTATGGTCAAACACTATTTTGCGAGTCACAATTTTTTGCGACTCGCAAAATAGGGTTTTGTGACTCGCTATTAGGAAGGGGCGTTCCCTTCCTAATAGCAAGCGCAACCCTATGTACAGATGTAGTCTGTCTGCAATTGCGAGCGTAAAACACTCGCAATGAAGAGGGTGGTAATGGGGCCACAAAAGGGAAGGGGTCCCCAGGGAACCCCTTCCCCTTTGCAAGCGCAGGCTTTGCAGGCGCAGACCCAGGGACCACTGCCTGCCCTTAAAAAATGAAACGAAAACGTTTCATTTAAAAAAAAAAAAAAACATCCAGTTTTCTTTTAAGGAAAACTGGCTGCATTTGGGAAAAACTGCTTTATTTAAAAGCAGTTCCGGACATGGTGGTCTGCTAAGCCCAGCAGGCCACCATACCTGTGAGGGCCTGCCATTCCCAATGGGGTCGCAAATTGCGAGAGGCTAATTAATATTCATGAGCCTCTCTATTTGCGACGCCATTGGGAATCGCTAACAGTGTGTTATACACTGTTGTACATCCTAAATAGCGCCTCGCAAATTGAGAGTCTCAAAAGACTCGCAATTTGTGAGGCGCTATTTTGGCCGTCTTACATCTGGCCGATAGAAACATCATCAGGCACGTTTGAAACGCTAAAAAACAGGACAGGCTTCAGTACACTGATTGCATGCTGCTTGGTGTCTTCATGGTACTACAAATTCCTCTGCCACCCTTTAGCACTTTACTATATTTTCTTTATTTGTAGTACTGACGACTCTGCTGATAAAGTTAATTATTGGGCCACTGGCTTACGTACATATAAAGAGGGTATGGGACAACTTCTACATAAAAAATAAAGCTTTTTTCAGTGGGAATAAATATCTGAAGGGTTACCAGTTGTTAGTTTTAAAGTTTTAAAAAATTTGGCAGGAGCGGCCTCTCAACCAGAACCGCCGATTTTATCTACTATGCAATGCAACAATATAGCCAATTATTTCAATGAGAAAATTACAAATATTTACTCTCAGTTTAGCAAAACTGAGAAGGACATAGTCCCCACAAATAACACCTCCCTCCCTGGCGAGAAAACTAACAAAGTAATCGCCAAGGAGAATGTACTAACAGACTGGCAATCTATGGACATGGTGGCCTTTGTAGATATTCTTAACAGCATTAGATCTGGCTCTCCTCAGGACCCTATCCCTGCGTCTATTCTAAAGCAGTTGGATTCCTCCATTTTGGGCGTAATTAGATCTTTATTAAATGCCTCTCTAGAGGAGGCTGTGATTCCAGATGACTGGAAGCATGCCATGGTTGTCCCTCTGCTGAAAAAAGCAGAGGGGGACCCAGAGATCTTTTCAAACTTTCGACCAATATCATTACTACCTATTTTCTCAAAAGTCTTGGAAAAGCATGTCAATAACCAGCTATCTAAATTTGTCAATGATAACAATCTGTTGCATTTCTCACAGTCTGGGTTTAGAAAGGGACACTCCACGGAGTCAACCTTACTGGGGGTCACTGAAGCCATCCGAAAGGAATTAGATGAAGGGGGCACGGCGGCACTCATTCTTCTTGACCTGAGTGCCGCCTTCGACACCATCTCCCACCAGACCTTGATTCGCACGTTGGAGGATATAGGAATACAAGGGAATGCCCTGAGATGGCTGGAACAATTTCTGCTACACCGAACTTTCCAAGTCTTCTCCAAAAATAATTCCTCTGACTGTCATAAATCTATGTATGGGGTACCTCAGGGTTCTATATTGAGCCCACTTTTATTTAATATATATGTTACCCCATTAGCTAAGGTTGCGGAAGAAATGGGTCTTACTATTTATTCCTATGCGGATAACACACAATTAGTGTTCTCCCTTGAATCCACAGACAAATCTGATCTCTCTCCCCTCCGCTCTGGACTTCTGAGAATGGCTGACTGGCTCTATGATAATAAACTAAAATTGAATGCAGAAAAAACAGAGCTACTCATTTTTGGCAATCATAATGATCTATGGGGCCCATTCATTGGTCAGTTGAAATGGGCTCGCCCCCGGTCGCAGTCCATTCTGCCCGCAATTTAGGTATAATTATTGATAACAAATTATCAATGCGTGCACACGTCACAAAAACGGCCACAACTTGCTTTGCCATCCTTAAATGGTTAAGGAAAATACTTTGGCAACTGCCTGATGGGGCACAAAGGACAGTAATACAGGCCTTAATAGGGTCTCGATTGGACTACGGAAACATTCTTCTCCTAGGAGCCAACAAAGATACTATTAATCGTCTGCAGATTGTACAGAACGCCGCAGCTAGGGTGCTTCTCCATCTCCCAGGGCGTACTAGCATCTCAGAGCACCTGAAGAAACTGCATTGGCTGAAAATCGCCAACAGAGTGAAATTTAAAGCACTCTGTTATATGGTTAGGATCAGTATGAATGAGGCTCCTTCCTATCTGTGTAGACTGGCTCTGAAATATGTACCATCACGCGCTCTTCGATCCATGACACAAGCCAAATTTGTTGTCCCTAGAGTTAAGCGAGTACGTATGGGTGGACGCTCATTCTCTTATTTGGCCCCTGTCCTATGGAATGCCCTTCCCCTTAATCTGCGGTTGGAATCAAACTACCTCAAATTTCGTAAGGGAGTGAAATCTTGGCTTTTTAATCAGTAGCTCTCCCCTCTTCTAAGTTTCAGTTCCCTCAATCAGATCCAAGGCGCCAGGAAACCCTCAGGGTAGCTGTTGCGCCATACAAATGCACAAAATAAATAAATAAATAAATATGCAATGTAGTCTGTACAGCTCCAATTGTACCATAGGGCAACATGGTCGATATTATGGCCCAGTTGTTTCCTGTCTTCCCTGTGTTCATGCATATACCTCTTAAAATGCATATTTTCAGTTTCATAAAATAAAATTTTAGAAACAAGACATGACATTGCCAAAAATCAGACCTCATATGCCAGCCAGCCTACCACCACCCGCGGAGCACCTGCACATGAATCTCTTCTCCTGACTACTGAGCAAGAGATCCCGGCCACACCTGAAGGCAGCACGCACTACTGGAAAGGGTCCTGAGGGAAGCCTTCAGTACACTCAACTTCTGTTAAACGTGGAGGATCCAGGGAAGAGGAGATGTGTTGGAGCCATCGACCCACTCACTATCTTATGTTTAGAGGAACTTTCATTCCGTAGTGGGGGAAAAAAAGAAAACAGGTGGGGGAGTGAATCTAAACTACTTTTATGGCTCCTTCTCTGGTGCAGGGGGAGGACTTTGTAGATGAGGGCCTGTATTTAACAAGCATTCTCAAAGCCAATAGGTCTCGCCTTTTTGACGGAGCAAACTCATGTACTCTCATTGCATGCTGAAAGAAAAAGAAAAAAGAAGTTCCCTAAATGTGAGCAGTTGAAGGATGCAAGTCATTCAATCAAAAGGACGGTAAAGAAGCTTCACTTACAAAAGGGACAAACACAAGAAGAGGATGCAAAGCCAACGAATAAGAAGCACGCAAATGAGAGTGACAAGAATGCCAACCAATGGTAAGAATGGTTGTGCGGCCGAAAAGAAAAAGGTTAAAGATGCCCTTTGGAAGGGGGAATCTCCTCATTGTTTAAAGAAGGGGACAAGGAAGTGACCCCAGGAGATAATGTCCTTCTTACCAGAATTGAGTGTTCTATATCTGGATCTCATTGCAAACAAGCATTGGCAAAACTGATAAGTCTGGAGTTGCATGCAAGGCCTTTGGCTTTGTCAATGCTTGTTTTTTCATGGTTTTTTCAAAACCTAATTTTTGGGGAAGCTGCCGGACCCTCGTCAATCTGGGGGGAAAATTAGGTTACAGTAAAAAGTTTATGGTCTAAAAAGCAGGGAACTACTGTGAAGATGTGCTCCTTGTGAATGGACAGAACGCTCTCACTCTCAGTGAAGTTAGCCTTTGGCTGAGTTGGGCTGACCCATTGCTTCACACTGTATAGCGTAGTAGGTGGAAGAAAGTATCAGACTAATGGATGAAGATGGCTGGCTGAAGGACCCCTTAACAATCTATATTATGCATATAATATTAGTAATATAAAAAGATCTTGGCTAACGCTAGCATAGGTGCTGGAAGTAGGTGTGCGGCGGGTGCTGCAGCACCCCAAGATAACCATACTGAAGTTCCAAAGGTGAATGAG
This sequence comes from Lissotriton helveticus, assembly GCF_964261635.1. NCBI lineage: Eukaryota > Metazoa > Chordata > Amphibia > Caudata > Salamandridae > Lissotriton > Lissotriton helveticus. The sequence continues at coordinate 996,315,009 of NC_136057.1, forward strand.
TGTTAAAGATGACTTTAAATGTTGTTTTAATCTTGTCAAATTTGCTGTATGTTCACAGACAGAGGTCAAATGTCTGGCTAATATTCTGACTAACTGCTCTTTATACTTTTAACATGGACGTTGGTATTGTGGAGTAGTGTGGCTCACTGGTTAGAGGCGGCAGGCCTGAGAGCAGAAGTCAGCCTGGGACCAGGGTTCAATTCCCGACGCGGCAGGGTCGTGGACCTTGGTCAGCGGACTTGATAATTCTCGCTTCGGTGCTTACTCTAATCAGGGGTTCCACTCGGCAACTCTGGGCATTAGCTTGCCTAATCTCCACAACGGCCCCACCAATTCCGGGGATGCCTGGCTCCACCTTGGGGACTCCCAGCAAGGGACCATCCCACAGGGAAAGCCAGGACGGGTTCCCCAGAGTTATACAGCGCCGGGACGCCCCGTTGCTGGGGCAGCTGTGCGCTTTACAAGTATATTACATTTACTTTCCTTTTTATGACTGCAAAGTGAGAGAGCTTTGTAAAACTAACTATGCGACAATCTTTCTATTGTGAAAGGAAAGGCTGTAGGATGCCGCTTTTTCTAACACACAACATTTAAATACCTTTAAATGTTCTGGACAAATATTTCAAAATAAAGAAGCAGTTAGCAGAGTACAAATGAAGAGCTTTTTTGTAGTTCTGAGGTGTGATGAAGCAAAGATTTGAATAGGATCAAAACAAATCAAGACTTTACTCGGTGGGCAAATGACAAATATTCACTGAAGACCAATTTCCACATCATCATTTGTGAACTATACAGTTTTATCAGTAAAACTGTGTGTCTGTGCAAATTTAGTGGTCATTACAATGGTAAATGTGCTGTCTGTAAATGACAGTGCGCTACCTCACAATGCTTTAGTAATACATTTGTAATAGTGTACTCCAAAATGCAACATCAGCTAAATATTACACCCATACCCCTCTCTTTCTGAATGTGCTTGACAAATGTGCGACTTTGTGTGATGCTTGGATTTTCTGAATCCCTATGAGTATAATGATGCAGCCTTCATGGCGCGACCCCCAATCTGAAGATTGTTTTGCACCACTGTACTTCGCTTTCAACTCTTTTTGCATCCTGACAATTCTACAGTGTTTGTGTTTCATTCTGTTGTAGATCTGACTTGTTCTTTGTAACCTTTTTTAGTTCATTTATGTCTACACTTTAACTTCATATTCTGCGTATTCCTTTTTTAAACCTACTTTCGTGTACAGTTGTGTTTTTTTTACCTATGCCTCCTCTTTTACCTTCCTCAACCCGCACGTTCGTTTGTTTAGCTCTCCTGCTTTCATAATTCTGGTTTTGACCGATGTTGTGGCTTGTAAACCTTTTATGTTCATTGACTGTGTATCCTTGTAACACATTTTCCATGCCCTTAAGTACACAAGAAAATCAAAGTAAACGTGAGAGCACGAGCCATCGCTATGGCAATGGTAGAGCGTGGCTCCGTGTGTGCTTAAGGTGTGGAGTCTTCAGTGAATAGTGATTACCAAACCATTAAGCTGTTCAAACAACCAGGAGCAGCCATGTTGAATTCCCATGAGGTGATGACGCAAGTCTGTGAGAGTGTTCTATAACACTAGTCTGTGCTTAGAAGGCATTGGTGCCCGTGAGAAATAGATTGCTAGGTATTAGTGGCAGGGGACAGTCAACTTAAAGTAATCGTCCAACGCCTACTGCAGCAGCATAAAGTCTGGGGTTGTATCTCGTGTTGTACACCACAGTAATTTGATGTCTACAGAGGAGACAATGGGCCAGACTGGGAACCAAAACCGGCCCTGGCATAGTGCTCGCCCCCCCCCCCCCCCCGGGTGTTAGGGGTGTAGCCGAGCTCTTTGCCAGGGCCGGTTTGCTGCATAAACGGCCCTGTAACAAAATCGGCCCCAGGGCCCAAAACCGGCCCCAACCCGTGCGGCGCACCGGGGGATTGCCCGGTGCCCACTACGGCCAGTCCAGCTCTGCTGAGAGGTCTCAATGTAGGACCTTATAAGTTCATAAGGAGAAACCTAGAGACCAGTTGCTTATTCTGACTATGGGATGCAGTGCACAAACTCATTTATTAATGAACACATTATACCAAGGACGAATTATATTAACTGTAGCACAGCGATTTGAGCTGGGTGCACCAATATTTTATGCTCTGAGGTTGGAAAATTTAGTGCGTGATTCAGAGTTTGGTGGTCAGGTTACTTTATCACAAATCTGACCGATATCCCGTCTGCCTTATTGGAAGTGCCAAAGGATATAATTCACTTAATTTGTGTTTTACTACAAACTAGGTTCATCATTACTAAGTAATAAATAGGCTGCCCTCATCATTGGAAAACTGTTGTTAATTCCAGCATCCTACTTTAACTCTGCTCTGCAGTAAAACAAAGTTTCCACTCAGCACCCAAACTCTGGAATTTAACGTTCTGTTCCAGGTGTCATCATTCCTTTCACTATCTATTCACACGCTGCAAGCGTGAGAGAGACAGTCGCAGACTTGTTGAACTGTTGAACTCTGTGACTCAGTTTGCTCCTCTGCTGCTACTGCAAGGCTCATACATGCATGTACAAGCCAATGCAGTTCTCCCTTCCAACTTTCTTTTAAGGTCGAGCGTACTAGACAGCACAGCTGACAGGTTGCGCAAGACAAATGTTGGGCTTACCAAGAACACTCAGGAGCTTGGAGCCACTGTTTACTATTAGTTGACTTTCCTGTCACTCTGATTTGTCTGTTTCTTATTAGTGTCCTAGCTTGTCAATCATGTGTTTGACCCTCCCATGGAGCATAGCATCTTATTATATCATATCCTTCGATAGTCTGGCTTCTATGCTTCCACTGCTGTCTTTTCAAACACTTTTTTTAAGCATCGTGAGATTGCATATTTTTTCAGCTGTCTCCCTTATGTACTTCTCTTCTTTTGCAGCCCATTTTGTTCATTGGTGCTCGCGTGCTTATCCCTGACCCCTCCATGCTGCGCTCGCTCTCGTGTGCGCCCGCCATTGCTGTATGTTTTATTCTCTCCTGCTGCCCTCCATGTTGCTTCCGTCCCCACTGCCCTCTGTGTTGCTTCCCCTATCTGCAGCCCTCCTTCTCTGTTGCCTGTTGCTTTTCCCCCCCACCACCAGCCTCCATCTTGACTCCACCCTCCCGCCTTGTTGCTTTGCCCACACGCACTCTCTGTGTTGCTCCATCCGCGCCCTCCACGTTGCTCCCGTTCTACCCATATCCTCCATGTAGCCCTGCAAGGCACTTAAAAAACACGTTAATGTATTTTTTCTTTTTACTTGCCCAGCCAACTTGGATATGCAAATCAAAAAGAAAAAAAAAGTCTTGCACATGGTGATGTGCATGCCTACAAAATGACGCAGGTAGCTGCGTGATAGTCTTTTTGTTTCTTCTTTAGCCATGCTGCACAGCATTAGGGGTGCCGTACATCACGGCTAAAACCATTGGCACAGCCAATAGGTCTTAAGGTTGATGATGCTTTTTTGTGATCTAATTTCTTCCCTGAACCATGCAATAAGCAGTATCTAGTAGCTCCTGGTTGTTATCTGTGAACATTTGAAGCTGACTTGTCCCAAAATTTGTCAAAACTGATTTCAAGAAATGAATTGCAGCAGTCCCTGGTGGAGGGAAATCATACCTCCAACCCTAAAATAATGATAAACTACACCAAAAAATATGAAGTAAATGACTCTTATATGCAATTTCCATGAATACACAGAACACACTGTACTTTTAAATCTCTGGTACTTGGGGTCAAACCTTAAGAGATCCCAGGCATGCCTCTGGGTCTTTAACCACACCAACACTGCACCATGGTTGCCCTGCCACTATGGATTGCAAGGCTTCATCCATCTTTCTCTTCTACTAGATGTATTTTTGCCCTGCGTATACTTGCCGTCTGTGGAGTAGGGATATGGGCAACGGGAATAATAGGCGTGGAGGCCGGATATAATGCGCTATGTTCAGCTGTTTTTATTGATTTTGTACCAGGGTAGGTAAGAGGGGTTGAGAAAGGTGAGACGGGATGTCTTGAAGTCTTGTTTCCTGGTGTAGTTGGCACAAGGTTGTCCTCCGCTGGGCAGGCTGTCGGGATGGGGAGATCGTCGGGTTTGGCTTCTGGTCCACGGACCGGATCCGATGTCGCCTCGGAGGGGAATGAGAGAGAGAACAGGGCGGTTAGTCCTTTTTTGTATTCGGACCGTTGGAGTACTACCGCCAACACCTGGGGTGTGATGGGGCAAAAGAGAACGTGAGGGCGGAGGACGGAAAGTGGGCTCAGAGGGGGGGGGAAGAGAGAGGAAAGGGAAGAGCGTGCTGTGGTGGGGGAGGAGTGTCGGAGCTATGATACACAGAACTAGGTGAAGTGACAATGGCTAAGTACTATATACAGTGCAGATGTGGTCTAATAGTGGGAGATACTATATACAGCAAAACTACACTATGTACAGGGAGACACGGAGAAAAGGTAACAGTGTACTCACATGCCCCGCTGCAACTCTCCAGCGAGTTGGGGCCGCTCTCCAGCAACCTCCGGAGGACTCCACCAGTCTTCGGTCCAGACGTCCTCCTCCTCCCCGACTCCGCTCCTCGAAATCCCACCACTCTCCGCCTCAGGTTCTCCGCACGCTGTCTCCTGCCACGAGTTCACCGCATTGAACGCTCTCCTCTCTTCGTCGTCGCCTTTTCTGTGTGTCGGGCTGATGATGGGGGCGGGACTTCCGGGGTCGCCGGGGTCACAGGAGTTCACTTCCGGTTCGTTGTGCGACCCCGCTGGTCATTCCGTTTCCTGCAGGGGAAGAAAGAGAGGAGGAGTCCTGGTCGTCAGGGACGCGAGAGGGACATTGGTTATGGAATCCCTGCTCGGGCGCCGCCCTGTCGAGGTGAGAGGCGCTCCCCTTCCACATCCCCTTTCCCTAGCTGTCTTTCTTGTGGGGATTTTAGGTGGAGGATAGCGAGAAAGATAGTCCGCATTGCCCTGTTCTGCCCCTTTTCGGTGTAATGTTTTGAATCGGTACGGTTGCAGGGATAAGAACCACCGGAGCACTCGGTAGTTGTGGCCCCGGTTTCTTGCCATCCACTCCAATGGGGCGTGGTCTGTATATAGAATAAACTCACGCCCCTCCAGATAATATTGAAGGCTCTCTACAGCCCATTTAATGGCCAGGGCCTCCTTTTCAACCACAGCATAATTCATTTCCCGAGGGAAGAGCTTTCTGCTGAGGTAGAGGATAGGCCTCTCCACCCCTGTCTGGTCTTTCTGGGACAGAACGGCTCCCAATCCCTGGTCTGAGGCATCGATTTGCAAGATAAAGGGCTGTGTGTAGTCGGGGCTAATCAGGACTGGCTCAGACACCAGGGATTGCTTGAGTTCTTGAAAGGCGTGCAACATCAGGGGAGTGGGGTGCTGTAGCATGGCCTCTGTTCGTGTGCTTTTCTTCAGTAGGTCAGTCAGGGGGACAGCGGTTTGGGAAAAGTTGGGGATAAACCTCCTATAGTACCCTAACAGCCCAAGGAAGGCACGGAGGTCTTTCTTGGTTTGTGGAAAGGGGATGGCCTGGATGGCCTTTATTTTGTTGTCCTGAGGTCTGATGACGCCCTCCCCAAGCAGATACCCCAGGTATTTCACGGATTGAGCAGCAAGAGTGGTTTAGGTGGGATTGATAGTGAACCCGTGTTTCCCCAGGGATGTGACCACTTGTTTCAGGTGGGACAGGTGTTCTTGCCAGTCGTTGCTATAAATGACAATGTCATCCAGGTAAGCTCCTGCGTATTGGGCATGCGGTTGTAGGACAATGTTCATGACCCTCTGAAACGTCGCAGGGGCCCCATGAAGCCCGAAGGGCATTACTCTGAATTGGAATAGGCCATCCGGCGTGGAGAACGCCATTTTCTTCTTGTCTTCCTGTTTCAGGGGGATCTGCCAGTATCCCTTGCAGAGATCCAAGGTGCTGATATATCTGGCTTTGCCTATAAGTTCTATCATTTCGTCTACCCTTGGTAAAGGATAGGGATCGAAACTTGAGACTTTATTGACCTCTCGAAAGTCTATGCAGAATCTCGTGGAGCCATCGGGTTTGGGGACTAGGACTATGGGCGAGTTCCAGCTACTGATAGACGATTCTATGATGCCCATTTGCAACATCTGCTTGGTCTCTTCCCTGATGATGTTTCGGCGTGCTTCAGGGACCCGGTAGGGCCGTTGCCTCACGGTTTTACCGGGTTCTGTGTGTATGGCATGCTCAATGACGGTTGTGTGCCCTGGTAGGGAGGAAAAGATCGCCTGTATCGGTGATAGGGTTTTCCTTAGCTCTTGTCTGTTACTTTCGGGCAGATCGGGGTCCAGACAGCACTCAAACGGCAGGGTCTCCCCACGTTGTATACTGGCTAGTACCGGCTGTGGCCCCTCCCACTTCTTCAGGAGGTTTACGTGGTATATTTGTGTCTGGTTGCGGTTGTGGTCCAACTCAATCTCGTATGTGACGGGAGTCACCTGTCTCAATACGGGATACGGCCCTTGCCACTGTCCTAGTAACTTGTGGTCAGAGGAGGGAATGAGGAGGAGTACTAGGTCTCCGGGTCCAAAGGTCGTTACCTTGGCTCCCCGGTCGTACTGGCGTTTTTGGGTTGCCTGAGCGGTCATCATGTTTTGCCTTACTATTTCTCTGATTTGACCTAGGTGCGTTTTAAGGTTCGCTACGTATTCCGGTAGAGGCCGGGTGCGATCGGGCTCGGCCTCCCAAGCCTCTCGGGCCATATCCAATAGGGTCCTGGGTGCCCTCCCATACAAGAGTTCATAGGGGGAGTATCCCGTACTGCTCTGGACTTTGCATCTTATCGCAAACAGGGCTAAGGGCAACATTTCTTCCCAGCGACGGCTCTCCAGTCCTAATAGCTTCTTGAGGGTGGTTTTCAGGGTGGCATTATACCACTCCACCAGCCCGTCGGTCTGGGGGTGGTAGGCAGAGGTCCTTATCTGTTTGATGCCCAGGTGGGAACACACCTGGCGCATAAGGGAGGAGACAAACGGGGTACCTTGGTCTGTCAATATTTCACGGGAAAAACCCACCCGGGTGAAGATGGTGACGAGAGCTTTAGCTATGTTCTGGGTGGTAGGGTGGCGTAAGGGAATGGCCTCAGGAAAACGTGTGGCGTAGTCCACGAGGACAAGAGCATATCTACACCCGCTCCTTGAGGGTAACATGGGGCCTATGAGGTCCATCCCCACCCTACTGAAAGGGACGTCGATGAGAGGGAGGGGTTGGAGGGGTACTTTCGGGGGCCGGTATCGAGTATTCTTCTGGCATACCGGGCATTCACGGCAGTACTGACTCACTTGTTTGTACACACCAGGCCAGTAGAACTTTTCCAAAATGGTCTGTCCTGTTTTATCATCTCCGAAATGACCCCCTAACAAATGGCTATGAGCCAGGAACAGTACTTTGTCGCGAAAGGGACCGGGAACGAGTAGCTGAGGGGTTTGTTGGGGTCCGCCCTTCCTGTATAGCAGACCGTTCTTTTTGAAGAAGTAAGGACATACTTGTAACAGGTCTTCGTTTTCCAAGGCACGCTCGAGGCATCCTGTAACACCGGGTCTTCTTGCTGTGCAGCTCGGTATTCTCGATCGGAGTCCCAAGGATGGTTGTTCACCTGGACTGGATAGGCTGTGGTATGGGACCTTTTCTCTTCCTTCTTTTGGCCTCTAGATTTCGGAACTTTAGTGGTTGGCTCTACGGGGGGTGGGTTTCGAGAAAAGGGAGCTTCAGTCCACCACCGCTCCAAGGAGTCTGTGGCATCTTGTAGCAGATGCGGAAGACCGCTGTAGTCGCTACCCAGGATGACTTGTTCCGGTAGGTTGGTCACCAGCCCCACTGTGAGCGGGCTTCCTTCATCCGTGGTGTGTTGTACACGGACCCTGGTGGTGGGATATCTCTTAGTGTCACCGTGTACACATTGGATGTCCACTGTGCCGGTCACAGGCCCGATAGGGGTTGGCATCTCCTGGGGCCTCAGAACGCTTTGTCGGCAGCCTGAGTCGGCGAGGGCCATCATGGGGTGGCCGTCGATCTTCACATGACAACGGAAAGGAGGAGGGCTGGCATCCGTGGTGAGGCACACATAATTCCTAGCAAGCCCTACCTCCATGGGCTCTTCCTTCTGCGGGCAAAAGCGGGCAATGTGTCCATGTCCTCCACAGTGGTAACACTGTGGTCCGGGAGGACTTGGTCGAGGCAATACCGGGAAGGGAAACAAGGGAACAGGATCCGGTTTTCGGGGCACGGTGGGTCTTTGGGCCCGGGTTTGACTTCCATGAGGAATACGGGGAGGGTGTTCGTCCTTCTTCTGGAGTTCTTGTGCTCGGCTGTAAGCACTCGCTGTCCAGTGTTAAACGGGCGTGTTGTCGCACCCACTTCTGGGTAGCGGGATGGAGAGAGGCTAGGAATTGTTCCAAATAGATTTTGGACATAATGTCCTCCTTTGAGGCCGTGGCCGGCTTCAACCAGCGGTTGGTCAGGTCCTGGATGCGGAATGATAAAGCCCGGGGCGTCTCCTGGGGTCCTTCACGGGCTTGCCTCAGTCGAACCCTATATGTCTCCTCATCGATCCCTAGACGTTCCAGGATACAGGTCTTTATGTCCTGGTACTGCGTCTGCCCCTGGACGTTGGCCTGTTGGTAGGCCGCCTGCAGTTCCCCCGTCAACAGAGGTCCCAGGTAGTGACCCCAGCGATCGGCCGGCCAGGAAGCGGCTTGTGCCAGGCGTTCAAAGTTTGTAAAAAAGAAGTCCGGGTCTTCTCCCGGGACGTACTTTTGTAGGACTACAGAGGGTAGAGAGGCCGCCGGTCGCTGCTGTCCCATAACGTCAGCCAACCTCCCGAGGGCCTGGTCCTGAACGGTGCCTTGATCCTGCAGGACGTCATGTAGCTGGCCACGATCGTCTTCGGCCGTTTTGAGGAAGCGTTCCATCATCTTCCCCAGTAGCTCTTGGCTCTCCGCCAACTGTTTCACCGCGGCCTCCATGCTTCTGGTTAATCCCACTTCTGACACCAGGTGTGGAGTAGGGGTATGGGCGGACCGGAATAACAGGCGTGGAGGACGGATATAATGCACTATGTTCAGCTGTTTTTATTGATTTTGTACCAGGGTAGGTAAGAGGGGTTGAGAAAAGTGAGACGGGATGTCTTGAAGTCTTGTTTCCTGGTGTAGTTGGCACAGGGTTGTCCTCCGCTGGGCAGGCTGTCGGGATGGGGAGATCGTCGGGTTTGGCTTCTGGTCCACGGACCGGATCCGATGTCGCCTCGGAGGGGAATGAGAGAGAGAACAGAGCGGTTAGTCCTTTTTTGTATTCGGACCGTTGGAGTACTATCGCCAACACCCGGGGTGTGATGGGGCAAAAGAGAACGTGAGGGCGGAGGACGGAAAGGGGGCTCAGAGGGGGGGAAGAGAGAGGAAAGGGAAGAGCGTGCTGTGGTGAGGGAGGAGTGTCGGAGCTATGATACACAGGACTAGGTGAAGTGACAATGGCTAAGTACTATATACAGTGCAGATGTCGTCTAATAGTGGGAGATACTATATACAGCAAAACTACACTCACTATGTACAGGGAGACACGGAGAAAAGGTAACAGTGTACTCACATGCCCCGCTGCAACTCTCCAGTGAGTTGCGGCCGCTCTCCAGCAACCTCCGGAGGACTCCACCAGTCTTCAGTCCAGACGTCCTCCTCCTCCTCGACTCCGCTCCTCGAAATCCCTCCACTCTCCGTCTCAGGTTCTCCGCACGCTGTCTCCTGCCACGAGTCCACCGCATTGAACGCTCTCCTCTCTTCGTCGTCGCCTTTTCTGTGTGTCGGGCTGATGATGGGGGCGGGACTTCCGGGGTCGCCGGGGTCACGGGAGTTCACTTCCGGTTTGTTGTGCGACCCCGCTGGTCGTTCCGTTTCCTGCAGGGGAAGAAAGAGAGGAGGAGTCCTGGTCGTCAGGGACGCGAGAGGGACATTAGTTATGGAATCCCTGCTCGGGCGCCGCCCTGTCGAGGTGAGAGGCGCTCCCCTTCCACACCGTCACAAAACAGTGCAGCCATCCTTGCTGATTGTGTAACGATTGCACAGGTTATACCGTTGTGTGGTGACAGCTGAAATATGGATAATGAATACCTACATCTAAATGAGGCTTCCCTTGGTAAGGGTTCAACAAAGCCAAAACAATGTCACATTCATCATTATTGGTGCCAATTTGAGTTCATGCTACTGAACAAGGGCCATTTTAGCCCTAGAGAAGTACAGAATAGTGGAAGCAAATTATATGAAACTGTGTTAGAAGAGGGCTTGGTATGCATGTATGCTTTAGATGATGAAATGAGACAAGGACTGGAAGTAAAGGAGATTAGGGTGGTTTTGGCTGTGCTTAGCCTTGTTGGTGAACTGTAGGCCTTCCTTCCTTCATTCTCCACAAGTAGCAGCACAGCAGTTCTTATTAACAATCAGAAGCCCAGTTCATACCTGCAAGCCTTTGGGCTACTGTGCCTTGTATGTCCCTTCTTCAGTCTATTCAATCTGCTGTGAAAACTAAAAGGGAATCAGAGTCACATGGATTGCCTTCTAAAACATGGCGCCCAACACCACTGGATGTCTGATCATTGTAAGCGAGCTTTCCTAGTGCAGCGTGTACAGCATCCCTTGGGCTCTGGTCTGGAAATGTGACTATGTATCCCTCACTGACTATGACACTTTCCTCTTGTAGAGATCTTCAGGAAGAGCTGAAAGAGTACGAGGAGAACCTTGGTGCAGAGATGGAAGGTTGCATAAGGTAATGGAAGCTACAAAACACTACTCTACCATGTACGTCTCAGGCTTTGTTGATCTTCTCTTTATTTGCATAAGGAGTTCATTACAATATAGGATAAAATAATATATAACCTTTAATAGATAATATTGCATTTCAGGGGCTTTGCAAAATAACAGACCGGGTACATGACCACATAAACCGAGACAGGTGTTCAAGTCGAAATGTCTCTTATCTCATTGCAGGTGCAAATGGCACCTATTTGTAGTTCATGATATTGCCATGCTCTTCACTACAGACACTGTGGCCCCCTGCTTTGCCAAAACATGGTCCATATGATGCAGCATGTCCTAGGGTACATACATGAGATGGAAGAGGCGGGTATCCTTTATTGGTAATTGAGAACTAGGCACAGGGTCATGTCCTCCTAAAAATTTCGGCTACAATCGAAGATGGCAGACAAGCTACAGCCTGCAAGACCTACTCTTTCCCGCTATGCTACAAATTGGCTAAATTTGCAGACTGGTGAAGATCAATTTACTCTAACACCCTGCCAGATTTGTCCTGGCACTGTCTTAAAACAAATGTTTGTTCAGAACTCAAACTCTAGGTATTTGTTTCAGTAGGATCTGGCAGTAACACAAGGTACTGCTGTTTTTGATCAAGGGATCAGCCTAATCTTCCTGGTGACCCAACCAAAGTGGTTCTCACCATTTGTACCTCTTAAGTCTTGACCTCTGGCTCTGTGGCATTTTATCTGAGTGGCGTCTGCGTCCTTTCCGAGGCTGCTGTCAGCTGGTACTGATACCCAACCTTTGTGTCACCTGATAATGGTAAGTTTGTGGTCAGAGATTGTAAGAAAAAGTAGGCATTGGCCTACCTCGAGATAGATGGCGAACCTGAGTCACTGTGAAGAGCAGGGAATTGCAGGGTTTGCAGGAGGTGAGCGTGAACCACTGCCTTGACTGCTGTATGATGGGAGCTGGAGGTGCAGTGAGTTCCTGCAGAAGCCTGGCAGACTGGGTGACAAATACTGCCCGCCACAATCGACACCTGTCCTGCAGAGCTCTTTAAATGGGTCATGTGAGGGCCTCCCATTGCCACTTTGTAAGAGTGCTGATCTCAGGCATGGTGATGAATGACGGGATATCTGAGCCTAGCGCAGCCCACAGAAGAACACAGGGGCCATTTTAGTAAGGGGTGTACAGTTACCAAACCTTGAATCTACAGGGGGGAAAGGGCCATTACAACGCGGCCGTTTCCACAAAAACCTTTACCACGCATGCATTACAATGCATGCGTGGTCACAACGACAGCCTTTACCACGCAGACCTTTACTACAAGATACGTAGTAAAGGCATGTGTGGTATCTGCACAAAAAATGGGGGGCTTGGGGGTCTCCCCCCAAAAATAAAAAATAAAGCATGGGATTAAAAAGGGGGTTGGGGAGGTCGCCTCCCCCCAAAAAAAGCGAACCTGAAGTGCCGAGGCTGAAGCAATCATCGTCATTAGAGAGGAAACAGAAAGAAACTTCCGCTTCCTCTTTACGACGTACGACCGACGTCACTAAGGAAGATGGAGAGGAGACGAGTTAAAAAGGTAAGGGGAAATTAAGTTAAAAAAAAAGATTAAGGGTTAAGGGCAGGGGTAATTATAAGGAGTGGGGGCTGGGGGTCATGTAAGGGGAGGGGTATAACCTTTAACAAGAGTATGCCCTCACCATGCATACATTTACAACGAAAATCATTGTAAATCTATGCGAGGTAAAGGAATATTCATGGTAAAGGTTATGCGTGGAAAACGCATTCCGTTGTAACGCATGCGTGGTAAAGGCATGCGTTGCAACGGAATGCAAAACAACATACATCCCTACAGGGGTGTGGTGCTTGCAAGCTGCTATTAAGTTGCAGAATTCAGATTCATCAGGAAAGAAGCCACACCAAGAGTGTAAATTTCCATGAGAGGAAGAGAAAAAAATATAATGGATGAAGTGCTTGAATTAATCATAACTGATTCCACTTATCTGGGCGGCATGCCATCGTTTTTTCTCTCAAAGTGCCATTAATGAGATGGACCAACCATGTGCAAATCAGTCTTGGTTCCACGACAGGTGAGACAGTCCAGTCCAAGCTGACCGCCCACGTATCATCTGAATAATTACATAAGCCACTTTAGTTTTGGGGGCTTTCGGCAGCATTAGTGAGGTACAGTGTGCATCCCTATGGAAAAAAGATCCAAGTGTTTCATGTGTAAGCACTCTCTTGACCCGTGGGTGTCACATGACAAGATATTTGTGGAGCAACATAAAACTGTGATGGAATGCGTCAATTAATCAAACCCACTTGCAATGTCCTGCACGGATTTCTCTTCTTCATTTCTTCACCGTACCATTAACCGAGATGGACCAGCCATCATCTCGGGGTTGCTCCAAAAGATGAAGCCAGAACTCAACTTCCAGAGTGCATCGCAAGCGATCCTAGACTTCTCTGGGGTCACTTGCGTTCCCATTCACAGCGGGCATAGTCTCGCGGTTTGGGATGGGCCCTCTCTTTTGGTGATGGAGTGGCCCAGCTTGGTTCAAGCATTCCACCTATTGCCTTTTGTGCTGCACACAAAAGAGGATCTCATCACTGAGACCCCTGACATATAGCCGGGCGGCATCTAGGTAGTTTACAGGTAATACGCTTGTAGACTGATGCAGATAAGAGGGAGGGGCAGTGGGGAGATGGGCAGAGTAGAAAAGCCTATCTCACTTTGCTACATTGCGCTGTGAATGTCAGGAGCACATGAAACAGGGATGTGTCCAATTTTTATTGGGAATGTGAGACAGAAATAGATAATGGTAAGAAGTTGATACATTTGAGTCAAAAGTCACTCTACTGTGGAAGGAAATTGATAAAGACAGAGAGGGTGAGAGGGTGAGTGAAGTGGAATTTATGCTCCGAACCTGGTTGCCCGGGAGCACTGCTCATTGACGGGCAATGGCCACTTGCTGCAGCCTGCAGCTACCAGAGGGCATTCTGAAGGTCAATAAGGAGGGGTTTTTAGAAACCTTGACCCGCTTCTGTTTAAGAACCGGAAGTCTCCAAGATATTATGGTGGGTAGGAGGCACAGGAATTCTAATCAGAACTATTTTGTCTTCGAAGGCAGGTCCCTCCTCCGTAACTTCATCAAAACCGGGGGGCATATTACCAAGCAATAGCGATAATTATCGCTATTGCTTGGTTAGAGACAAAATATTTTCCGCTGAGCTGCGGCGATGTTTATCGCAGATAAACCTTGGTATTACCAAGGTTTATCGCAAATGCGATAAAAAACGGCCGCAATGCATGAATATCGCTGAAAAGTCAGCGATATTCATGCATTACCGAGCTAATGCTCTTAGCCATGTTATCCACCTCCCATTGGATAACATGGCTAAGAACTGCTCAGGGCAGGTGTTAGCTTTTGGAGATATTCGCGCTTAGCGCGAATATCTCCAAAAGTTGGTAATAGGAGATAGCGATGTTAGCGACTGTTTCCAGTCGCTAACATCTTGGCACGCCCACTTTGCATGTCATTAGTGATAAATATCACTGACATGCAAAGTGGGGCCCAAGATGGTCGCTATCTCCTACTAGCTGTTGCTAACTGGTGTTAGCGACAGCTAGGTAATAGGGAGATCATTTTATCTCCGCTTTCTTGGCTTTTAAAGCCAAAAAAGCGGAGATAAACCCCCTTGATAATATGCCCCCTGGATATTAAAAAGCGATGTTCTCATGGGAGTCCTCTGCAACTCATTCTTTTTTATTCTTTTAATTACTTTCCACAGTGGTGTCTGACAATCCCATTTGCAGTCTTGAGTTCAAATGTAGTGTTCAACAAGGGAAAAGACCAGGAAACTTCAGACTTGATATTTACTTTTATATTTTATAAAACCCTTTAAACGTGGCCTCCAGAATTAACTCACTACTTTGGATGAAGTCGCATGAGCAATGTCTTCATGTGTACAGTGGTCACTCAAATTCGCTTATTTTCTGATGATCTCTCTGTTCATACAGACATTACTCCTGCACCTCCATTATCGAAGCCCGCTTCGGACGCTCGTTTCAGTAGCACCTTTCTGGAAGTACCTGGAGATGTTCGGCACCTCTAGAGGGGTGGTGAAGTCATTGGTCTCTCTGTACTGTTTCAGGTACATCGACACCATCCCACCGGAAGACTTCCACAGCATTGACCCGCAGAAGGTGCCGCGTGCTATGGAGCAGTACCTGTTTACCAAGTTTTGGGAGAGATGGGAGCTCGGGCGGAGGCGACCACGAGATCCGCCGTTCAAAGACCTGACTAAGCCAGAAGAGGTGAGTTAGGCACTTGGAAGCTGCCTCTTATAAACACACCTTCAAAGTTTACTACAGGCTTTCCGGAAGTTTCTCATCTGTTTTTTTTTTTTAATATACTGTGTGTTTTCTTTGTTTTCCATGGTACTTCCGGGAGTTTCTCATCTGTTTTTTTTTTTAAATATACTGTGTGTTTTCTTGGTTTTCCATGGTACTCAGACGTTTTATGACCCTCGTTGAAGTAAAATTGATTTCAGGTGCATGTTTAACCTGAGTTTTTATGGTACCATAAAGTAACATGATCACCTTGTTATAACAGCACATTCCCACTGTGCATGGTCCAAGCACCATATAAGGGAGACTTGTGGATTTTATATTTAAATACAAAAGGCGTCCACGTCAGTGAACTAACAACAGTGCTGCGCTCCTTTTGAGGCTTAAAATACTGGAGGCCGGTCACAATTACTTTGTTTGGCTCATGTCACAAACTCTACGCTTGCCCACTTCTGGTTCTCATATAAATGATTTTTTAGAACATCAGGTAGGCCTTGTGTATTTGTAAAACCTGTTTCTGTACACACAGGCTGTAGAGCTGCAGAGCAAGCTTCCTTCACAGACAGTAGATCCACCACATGCAGCTAAGGGGCACCTTGAGCAGCATGTGGTGCTATCCTCGCAAGTCACACACAGACACACATCTGTTCTCCTGCTCCTTGTATTCCACAGATAGACTCCATATCTTGCACCCTGCATCCACTGCAGGCGGTCCATCCTCCACATAAATACTCACTGATGCTGAAGCTGGAGCACTCTGGTGCCTCCAAGGTCTGGCTAACGCAGGCCGGCAGGAACACAAGTGCACAGATTGGGGAGTGAAGCAAGCAGGGACCAGCAGGTGTCTTCCTAGTGTGAGGGCAGAATAGCAGGTTCCTAAAGCAGGGTAAATGTGGGCCATTCTTGCTCGTTGCTCTCTCCCATCCCTGTGTTGTCTCTATATTGGAACTTGAAGGTTGAAGCATGGCTTCATTTCACGTATATGTGACTTTTCCAAGTTTTCTGTGCTCCTATGAGTGACATTTTAAGCATCATGGGGGACGCTTTCACTGACACTGTGATACAAACTAAAACCGTTATGTTCATTTAATAAGATTAATATCAGAAATGCCTTTTTTTGTCCATTGTAATGTCTACAAATTGCCTTAGCACCACATGAGAGTTCCTGAAGTGTCTATGCAAGGATACTACCCTGCTTCCCTGAATGCAAAGTGTTTAACTAAAAAGTCAGATCTGGCTGAAAATGTCAATTACATAAGACATGGCAACGTGGCAGCTTTGTCATGGACTCATCACTTATCTATAATTATTGACTGGAGTTGATATTGGCATTAGTGTATGAACATGGATTGAATAATGTTTCCCATCCTCTGAGAAAAAGTATCTAATCTTACAAGTTGTTATAACTAACTTTTGCCAGTGTTTAAAGCCAATAGTGAAGATTAATGTAGAAAACTAGCATCCAGTACCCATGCACACTGATAGAGCTGTGTGTGGCCACTGAAGAAACTAAGGGTGCCCAGCGCGGCATGCATTATGTGTGTTGGCATAGCGGTGCATATACATCCCTGTGAGGGAATAGGACAGGTGCTGAGAGGCAGGATTGAGTCCATCGCTGGAGCTGTGTATCTGTGCCCCTGTAATGGAATAGCAGGAGTGGCACAGTGCATGGCTGAGGAACATTGGCATGTCTGCCCATGTGTCCCCCAATATCTAGAATAAACTTCTGTGGCCCTTGGGTAGCCAATGCAGAGTTTTCCCTCCTGCTGTATAATGGCTTGGATCCCTGCACACGGGGTTTTAAAGTAACCCAGCCTGGCATCACGGTGGTCCCTATCACTGCGCCCCTGTCCTTCATTGAGAAGTATGGGGGCAGAGAAAGGAGTTGGTACTTAGATTGGCACGCTTGAAAGACATGTCCTTGTCAAATGGAATCTCACAGGTGATTGCCTTTAGTTGCAGGGCAAGGGGTCTACGAGATAAAGCAGGGGATCCCGAACCTCATCTAGAGGGCAATTAATCCAGCTAAGTGGGAAAAAAACAAAAGTAATTCCACTCAATGCACATCCAAAGATGAACCAAGGACTCTGGAAGAGGGTTATTCTTTCTTTCATACAGCAGAAGCGTCTGAATGGAGAGCTCTAATCTATTTCTTGATTTGATAGGCACGATAATAACATTTACAAAGCTTTATATTCTCTGCTTTTCCGTAAACAAATGTGCTGTTTAGAAAAAATGGTGAATAACCTATAAAATACTGCATAAAGTAGAATATTTTAGAAGATAAATTGTGCAGGAAATATTGCTGAAGTTTTCTGAAGACTTTATTTCCATGTGAATGACCACTGTTTGCTGAATGTGGGTAAGAGGGCAGCAGAAAGCGCCCCTCATGGTTACAACCCGAACTACAGGCTGCCGCTCTTAAAATGGCTTGTCGATATGTTAGTTAAGTGGATCAAAGGATGGAAGACTCACAAAACATTTACGAGGGCATGATAACATTAAAAATAATAGACTTGCAGAAGCAAGATCACCCAAACTTTGCCATCGTAAATGATAAGAGAAATCACAGCAAACAGGTGGACATCTTTTAAGTTTGCAGTGCACATTATAAATCTGATTCATTCACTAATCCAACAGAGGTTTCACCCCAATACGTTTGTGTGAGTTGTGGCTTCTGAGAGCATGCTCCCTGTTGATATTTGTGCAGAAGGCTATCAGCCCACAGAAAAACCTTCATGGCTGGACAGCGGGCTCAGTTGTATGAGATGTGTTGGTCTACAGCCAAAGATACAATCAGACCATGAGGCTTTTGTTTACCAGGGTGAATGTTGCTCTTTTCTGTGGCTCTCTTGAGATTAAGGTTGGGCACTAGTCACTCTCCACTTCTTTGTGTGTGAAAGACAAATGATGTGTTTGGACTTGTCAGGTCTGTGATCATCTCACTTTTCCGTCATGCGCCATCTTTCAAAGTATCACAACTGAACAAGCATTGCAAAACAACGGTGTGTTTATTTAACATCTTTTATTTTGCTGAAACCACACTCAACGGGTAGCAGATTCCATTCGAGTATCATAACTAGACAAAACCCATGATGAATTGTGACCCTACATTGATCACCTGAAGGACGGAGCTCTCTGGCTGGCTGCTTTACTAGGCTGCGAGTTACTCAGCATCTTCGGTTTGGCCTCGTGGGAAGATTTGCTGCTGTTTTGGTTGGTTGTGGTGCTTGAGGTCTTTAGTTCAGATTTGAAGTGTCTTGCTGTGGTACGTTCTGCCCTTGAAATAGGCCAATAAGAGTGCGCTCCCTTGCGGGGCGTGGAGGTGTGACTGGTACATTATGATAACTATTGTGACTCTGCTCCATTGTTTTGGCTGCAGAGAGAGGAAACACGCAATCTCAGCGACTCAAGAGTAATAACACCCCATATAGGACATTACCAGCCAGCATTAATCTCTCATTGGTGACACAGACCCAATCATGGCACAGAGGCAACCTAGCCGCTCAGCAAACGTCACAGTTGTCTAACCAGACTTCCATATTTCTCAATCTATATGAAGCCTCAAAAGCCACCAGGAGCTCATTCAAGGCCACTTATTTAGAAGTTGTATCTTAGCTTGATTCAATTAGCAGACAGTTCAGCTGCGAAACATTGTCCCTGGGTTCCCTCCCTAATCGGTAGAGGGGTCTCAAGCCAGAACCCCTAACAAGACCGAGTGTGGAGTGAAAACTCCCACTCTTCCAGCAACCTTCTGATCAGCTTCTAATCTCCTCCGAAGCCGGTTGACAACCACCACATAACACCTTTCTGTCTCCTCTGATATTCTGATCAATCACCTTGATTTTTATCACAAAACCACCTAACACTCCAAAGAACATCTATTGTGTCATGTCAGGTTACAGAGATATGTATTGTGCTCTGAAGCCGACAGCATGGTCTCACAGTACTTTCAGTCTCTAGTATTGAGTGCTCTCTCACAGACTAGAGTCTGTTTTCTGATTGATTGAGTTCCAACCTCAGTAATGCATCAATTACTTACCAGTAATTGCATTACTCTGAGACGTACTCCCTCACTTCCATTCATTACACATATGAGGAATCCCTACCTCACCAGACACCAATTCCACATGATAATAGTTTTTTTATATATAAAGCTCCCAGCCCCTCCAACCTCCTTTAATACCACATAATCCGAAATCATACCAAAAGGTTGGCCTGGACTGCCAGGGAGGGAAGGGGGGATGTAATGAATGGAAGCAAGGGAGTAGGACTCAGAGTAATGCAATTACCGGTAAGTAATTGATGCATTGCCTCCTCTTCCCTCCCTTGCTTCCCTTCATTACATATACAAGGTGTACGAAGCCAAACAGGACAATCAAATTGGATATGCACAAAAACAGGTTTATTAGAAAAACACAGCCATCAAGGAAGCACCACTATTCAGGAACCATAGCGGAAAGAACAATGGAACCAAACAAACTCAGAACGGTCAACCTCCTGACCAATCCGGTAATGAGAGGCAAAAGTCAGAGGGGATGCCCAGGTGGCAGCTCGGCAAATCTCAGAAATATAAGCCCCCTAGATCTCAGCACAGGAAGCCTCCAAAGACCAAGTGGAACGACCCTGTACCCCCAAGGGAGAAAGGTGCCCAGCACACTTTTAAGCCAGAGAAATCAGAGACCGAACCCACTCACTCAAGGAAGACGTGGAAGGATGCAACCCCTGATTCACAAACCCAAAATGAACCAAGAGGGAATCAGAAAGACGAAAGGAAGTGACACGTTCCAAAGAGATCAGGAGATCCCTCCTGACATCCAACTAGTGCAGAGGCACCTCAGATTCTGAGGAAGGAGAATAAAAAAAGGAAGGCAGGATCAATTCCTGGTCCTGATGAAACTAGCAATCCAGCTTAGGATGAAAGGAAAGGACTGGTCGTAAAACGATCCTGTCAGCAAAAACTTTATAAAAGGGATGCTTGAAAGACAAAGCTCCCGGTTCACTTAAACGGTGAGCAGAAGAAATCGCCACCAAAAACAAGGTCTTAAAAGACAAGAAACATAAATCGAAAGAAACCAGAGGCTCAAAAGGAGGTGACATCAAGGCCTCCAAAACCAAAGACAGATCCCAAGTTGGAAAGTGCTTCCGTGGGTCAGGGAGAACATTAGGCAAACCCTTTGAAAAGCCATCCAATCAGACCATCAAGATCAGAGAGATTTTCCCAAGAACTCCGGAAAGCCTTAATCGCAGCTCACTGAAGACAAAGGGAGGTAACTTTCAACCCCAATGAAGCCCCATCCTGGAAAAATAACATAATCTCAAACAAGGTAGAGGAAGGAGGATCCAAACCCTTGCCTCAATACCACCTACTGAAAGAAAGCCAGTGCCTTAATTACGATTTGTTGGTAGATGAGCGCCAAGCCGCTTGCAGAGTTGAGGTAAAACCTGCTGGAAACGCCCTAATGCAGCATTCCTAAGCGTTCAACCTCCAGGCCGCCAACACATAGGGACAGAACATCCTGCTGTAACACAGGGAACATCAAAGGCGAGGGAGTCAGGGGCAGTAACCACTCCAACTCTCACCTCAGTTCCACCAGAAGAGGAAACCAAAAGACCTGAGGCCAAGCGGGGACAATCAGGACTACTGACGCCCCCAAAGACCAGACCTGCAGAAGGAACCAGAGAGGCAGCGGAAAGGGAGGGAATGTGTACAGGAGATCCCGAGGCCATGGGCAGGAGAGAGCGTCCACAGCCTAAGCCGACCTCTCCTAGATCAGGGAGCATAATCTGGACACCTTGGCATTGGCCACACTTGCAAAAAAGTCCACCACTGGAACATCCCAGAGCACTCTCAGCTCCACAAACAACTCCAGACGGAGGCAAAAATCCACCGATGACGGGATGGCTCTGCTGAGAGCGTACGCCAGAGAATTGGACACCCCCTTAATATGAATCGCTGAGATCGCCAACAGACGGAACTCTGCCCAACATAACAACTTCTCCGCTGCCAGAGAAGGGGACCTGGCCCCCCGTCTGTTCACATAAGCCATGGTCGTGATGTTGTCTGTACTTACCAGGACAACCAAATCAATTGCAACAGCAAGAAGGCCCTCAGAGCCAAACGAAAGCCTCCAACTCCCTCCATTACAAAGACCTCCTGCTCTGAGAGTAGGACCAGAACCCCCATCCAGGCCCGCCACCCCGAGAGGCTGGTGTCTGTGGTGACCACCAAAGGTGCAGGAGGGGTGAGAGACACCCCCTGCAGCAGATGACCCCAAATGAGCCACCAACCCAGATCCTCCCTGATATGAGGGGACACCGGTATCAGAGAAGAGAGTGGGAGGTGATGGAGAGATCAATGCACCAGAATGTGTGCCATCAGCTGGTGTAAATGAAACCGGGCCCATGGAACCAGAAATACTGTGGCCGCCAGATCCCTTTGGACCTGGAGCCAACGAGCCACTACCTGGACCTGCTTGGACAAAAGAGTCAGAATGTGAGACTGAATCTTGGACACCTGAACCTCAAGCAAAGTGACCACCCCCAAATCTGTATGAAATCTTGCCCCAATAAAGAGACGGTCCTGGGACGGAGCAAGGCAGGATTTTTCCACGTTGATAAGAAACCCCGTGTGACTGTGAGCCAACATGAATGAGTGAGCATAAACCAATTAGTTGTCCAAGTAGGAATGGAGAAACATCTTCTGACTGTGAGCCAAGGCACCAATGCAGCCGACAGCTTGGTGAAGACGGGGAGTGGACTTCAGCCCGAATGGCAACACCACAAACTGGAAGTGGCAGTCCTCTATTGCAAAACGCAGAAACCTCTTATGGTCCCGTGCCATGGGAACATGTAGATACGTGCCCTGGAGATCTATGGAAGTCATAAAGTCCTGGACCCCTACCAATGGAATTATGGACTGCAACATCACCATCTTGAAGTGAATGGTTCTGACCCACCAATTCACTCTTTTTAGGTCCAGAACAAGCCTGAACCCCCTGACACCTTTTGAACAAGAAAAATAATGGAATAGCAACCCATTCACTGCTCCGCCAGGGGGACAAAATTATTTACAACAAGGGGTGGTGATGGACAGAGTCTCTGAATTAAGCAGAGTACTCTCACCCAGTCAAGAGATCAGGGCTAGATCCAACACCGTTTTTTAGCTCATTGCACCATCCCAGTTTCAGAACCTGGCTGTATGCAAATTAGTCTGTCCCTGGCCCAGTGCATCATGGGAACAGGGCAGACCAGACTACAAAAGCCAATTCTTACACTGGGAAGGAAACAAGCTTCCGGGGACCGGTTTCTGGCATTTCAGCCGTCTTCGGCCCGGCTTGCTTGAATCCTGATGGTGCAATGAGCAAGGGACTCACATCTGAGTATACCCTTCCACGCTTAGGGTGGACAAAATTATTTACAACAAGGGGTGGTGATGGACAGAGTCTCTGAATTAAGCAGAGTACTCTCACCCAGTCAAGAGATCAGGGCTAGATCCAACACCGTTTTTTTAGCTCATTGCACCATCCCAGTTTCAGAACCTGGCTGTATGCAAATTAGTCTGTCCCTGGCCCAGTGCATCATGGGAACAGGGCAGACCAGACTACAAAAGCCAATTCTTACACTGGGAAGGAAACAAGCTTCCGGGGACCGGTTTCTGGCATTTCATTCTGGCATTTCAGCCGTCTTCGGCCCGGCTTGCTTGAATCCTGATGGTGCAATGAGCAAGGGACTCACATCTGAGTATACCCTTCCACGCTTAGGGTGGACAAAATTATTTACAACAAGGGGTGGTGATGGACAGAGTCTCTGAATTAAGCAGAGTACTCTCACCCAGTCAAGAGATCAGGGCTAGATCCAACACCGTTTTTTAGCTCATTGCACCATCCCAGTTTCAGAACCTGGCTGTATGCAAATTAGTCTGTCCCTGGCCCAGTGCATCATGGGAACAGGGCAGACCAGACTACAAAAGCCAATTCTTACACTGGGAAGGAAACAAGCTTCCGGGGACCGGTTTCTGGCATTACAGCTGTCTTCGGCCCGGCTTGCTTGAATCCTGATGGTGCAGTGAGCAAGGGACTCATGTCTGAGCATACCCTTCCACACTCATGGTGGCCAAAATAATTTCAAAAAGTGGGTGGTAATGGACAGAGTATCTGAGTTAATCAGAACACTCCTACCCAGTCAACAGATCAGGGCTTGATCCATCACCGTTTTTTAGCTCACTGCACCATCCCAGTTCAGAACCTGGCTATATGCAAATTAGTCTGTCCCTGGCCCAGTGCATCATGGGAACAGGGCAGACCAAACTACCAAGCCAATTCTTCACTGGAAAGGAAACAAGCTTCCGGGGACCGGTTTCTGGCATTACAGCCGTCTTCGGCCCGGCTTGCTTGAATCCTGATGGTGCAGTGAGCAAGGGACTCATGTCTGAGCATACCCTTCCACACTCATGGTGGCCAAAATAATTTCAAAAAGTGGGTGGTAATGGACAGAGTATCTGAGTTAATCAGAACACTCCTACCCAGTCAACAGATCAGATTGGTCTGCCCTGTTCCCATGATGCACTGGGCCAGGGACAGACTAATTTGCATATAGCCAGGTTCTGAGCTGGGATGGGGCAGTGAGCTAAATAACGGTGATGGATCAAGCCCTGATCTTTGGACTGGGTAAGAGTGGTCTGCTTAATTCAGACACTCTGTTCATCACCACCCCCTTTTCTGAACCGCCAGGGGGACAGGCATGATTGACCTCTTTTACAGAAGACGATGAACCCTGCCCAGAAGAGCCTGCTCCTTCTCCGGATTCCTGGGGACAGGAGTATGGATGGTGCCCCAGCCGGGTGGCAGAGCGACAAAGTCTATATGATAAACGCTCCTGACAATGTTCAAAGCCCAATGATCCCTCACATTCGAACTCCAAGCCTCCAGAAAATACTACAGCCTCCCGCCCACTGGCCTTGAGGCTATCCGCAATCGTTGTCAGGACTTCCGCTTGAAGAAATCAGCTTACCCCCTGGAGCCTGCCAAGGAAGAGGCCTTCTTGGGCTTGAACTTTCGCCGACAGTCCGAAAAGGGTTCGGAGGATTGACAGGAGGAATAAAATGAAGACGAGGAAGAAGGAAGATTCCAAAAATGACCGGAGTAGGAAGACGATGAAGTCTTCCGCTTGTAGGGCAGAGCATACTTTCAATCTTTGAAAGCTTTGGTAATCATGCTGTCCAGCTGCCCACCAAACCGCATTTTTACCCTCCAACGGAATTTTAAGGAGAGATGATTTTTCAGAGAAATCTGCCTTCCAGTCTCGAATCCACAGATTCCTCCATGCCAGAATCATGAAACCAGAAGCCATGGCAGAAGATTTAAGGACATCCGAAGAGATGTCAGCCAATAATTTCACCTGTTGCTCCATGTGCACCAGTAATCCATAGCAATCAGTCTCCTCCTGATTAGCCGTGGATAGTTTCTCAAAGATCTGATACCAAGGATTGAGCAGCATAAGCAGAGTAGATACCTGCCTTTAAAGTCAAATTCTCCGCAGAGAAAGAATTCTCCAGAGCCCCATCACTTTCTTGTCTGTAGCATCTGCAGGAGAACAGTCCTCTGGATTGATCGCTGTACAACCAATCAGAGTGGCCAACATGGCATCCACCTTAACAGAGTGAGGAAGAGAGTCCTCCTCCTCCTCAAGAGAGTACAGCCTCTGCAAAAAGCGTGGAACCGAAGAACGTTCCAGGCCACGCCATTCACCAACTATCAAGTCTTTGATGCGACCATGAAACGGCATAGCAAAAACAGGGGGCTTTACATACTGAGGAAAATACCCTCCGTCCCCTCAGAAGAAGAAAAAGGTAAAAATCCCAAGTTCTCCCAGATGTGTTGAAGAATATCCAGAACGTCCTCTCTACGTACAGATATCCCTGTAAAAGTAGAAGGATGGCTACTTTCCAAAGCCGAGGAGTCATCAGAGGGTGAATCCACCTGACCCACCGCAGCGCGAGAGGCCCTGCTTTTGGATGGAATCCTGGACTCCAGAGCACGATCCACAGCAGCCTCAATCATTGCCTGCAGCTCAGAAGCTGAGAGTAGGGCAAAAGAATCCACCGGATCCCTGGACCTACTCCGGCGAAAAGGAATAGGCTCCTCATCGTCAGAAGAGGACAGCACATGCTTACGCTTGGATGCACGTTTCCCCACCATAATGACATCCAACCAAAAAACACAACAGGGAGACACCTAGATATAGGTAACACTCCCTTCACAAAGGACCAACCACACCAGCAGACTCCAACAACAATGTGCAGAATGAGTGAAAAAAACAAACATCCAATCACAAAATAACACGAAAGATCGTGAAAATGATTTAACGGTCTTTTTCGAGGCCCTCACTGTGTCCAGGACAGCCGAGGAGCTGCGCAGTCCGGTTCACTGCCACTTCTTCATCCGGTTTTCAACCAGGAAGGACAGCCCCAGCCACGTCAAGCTGGTGACTCCGTCATCCACATTCAGCTCGCTCTGCTGCCAAGAGCCCACCGCGACTCCAGACGAGGCGAGGGAAGGCACCCTGCCAATGAGGTCAGGCCCGCCATGCCCAAACAACCATGTATTCCTGGCAAAACTTGTGAAAAGCTGCTTCAATCCAAACGTTAATCTTGTTGCCAGAAGAAGGGTAGTCCAGAAACGACTGCTGTACCGCACGTGGTACGTGCATCCCACGTCAGATGAAACACCGGAAAAACAGGAGGTTGGAGGGGCAGTGGGACTTTATATAAAAATATATCAAGTGGTATGGGTGTCTAGGGAAGCAGGGATGCCTCATATGTGTAACAAAGGGAAGCGAGGGAGGGACGAGGAGGTAATGTAGGTGTGTCCCATAAGCTGCCTTTTCATGTATATTTGTTTTTAAGTGTGTTGTATTTATAACCAATGTTACACGAAGTCAACGTATCCTACATAAAAGGCGTCCCTATACGCGATTGATACCTGCTCATTAAAATATATATTAGCATGCAAAAGCACTCTCCACACATGCCCACTTACACCTACCAGTCACCCACCTTTGCCTGAAGCGTGCAACGCTGAGAAGCTAGTGTGGTAAATTAGAGGAGGGTCTCTAAGGTTGACGTGCCCAACTGGATGTGGGAGTTGAAAAAGAACTGTTCGTCTGGATAGCAAAAAGAACTGATACACAGATTTATAGAAGAGAAGTCTTACTCTAAGAGGCTGGCCTTGCAGCCGAGGAAATGCAGAGCGAGCGTGCACAGCTCCAACAGCGAGAACAGAGAAGGAACTTTGGGGCATATGTAAATGTAAATGTAAATGTAGTTGAGCTTATATAGCGCACAGCTACCCGCAGTGGGTGTCCCGGCGCTTGCTTAGGGAACCCTTCCTGGTATTCCCCTGTGAGATAGCAGGGTATCCACAAGGTGAAAGTCAGGCATCCCGCCGCGAGGGGCCGTTGTGGAGATTAAGCAAGCTATTGCCCAGAGTCGCAGAGTGTGAACCCGTGAGTCGAGGAGGCACCGGGGCGAGAATTATCGAGTCCGTGGAATTTTTAGCCCAAGACCCCGCCGAGGCGGGGAATTGAACCCTGGTCCAGGACCGATCTCAGCTTCCGGGTCTGCTGCCTCTAACCCCTGAGTCACACTTCTCCATGTACAAGCCCTGATCGCCACCACAACGTCACTTTTACCAACATTGTTGTGGCGATACAAGGCAGCGTGGCTTAACGCTGCCTCGTACATATGGCCCCCTTTCACGTTATGGTTAGCATGAAAGGGGTGGGTAGTGGGTATTGCGGTGGGCGTTCCACCGCTACACCCATTCATTTTGACGCTGCCTCCTATGTACAAGGGTGGCGTACACAGGAGGCAGCGGCAAAATTAAGCCCAGGTAAATCCTGGTCTTAAGTTGGCAAAACGAGGAGAAATGCATTATTTATCCTCGTTTTTGCTTTTTCCATGTGTGCTGCCTTGTGTAGCACACATGAAAAAAGCAAAATGCCATGGTCTATTTATGTACAGGAAGGTGTCCCTTCCTGTACGTTAACAAACATTTTTTAAAAATGCCATTTTGCCACTTTCATGTGTGCTGCATGAAGCAGCACGCATAAAGTGTCAATTGCATTTTCGGATTGTTTACGTGCAGGATGGGACACCTTCCTGTACATAAACAATCCTCTCCCGCACGCAGACACCCTTGCACTATGGTGCAAGGGTGCCCGTGTTAGCGCCATCGCAGGGGGAAACCAAGGCTGCACCCCATTCTTGTAAATATGGTGCAGCCCTGCATTTCAGTAGTGGCGGAGCGCAGCGTTAAGCCAAGGAGGCTAAAGCTGCGTTCCGCCATTTCCTTGTACATATCCCCTTTGTGTCCAGACTCCAGAGTGCAGGGGAGAGATCCAGTCCGTTTCCCTTTGAAGCAGCAACCAATTAGGATTGAACGTTCTTAACACGTCTCATTCAGTGATCTAAGTGCATAATATCTGGGTCATTAATCTGTTCATAAATGGGGTTCCTGATTCTGTTGCTTGATCCCATTGTCTATTGTTCATTCTAAACAGCCACTTTTGTGTGTGGCTGTGGGTGTGGGTGCCATCATGAGCTTCCAAGCGACGGCCAGCAGATGGCGCCCTGAGAGCACGCGCTGTTTATGCCCTACCGGTAAATGCCCATCAATGCAACAACAATGCACACAAATCCCTACACATTTGAAACCTGATTTTAATCCTTTCTAAAAGTATTTGTAATCTGGCCGTGAGGGAGGGAAAATGAAAACGCATTTAGGGCATTAAAAAAACCGAAATACTATTCTCCTTTTACATTCTACAGAGCTTTCACCTGATCCAGGTGTAACTGCGACGCTATATTCATGGCTGAGTTTCAGAGTCCGTAAGAAAAGTGTTTTCGCATGGCCAATATCTTTTCTGTTGTTTATCAATTTTGCATGGCATTTGTGCATTGTCTTAGCTCAACAACATATGGGCAGGCTTTAAAATTTGGTCAGGGTTGGCAAAGTGAAGTCACAAAAGATCAATTTCTCGTTCTAACTCACATAGGAATTGTTCCTTGCCAGTCAAAACTGGTGAACTGGTAAACAGATTCACAGCAAACTTGACACGTGGATAAGACATTACTCAGAACAGAAGAGAGCCTCTTTCGGTTTGCTTTTATGCCTATAAATGCGGTAGTTTATCATATATTTAAGTTTAAAAAAGGAGCCATACGTGCTTCAAATGTTTCAATTCAAAGACATTCATACCGTGAAGTTGCAAACTTTGGTTCACAAGCCATACTTGGCTTACAAATTCAAAATTAAAATAGATCTATTAGTTCAATTAGGCAAGGGAGGGGAGGGGGCCGGAGGGTGGGAAGGGACTACGATGAGACCAGTATATGATTGTTACACAGAATTGTTTGAAGAGTGACATTACGAATTCCCCTGAACCCTGTCTGGGATCCCTGAAGGGCAGAAACATGTTGACCTTGATGCTATGGGGAGTATTTTTTCCAAACTCCTGTTTAGTCTGTTTATTTAATCCGGTCCCCAGGAGGCACCAGAATAAAATTGAACTTCCGCCTACCAGGAGACAATTTTACTCCAATCACTCCCTCCCTATTTTCGCTAATAACGAGATGGCACTTAGCACTCTGTCCCTCACGTTAACACCATGTGCTCATCTATCTCCCCCTAAAAAGACATCTGCTTTTGTGAATTGTAGCCCACACCAGGTACCTTGTGATGCAGGTGTGAGGAGGGAACCCTCTGATGAAGCATGTCACCTAAGGGTGATTGAGGGTTCTTGAACTAAGAAAAGCATTCTCCTACAGACAACTCTTGTCTGAAAGACTTTTCTTTACATATACCAGACGCACGCACTTCCGTGTGTTTCTACTTCAATAGGGCGCAGTACGCCTCTGGTAGGATTCCCCTCTCCCGGTAGACCCCTCGTGTGCAGTTAGTCCACAGGGAAATGGCAGATTATACATTGCAGCAAATATCTAACCCGTTCAAGAAGTGAAATGCAGGAGCCCTGCCTCTCCCGGGCCCCTCTCACGGGTACTTTCCCTTTATGTCTGAGTTTATGGAGTGATGGTACGGTGAGATGCAGGTGTGAAGCATGTGTTGGCTAATTTATGGTCATTGCAGCGTCATCCCTTTCAGCTGCTCCTCAGTATGAGAGCAGGAGCTCATCCTCGCGCGGTGAATCATGTCTGAGGGCTCCCGGGCAGCACGCGCACGCTTCCCATTTGCTGCTGACAAGAGACATAAGGCAGAGAGAAAATGGCATCCAAGTCAGGCAATTTTCTCTTTTTTTCAAAGCTCCCGACTCAGAGTCTTTAAATATGTCATGCAAGAGAGGCTTCCTTTGAGGAAAGAGACTACTTATGAGAGAATACTTATGACTAAAAAGTTAAAAGGTCAGGAAAAATATAATCTCAACATCCTCTGGCCATCTTGAACAGCCTCTCCTTTGCTCACAGTCTTGGCAGCAGTTTAACTAACTGGCTGCCTAGTGCAGTTTATGCACATAGAGATCTTCTCTATATGATCAGTGGATGTCAGTGCCTGTGTAGCACCTTTGACCTACACTACAGAATGATATCAATGCGCCTTTATTATGTTAAAGGATCTTGTAAAGCGCACATACACCAAACGGTTTCATGGCGCTGGGGTCCGAGGGATACTACTGCTTGAGTGGCTTAATCATATGCCTGGCAAAACAGCCAGGCATATGATTAAGAGTTTCCTAAACTGGGCATAAGAGGTTGGTAATCTGATGTCAAGAGGGAGAGAATTCCAGAATTGGGGGGCCAGGACCGAAAATCTTAGTCTCCCAAATGTCTTGCATTTGAAGGATGGGATGACAAGAAGATTCAGTTGGGAAGACTTAAGCTCCAGAGAAGGGACATAACGCTGCACTCCAGAGGAAACAAACTCCAGACTGTTGCCTAGAAGAGCTTTAAAGGTGATACAGCCCAGCTTAAAAGCGCTGCATTCAGCTACTGGTAGCTGGTGTAATCTTTTCATTCAAAATAAAGCAAGCCTTACAGGGGGTAAGGACCAATCCTGAGCACTCTGGTAGGCACCTGGGTGCGTTGTAATAATTAATCAAATTCCAAACTCAAATGTCATCCATGAAATTATGAAGTTTATTTGTGCAAGTCTTTCTCCATTGCGGTAATTAAGTATAGCAGATCAATATCTCCATAGTCATATTGTCATCATATGATATGTAATTGGTGTGGATATCACAATTAATGTGAAGCAGTAAAATCAAATAATCCCCGATGCATTTCGTGCACAGGTGCACTTCTTCAGGGGGAATCTAGAAAGTGAAAGAACATGAATGTAGTACGCTATTTACAGGAGTCATAGGAACACACCACATGTAATCTTTTCATTAACAGGGTTACATGGTGCCATTTAGGCTGGTGATAGATTAGTCTGGCCGCCTCGTTTTGCACCAGTTGTAATCATTTTAATTGACATGCCGGGATGCCCACGTAGTGAATTGGCATAGTCAATGTGGGAGATGACTAGGGCCAATGCCACGTGGGTCAGGGCTTCCGTAGTAAAGAATCTGCTGATCTTCCTGATCCTTCGAAGCTGAAAGAAGCATGAAGAGACCGCTATCCCAATCTGGGCCTTCATAGCAACATCACTGTCGATAGTGATGCCCAGACTTTTGGTTGAGCTCGAGGGAAGTGGGGGGTTTCCCAGTTCAGATGGCCAGAAGTTAGAGTTCCAGGGATTAGATGGCCTGCAATTAGAATCAGCTCTGTTTTATCCGGGTTCAATTTCAGATGGTTGCTGTTCATCCAGTCGCTTATGAATCACAAGGTGTATTGGACTTTGGAGACAGAGGAGGCCGACTGATCGATATCAATTGAAGGTCGTCGGCATAGTTGAAGGTCCAGACCTTCTTTTCTCCGAGGGACCGAATGAGGGGCTGTATGTACAGGTTAAAAAGAAGCGGTGAGAGGGAAGAGCCCTACGGCACCCCACAGGTCAGTTTAAGCTTGGGGGAGAAAAGGTGGGCGAGGTGTACAGCTTGAGGGTGATCTTCTAGAAAGGATAATAGCCAATTAAGTTCCAGGCCCTGGATCCCGGTGGTGCTAACACGGTCGGGCAGAAGTTCATGGTCGACCATGTCGAATGCTGCAGAGAGATCAAGGAGTACCAGGGCCTGAGTCATGTCTTTGTCTACCCCCTTTCTAAGTTGATCTAGGATGGTGAGGATGACAGCCTCTGTGGAATGGGCCGAATGGAAACCCGCCTAGTGGGGGTCAAGGTAGTGAGAATGTTCGATAAAGGTGCTGAGACAGCTAGCCACATGGGCTTCCAGAACCTTAGCTAGAAAGGGGAGGAGGGAAATGGGGTGGGAATTCGTTAGAGCTAACTGGTCTGCCCCTATTTTCTTTAAGATGGGGACAATGTCCGCTTCTTTAAATACATAGGGAACAATGCCCTGCTTGAGGGAGTTATTCAGAAGCTCGAGGGGAGGATCCGGACTAGTGAGGAAGGCCCCCCTTAATATGTACGGAGGACAACAATCAGTAGGGAAACCAGATCTCACCTTCCTTAGAAGGCTAGAATAAGCTACCCTGGTGATGGGGGGAATCTGTTCCAGCAAATGGGGGTTCCTGAACGTAGATAGTTGGGCAGTAGAAGAGGAGTTAGCAGGTATGCTAGACTTAATGGTAGCAATTTTTTCAATAAAGTAGGTATTAAGAGAATCACATAGTGCTGGAGTGGGGGTGGGTTTTGATGTGACTCTATCTGGCTTGAATAGTTCGGCCACGGGGGCGTGGCTAACCGCTGAGCATGGCGGACGCGGGATAGAACTGCATTGAATCTGCTGGTAGAGGCCGACATTAGCTAAGGCCGGGGCCCTCAAGTGCAGAAATATCTCTGGAAAGGCAGCAGAACGTCATCTACACAGACGGAGTGGAGAATATCAGGTTGTGCGCTGCCCGGCGCGCTGGAAAAAGTGGAACATATTGGAGCCCCGATGGTGAGAGTCTGGTAGGCCAAGGAAGACGCCCTGACCATCAGCACCAGAGTCGGATTCACGGATGCTGGTGCAGAGAGAGACGATGGCAAATCTGGTGCGGAGCTGCAGAAAGCGGTGACTGGAATGGGACTGCAGACATGTTGCGGCTGCGGGACTCGTGTGCAAAGCAGTCCGGGTAATGGAAGCTGCGACACAAGATGGCGGGGACGACTCGGCATAAGCGCGAGGCCCAGAACAAAGGGAGTGCGGCTAGAGCAATCCCACAGTGCTACTAATGGAGGGCTTGGCTGGGGACTTAGGATTCCTTGCATAATAGGCCAGAAACACAGATTGAAAGTCTGGGTCACTTGGCATGCCACAGGAACACTAGGGATAGTGTTGGTTACCTGTGAGGAGGAGTGGCAATGATTATTCTCAGCTGGGTGAAGAGAAGAGATCACGGCTACGATTGGACTGTGCACTTGGGTCCTTTTGAGTGGATTGGCGGATATTAGGTGTGAATACGCTCTGCCTATGAACTAGCGGTGGCTGTAAGTGAACAGGCCTGTCCTGGAGACTTCTGGTGAGGCCCGGAGCTGATCTCTGGCTGGTGTTGGCTTTGTGCTGGGGATGTGACTATGTGCCCAGGTGCCTCCTGAATCGGAAGAGGGGAACTCTACCGGACCACAGGAGTAAGTGTTACAGACAGGCACTTACCTCTTGCAAAGACCACTTGGATAACAACGCACACGACAGCAAAGAGCTCTTCAGCATCGTAAAGGAACTCTCCAACCCCAGCGCCAACGCCAACGACATCCCGCCCTCACAAGAACTGTGCCACTCACTAGCCATCTTCCTCCATCGCAAGCTTGCTGACATCCACGACAGCTTCAACACCACGACCGCCCCGACTACGCCAGACTCCATCTCCCCTGTGAACACCACCAGCGCCATCCGCCTGACCTCCTAGTCCAACGTCAACGACGACGAGACATGCAAGGTCATGAACCCCATCCACTCAGGGTCTCCGTCAGACCCGTGCCCACACCATGTATTCAACAAAGCAGACGCAGCCATCACACCCCAACTACGGAAGGTCATCAACATCTCCTTCGAAACAGCGACATTCCCGGAAAGCTGGAAGCATGCCGAAGTCAACGCCCTCCTCAAGAAGCCCAAGGCAGACCTCAAGGACTTCAAGAACTTCCGGCCCATCTCCCTGCTCCCGTTCCCGGCAAAGGTCATCGAAAAAATCATCAACAAGCAACTGGCCCACCACCTGGAAGACAACAACATCTTGGACCCATCCCAATCCGGATTCAGACAAAACCACAGCACCGAGACAGCCCTCATCGCCGCCACGACATCAGGCGCCAACTAGACAACGGCGAAACATCAGCCCTCATCCTCCTGGACCTGTCGGCCGCCTTCGACATGGTCTGCCATCGCACTCTAAAGACACGCCTCCTAGAAGCCGGAATCCAAGAGAAGGCCCTTGACTGGACCACGTCCTTCCTCTCCGGCAGAACCCAGAGCGTCCGCCTCCCACCCTTCCAATCCGAAGCCACCGACATCATCTGCGGCGTCCCCCAGGGCTCATCCCTCAGCCCAACACTGTTCAACATCTACATGGCCCCCTCGCACAAGTGGCCCGCCATCAGGACCTCAACATCATTTCCTACGCCGACGACACCCAGCTCATCCTCTCCCTCAACAAGGACCCACACACCTCCAAAACGAACCTTCACGAGGGAATGAAGGCCGTCACCGACTGGATGAAGAGCAGCCGTCTGAAGCTGAACTCGGACAAGACGGAGGTCCTCATCCTCGGACCCAGCCCCTCAGCCTGGGACGACTCCTGGTGGCCGACCACACTGGGAACAGCACCAACACCCACCGACCATGCGCGCAACTTAGAATTCATCCTCGACTCCTCCCTTTCCATGTCTAAGCAGGTCAACGCCGTCTCCTCCTCCTGCTACAACACCCTCCGCATGCTCCGCAGGATCTACAAGTGGATCCCGACCAAAACAAGAAAAACGGTGACACAGGCTCTCGTCAGCAGCAGACTGGACTATGGCAACGCACTCTACGCAGGAATCCCAGCCAAACACCTACGACGACTACAACGCATCCAAAATGCCTCCGCCCAACTGATCGTCAACGTCCCCCGCCGCAGCCACATCACCCCCCACCTGAGAGACCTGCACTGGCTCCCCGTCGACAAGAGGATCACCTTCAAGCTCCTCACCCACGCACACAAAACACTCCACAACACCGGACCAGCCTACCTGAGCAGCAGCCTCAGCTTCTACACCCCCACCCGCCGCTGTCCCCCGCATCCAACGAACGACCTCCGGTGGCAGATCCTTCTCCTACCTCGCCGTCAAGTCCTGGAACACCCTCCCTACCCACATACGACAGACCCAAGACGTACACGCCTTCAGAAGACTCCTCAAGACCTGGCTCTTTGAGCAGTAGCAGCACCCCCCCCCCCCCTCCCCTCAACGCCTTGAGACCCTCACGGGTAAGTAGCGCGCTCTACAAATACTCTGATTGATTGAAAGATGGGTCGCCCCAGGGCTAAACAGCTGGATCCCCCTGCGCAGAATGCACGCAGCACGGCTGACAGTGATGGGTCTGGAATCATCCGCCTACAGCAAGGGAGGGGCAGATTGACAAATTGGATTTCATTTTAAAAGAGGTCAGGGATACCCGTGCTGCCCTGGAGATGCAGATTGGCACGCTATCGGTGGGACTAAATTTATTGAAGGCAGATCACAAGAATTTGGCAGAGAAGGTGGCGTCTAAAAAGATGGCGCTGGATGACCTGATTCCACAGCAGACGATACTTTCATCTCAGGTGGAGAAACTACATTGCCAAATCAAAGGATTGCATGAAAAGGTGGATGATGCAGAGGGATGGTCAAGACGGAAAAACATCATAATTTTAGGCATTCCGGAGAAAAGTGAAGGGGTCATTCTCACTGCCTTTGTGGAGAAATGGCTGAGAGACCTTGTTGCAACGGAAGGCCTTCGGATCATTTCAGTTTGGAGCGCGCACACCGTATCCCCGAGACCTCCTCTGCCTGGGAGACCGTTGAGACCACTTATTGCACGCATATTGAATTTTAGGGATCGGGACACGCTTTTGAGATCAGCCAGGGAAAAAGCTCCAATACTCTTTGAAAAAAAGACTATCTCTTTTTACCCGGATTTTACGATGGCGGTGCAGAGGGCGCGTGCAACTTTCCAAGACACCAAAAAGAAATTGAGACTGCAGCACCTCAAATGCGCTTTACTTTTCCCGGCTAGACTCAAGGTGATCTATAATCAGAAGGCAATTTTTTTCGACAACCCTGAAGAGGTGGCAGATTGTTTGGAAATTACATTCTCCTCTCAGCTGTCACAGTTGTCTATTCAATCGTCTGGAAGCGGGGTTCCGCTCCTGCAGCGTCCGGACGGTGCTACAGGATGAAAGTACACTTCAAATCGTGAAGGTACCCCATCTGTGTCGCAGGTCGCTGAAAGCCAGAGAGATGCCCTTATGACTGCAGCTGCGATTACGGCACTGGAGAAAGAGTCGACGAGCAGGACTGCGGACTCCTCCGCAGACACGAATGAACAATCTGACTCCGACTCCAGTCTAGCTTTGTTTCCGCTAGTGACCCCACAACAGCAAATTACTATATTGGCTGAGGTTTATCACAACTGACACTGGTGACGTAAGCCATAGTATGATTGTAGAATAATGATGAGTAACTTTGCATTCAAGATGGGTGGCTATGTTTATATCTGGTGTGCTGATCAAAGTCTGAAAGGTTGGCAAGGGGCTGACACGCTCCAAGATTACCGACTATTAAGTTCTTTATGATACCTGAAGGGGTTATACGGAGGGCTGGTGGGTCCCGCTTTCAATTTCAATTTCAATTATAATTTCAACAATTTTAATTCAATATTGTTATTATTGTATGACATATATTATGACTGTATGGCCGCAAGCGGATTCTTATGTTTATGTCATTGTTTCACAATAATGTATGTACAAGCACTGGTGGTTGCCCCCCCCCCCCTTGGCAACTGCCTCACACTTTGTTAGGTGTGTACTGTTAAATATGTTTGTTTCTCAGGTTTGGTCCCTCAAGGTTGAAGATGGGAACCGTGAGTTGGGGTTGTTTAGGGGTAATATAGACTCAGCTGGATCCATTGTACATGCTGGATTGATCGAGGTTCTCTATGATTGCAGATATTTCCTTACCCAGTGAAAAGATGGCACAACCTAGTAAATATGTCTGTGTCTCCTGGAACATTAGAGGGCTAGGCTCCATTCACTAAAGGCATAGACTGTTAGCGCTACTCAATCGTAGGAAAGCTAATGTGGTCTTATTACAGGAGACTCACCTGGTGAAAGTGGAAGTTCTTAAACTGAAGAGAAAATGGAGGGGCCAGTTTTTTTTATATCTCATACTCGTCGTTCGCGAGGGGCACCGCAATTTGGGTTCGAAACGGCGTCCCCTTTAAACCAATAGAGCAAAGGAGGGATCTGAATGGCAGATATATATTGGTGAGAGGTACGTTGGATGGTGAGAATATTGTATTGGGAAGCGTATGCGCCTGAACTCAGAAAAGGAAAAAAATGTAGAGACTGTTAGAACAGTGTTGGTGGGGTGGGAAGCTTATCCTTGGATAATAGGAGGTCATTTTAATATGGTGTTAAATGTGGACTTAGATAGGACCCATCCCCGCTGCCAAATACTAATAGCAAGAAATTAGTGGATGTCATGCAGGGTTGGGCGACGGGATGGGGGCTGGGAGATGCATGGAGAATGTGCCACCCTACTAGCAGAGAATATTCCTTTTTTTCTCACCCGCACGGCCTACACACCAGAATAGACAGACGTTTTGGCACATCGAACTTGGTGGCATCGGTAAGTGGTGCCACTTATTTGGGGAAACCCTTATCTCACCATAATCCATTGGCGGTAGTAGTACAATCGGGCAGAGTACCAGCACCTGTACCAACGTGAAAACTACAGCCTGCACTGCTGGAGGACCAGGTCTTTCGTGCCGCGTGGTTACATGCAACTAAGAATTATTTTGATGAAAACATGGGCTCTGCCAGTAGTTATCAAGTTGAATGGGATGCGTATAAAACTGTAATCAGGTGAGTAGTGATTAGCACAAAGGCAGGTGTGCGTAATA
Organism: Lissotriton helveticus; assembly: GCF_964261635.1. Taxonomy (NCBI): domain Eukaryota; kingdom Metazoa; phylum Chordata; class Amphibia; order Caudata; family Salamandridae; genus Lissotriton; species Lissotriton helveticus. Next base: position 996,352,383 of record NC_136057.1, read on the forward strand.
CATTGATCAGGTGACTTACAGAGTTAGAAGCCCAACTGGGAGTGTTAGAAAAGAAAGCAGCTGCCCACTCTACACAACAGAACACATTGCAGGAAATTAATATACTATACGCTGAATTGCTGGAAGAGCTACGCATAATTGACCATGCTTTGTACATACAAAAGCAGCATGCAACAGCTGACAGAGCGGGCCCCTTGTTGGCAAGATTAATAAAAGATGCCCCGACAACCTATTGATCAATATGGTTTTGTGCCGGGGAGGAGCACAGCTATGAACATTAGAAGGCTGCATCAGATCATGCACAGTGCATCCACATTGGAGGGAAGATAGGGTTGTATCTCATTGGACCTTCGCCAGGCTTTTGACTCCTTACACTGGAGTTATGTGTACGCACTTAAAAAAATTGATATCCCTGTAGAATATATTAAATGGGGAAAGCTACTCTACACTAATCCGACGGCTAGAACTTGTACAGGTTTTTATGTGTCCAAGCAATACTCTGTCCCACGGGGCATGAGACAGGGTTGTCCCCTATCCCCATTATTATTTATATTGGCATTGGAGCCGTTATTGTACACTATTCGTAAAGTAGCGGGTCATAAGGGCATAACCATAGGCATCAATAATTATATAGTTTCAGCGTATCCAGGTGATATAATATTATACCTTAACGACTTAAATGACGCAAATGAACCGCTACCGACTATTTTTAGCAAGTTCCAGAAGATTTCGGGGCTGACAATAAATGAGAGCAAATCATACGGATATAGTTTTAGAGATAACACACATGTAGAGGCACTTCAATTTGGACAGTGGACCTTCCAAACAGCACCTGTGACCTTTAGATATCTAGGTATTCAGGTATACAGGGAATCGCAGGATTTACTGGAAGGTAATTTGCTGCAAACGATCTCCTTGCTTAAGTCTCAAATAACATTTTGGGTTTCTCTTCTCATTTCAGTAGCGGGTAGAATGGCACTCAGTAAAATGGTGTTACTGCCCAGGTTGTTATATTATTTTACCAATCTCCCAATGTTAATCCCGGCCTCAGTGTTTCGCATGCTAGACACTTTACTGATTTAATTATTATGGGGAAAGGGACACAGAAGGATAAGTTTAATGAAACTACAGTTAGATGGTAGGAGTGGAGGACTAGGGGCTCCAGATTTTCAGGCTTATTGCTACGCGAACCAACTACAATGGTTGACTTACTGGTTAGTGGGCAAGAACATGCATGAAATTGCAATGTCGCGCTAGGCGTGGTAAAATGGCCACTTACATAGGTTTTTGCTGCCAGGTGGCAGGACACCTGCAGGTGCACCTCATTTGCTGAAATTGGCGTTGGTATATTAGAAAAGAGCGCTACGGTACACTTAGAGATTAACCCCATATGCCCCTAACATTCCTCTACTAAGTTTACCATTTCAATCTGGCACCATCACTAGAGAGTTAGGGCATAGAGTGAGGAGGGGGTTACAAATATTGGCGATTTTTTTGTGGATGGTACTCTAGCAACGCACAATGTATTTGTTAGAGCACATGGGGTGCCTCCCACATTATTTTTGATTCATGCTCAGATAACGCGTTAAATACGCAAGGTATGGACTCCGACGGGTCAGGAACCATTGATGCATGGCCTGACGAACCTGCAATACCTAATGGGCAAAGGCAAGTCATGTCACGAGATGGTTATATAGAGGTGCGCGCACGGTGATAGAGATCCCGTTGCAATCCATTAGAGATAAATGGGACACAGATTTTGGTCCTACACTCAATAACAAAGAATGGAAGCGGATATTGGAGTACCCGAGAAAAACTTCCAGGAACCCGACATTTAAGTTCATACAGTTGATGATAGTACATAGAGATTATCTAACACCACATAGGTTACATGTAATGTTCCCTGAGGTGTCGGACTGCTGGCCAAGATGCCATACGCCACAAGCAAAATGATATGCTCTGGAGCTGCCCTAGAATAGTATATTATTGGTCTGAAGTACACAAAATATTACAGGCAATCGCACCAATACGAAATAATGACTCACCAGAGTACTGTATATTGGGGTTTGGTCCTACAGGCAAGAAGTCTGGCCCAGCGCACAAATTCATGAACCTCGCTCTTATATTGGCAAAACGTACTTTTACAAGGAAATGGAAAGCGGCAAAGCCACCTAACATTGCAGACTGGCATAAAGAAATGATGCAATGGGGTAGGGCAGAGGGTGCGGAAATCAAACGGGAAGAACAAAGGGGGCTGTGCAAAAGGTTGATATCCCTAGACTGGAATGTACTGATGGAAGAGTTTGCCGCTATGGAGATTCATACGAGTGAGATCACTAGTTGCATTTCTAGATGTTATGAGATGTTTTGCTGATATAACGGGGGGCCATGAATGTATTTTCTCACACTTGGTATATTTAATGTTTATTGCTGGATTAGGAAACACATTAAAATGGGTAGGAGTGCTTCGGATCTTCAAGTACGTAGTAATAATATCGCATAGCACTGGCATCACAGCTGGGATGGGGGTGGCTTAGGGCGGGACTGTTTTTTCAAGGTCTTTTGGTGTTATCGTTTATTTATTTACAATGAGTCGAAATATTGTCGAAAATTATATTGCAGATACTAGCTGGTCAAACACTAAGATGTAAATGTCTCACAGGATTCCTAATAAGGCGACGTAATGGGCAAATTGGAGGTATATAAAGTTTGATGTAAGACACGATAATAATAGGTCGATGTTATGCTTTGTAATAACATTATTGAGTTATAACGTGAAGTACCGTATGTCCTTACCACCAATTTGTAATGCAATATTGTGACACTTTTATGGAATGAAAATAATAAAATTTGTTTAAAAAGAAGAAAAAAGAATAGTTCGGCCACAATAGCGAAGATTTCTTTAGATTTGTTAGAAGAACTCAATATCTTGTTAGAAAAATATGTGTCCTTGGTTTGTAAGATGGCATTTTTATATTGTTTAAGATGATTTAGGAATATGTCTTTTTTGTCTGGTGAGTAATTGTGTCTCCAGTTACGTTCAGCTTGGCGTAGGGCAAGTTTCTGGTCATCGGAGAACCAGTGTTGGGCATCATGGGGTCTGGCTATATTGACTTTCTTAATATGTGCAACATTATCACTGGCGGATTCCAGACAAGATTTAAGGCTTTCTTAGCGTTTGTTAATCAACTGCTGTTTAGATGGGGCCGTACTGACCAGCAAAGTGCAGAAGTCCCCAATGTTGGGGCGTCTCCAATATCTTGCCGTGCGGCTCACCTTCAAGTTAGGTTTAGCTAAGTACACGTTGGTATGGGAGAATTTTATGAAATAGTGGTCCGACCAAGTGCAAGGGAAGATCATTATATTGGAGACCATTGGGTTGGATGTACCCTTTATTAATGTGATACATCTGATGGCTACTAGCTGGCAGTGCTGCTGTATATATAAATGTCTGGTTTCTTGTTATATACATTTCTCTGACATTTAATAAATAAATATTAATTACACTTAGTGATAAATCAATTACCACAATCTCAAATTATAATTCTTCTTACTATCGTAGCCTTGTATCTCCTATGAGCTACAGTGCAAATCCCAGCTGATCAGTTACACATAATTTCACTCATATGGAAGAATCAAAGGGATCTTGTTTGATAAAAGGAAAGTGCCATCTAAAATTAAGATACCGTTGGACACGAATTACCAATTCCAGGAATCAGCTTTAAGTGACCAGGGGCCCGATGTAGGTAGGAATCATTTACCGATTTTTAATTACCGAATTTTACCGATTCGGTAATTAAGAATCGGTAAATATGAAGGGTGGACATGTAGGTCCATCCAGATGTTTTTTTTACCGAATCTGTAAAATTCTGTATTTACCGATTCGGTAAATACCGACCGGTAATGCTCCATTCATTCCTATGGGCTTTGAAGCCCGTAGGAATGAATGGGGCATTACCGGTCGGTATTTACCGAATCGGTAAATACCGATTTTGACAAGGGTGCAGGGGGTGTCACTTTGACACCCTCTAGCACCCCCAAAAAAGGTTCGGGGGCCATGTGGCAGGCAGACCTGCCCTAAGGGCAGGTCTGCCTGTCATATGGCACAGGTGTGCATGCACACAGGTGCATGCACACCTGAATCGGTATTTTAACATCAAATTGAATTTGATGCTAAAATACCGAATCGGTAAGGCTTGTGGGACTCAGAAGAGTCCCACCTACATACCAAATTTACCTAATCGGTAGAAATACTGATTCGGTATTTTACAGAATCGGTAAATTTACCGATCGGTAAATTTACCGATTCTGTAAAATATATGTCCCTACATACCAAAGCTCAAATACCGGTCGGTAACGGCCGAAAATACCGATTTTCGGCCGTTACCGACCGACCTACATCGGGCCCCAGAACACTCTTCTGAGTACTCCATGTATCATGTAGGTTACTGAAACCTTTATTCCACAAACTGGATCCAGTAAAACCATTTTTAATTAGTGAACAGAAATTTTCACCAGGTAGTTATTTGTAGTTCTATGACTTCAAAGTTCTATGCCTAACTTTTCCATTCAGTCCATTTAGTGCTTCATGTAGGAGCTAAAATCTGAGGCACAAATGAGCACTGTTATTCCGTTCACCTAATAGTTCAGATGTATTGTTATTTTGATTTTCTTACCACCAGTCCCCTTTGATTCTTACGCTTAGTTCCCCAATGACATAGTTCAAATAACACTTGATTCAATTGTATGTCACAATATCTCCCGCAAACATAACATGATACATAAACCATCTACTGCAAAAATATCAACATCTTAAACCCACTGAATAAAACATGATATCAGCTGCAAAAATATCCAAGAATGCCTTCAAGACAAAAATATCAATGGCACACATATAGAAAATAAAAATATTGCAATAAAAAAAGAATCCTAATTTGGTTGTGTGAAACTCACATTTTCTAGCGGTTAGTATGAAACCAGTGTAGAAGTCATCTTTCTTGTATGATACCAAATGCTGTAAACTTTTAGGCCCTGCTAAGTTGACATAAAAAGCAGTACACAAATGCTTGTACTTTTCCAATTGCTTCAGAGACACAGCTTTGTAACATAAGGTTTGATCAAGAATAATATGTGACAGGCAAGTTGCTCCCATAGACCCAGACATTTCAGCATAGCACATTTTGCAATATGTCTGCTCCTTTCTATTATGTTGCAATTATTAACTGGAAAAGAACCAGACTTATATCTTACATTTCAGTGGAAAGTCCCAGAAGCTGCCCACCTGGGTCACGTGGTCAGCAACAGTATGGTTAGGACCTTACAAGGTATAAACTGTTTCAGACCCTTGCTAATTGGTCAAATGACTAGGGCTTAATTTGTGCTACGTATGTGATGATGCCACATCCTTTGTGGTTTTGGCCTATAAAAGCGGTCACCAATGTCACATCTTTGGGCATTCAGTACTTATTGTCTGCCTCCGTGCTGCACGTACTTTTGCATTATTTGTTGTTCCCCAATAAATCTTTCTAACAGTTGTGCTGAGAGAGACTTGTGTTATTTGGATTATTCCTTAATAATTCTATTTTCAGCTTCTACACCAGCATCCATGAGCAGATGCCAAATCTGGTGCAGTGCGGCATCGTGCTCTTCTAAAAACTAGAATGCCGTTGCTGTAGTTTGAATGCGTTGAATACTGGTTGTATGATTTGGAGAATCACCTCTTGGAAGCTTTCTGCCTCCTATGATATCTCAAAGTTCAAGCGTTTGTGTCTGGAGAGCCCAAAGTGTATGGAGAACGTGCTGTAACTCTAGATGATAATATTGTTTATTTAGGTCAAGGTTAGAGAATATTTTCATGCCATTCAGCTGTGTGATCATGTCTGATAATTGTGGGTATGGATGTAGTTTGCTTTTATTGGCTTTTTCGGCTGGTGCATGTCAACACACATCCTTCTGGAATGGCTTGAGGGCCTGAGTTAGATATTTGCTTCAAAGTATACTCTACCAATTCCCTCTGGATGTGTTAGAAGCCATTACTGTTAGTGGAGATGCTGCTTGTAGTTGTAATTCCACAGATGGTAGATTGAATGTGTTTACTAGAAATCAGCAGTTTTTACATTACGGTCCACCACTAAATGAAGCCCTGATTCCAGCCTAAAGCTTTTTCCTCTCATGTCTCTGATCATTTCTACCCCTGGAGGCTTCAATGATGTCTAGTTTGAGAAGGTTCCTGTTTTTTTTCTCCACAACTTCCACCAGGTGTAATGTAACTCGCCTCTGCCCTTGGGCAACAGAGTGGATCACTTCATTTATGTGTAGTTTTATTCAGACGTCCCTCATTTTTCCCAGTCCGCTGAATAGCATTGGTAAGTTTTGTGTCACTGGAGGGGTGATCTGTACACTGTAGTTGATGGCTTTAAGCCCCATGGCATTGCTTTGATGAGGCTTATGAGGCATGTGCCAGGCACTTCTCTTTGCAATATGTGGAGTATTGCTGTTGTGGCCTTTGACTTATAGCTTAGAATCTCCTCAAATGACCCTAGGCTTCCTATAGGGCCAGAATGGCCATAGCTGGCACCAGGCATTTCTCCGGTGGGCCAAAAGGGTGGGGGCTGGATTTGTACCGGTGGGGGCTAGTTTTGTTGCTGGGGGCCGGTTTTGCAGCAGTGCTGCAAAATCGGCCCCTTGTAACAAAAGTGCAGCAGCAGTGTTCCAACCCTGGCAACTACATCCGACTGTCCCCCGGGGACCTCTGTGGGCCGGTCGGACGTAATTGCCAGGGCTGGTTTGCGATCCCAGTCCGGCCCTGGCTTTGTAGGAGTTTAGAGGCTGCTGTGCAGGGGCAGTTCCCCCATGTGGGCGGAGGAGCGCCGCCCCACTGCTTTCTCACAGAAAACAGAAGGGTTTGGTTGGGGGCGGGCGGATTGGCGTTCCTGCTTTAGGGCAGGGGAGGAGTGGCTTGCCCACTCTGAGGGCACTGACTGTTTGGTCGGCCCCATGGCCGACCAAACCAGTCATGCACACTCTCCCTTTTCTCCATGTAGGCTGCATGCAGCCTACATGGAGAAAATGGCCTCCCCATAGACGCCTGTGTGGTCGGAAGCCCAGCCAATCACAACACTGCCATTGCATCGTTGTGATTGGCTTAGGAGGGGGGAGAGAGGCTGCCTGCTTCCTGTGAGGAGCAGAGAGAGAGGCATACGCAACGTGGGACAGGACCGGGATGGCGAAGGTAAGTTAAACTTAAACCCCCCCCACCCATGAGTCATGCCGGCCGCGACTGCTGCTGTGTAGATTTGGACATCAGCTCGCTTCCAGCTTCACATTGATTGATGCCCGCTGTCAAGGATGAATGGAATTGGCGTGGTCATTTACGTTCATGTGCACTACTGGGCATTTGATCGCAGCCATTTCCACGTGTTTTTTTTCATTGACATTGTTTACAACCACTATTCTTAGGCTTCTCGCTGTGGGAGGCAGTCAGAGTACACCAAGTGCGGATGTTTGTTTTTCTAGGACATGTATTGTGGTTGCTACCTTCTGTCCTTGGTGTTGAAGAGGTCAGATGTGAGTTTTTTATTGCACTTCAGTGGGTTTCCTTCCACTCACATGTATATTTGAACATGTGTTTTGGTCAAACGCAGTTTGTGCTTCATGCATGCTAGTTCCCATGTCCCTATGAAGCTCACTGAGGCGCTGCTGTCTTCTATGAACTCTGTGTGTAATCCCTCATCATGAGACTGACCATTGCCATTTAACTTCCTGGTTTGTTGACAAATTTCATTAGAATGCACCCTTGATCTTCACTGTCCTTGGGTGACCTATTCAATGACGAGGTGGAGAGCCGCCTTTTGGCTTTTGTCTCAATACGCGGTGCCTTTTTGTGCCTGTGTCTAGGAGCTTCCGTTTTCTCCACTCTCTTTGTTTGGTGATCTGCCTTTCCATGTCCTTCTTACGCACGACAGATGGACCTGAAGTGGTTTTCCTTCCCACATCTTGTGCACGTCTGCTCCATGGCTGGGCATGTTCCTTCATGTGGGTATGATAGTCAGCATATGTAGCATGTTTGTGATTTCCTTCTGGGTGCTGATCCGGGTTTGTCTTCGATTAAGAATTTCTTGCTTTTCACGGCTAGTATATTTTCCTTGGAGGTTTTATTGGTGTGCATTACAGCTGCGTGTTTCTTTGAACATTTGAGCATACTCTGTTGAAGGGATTCAGACTGATCTATGATTCTTAGTCACATGGCTTAATTCTCATTGTACTTTTTGAATCGGTATTACTTGAGGAATTTCTCGTCATTCTGCAAATTTATCAAGTGCTTCACCTGGACATTGGCCTTGTTAAACATGTATCTTTCTTCCACATTGGTCATCTGATGAAACTTTTTTGCGAGGGCATCTTTCACTTTTTTGGTATGTAAGTACTTCTTCTTTTGGGAGTTTCTTAAAGACTTCCTTTACTCCATCACCTGCCATGTTCTTTAGGTACTTGATTATTTTCATGACTTTTGTCTCCTCTAGTTCCTTAATGATGTCAAATGTTTCAACCCATTCCACCCATTAGTGCCAACATTTTGTTCCTTTGCGGTGCCAAATGCTGGCAGTGGTTTCAGGAAGGAGGCAGCTTCATATTTCATTCTTCTGTCTCGTGACATGCGTCTGAGAGCTTTATTCACGTGCTATTGCAGAGTGATTTTCTTTCCTGCTTGTGCTTGGGCCGATCGTCAACTCACTCCCCTCTTCAGAGTTCCTGCGGCTTTTGTACTGTTCTGCCCCTTCGAGCTTTGTTGTGGTTTGCCTTACTGCACTGTTGTTTGTTTTTCCCTCTTGAATTTTGTGTAGTTTCTCTGGGCTGTTTTTTTTTTCATGCTCACCTTCTAGAATGGTGTCTTCATTTGTCTTCATTAGGGGCTTTCTTTGTTCTACCCTGCTATTTTGTTTTCAGTTCCCTATGGAGCTGTCTTCGTCTCTTGCACTTTAAACATTTATGTGTTCCCCAAGATGGCCGCACCCTTCTCTTGCACATGGACCTGGTTCTCCCCTCAATCTGGGCTGTGGAGGTGTCTGAGAACCTGCTCTCTGTTAATGACTGCACACCTCTCCAGGCTCTGTGTTGCCCTCACACGGGCTGCTGAGGACTTGCTGCACTACATTGAGGATGAGCGCCTTCATGCAAAAGAGCTATAGGGGGCTCACTGTGCTTTGCTGGCTGAAGGCGGGCACAGCTGCTGTGAGTCTTACTGGGGCTTCGCAGGTGTGCTTTTGTGGACTCTGGGCAGCTGGGCAGTCCTTAACCCTGACTTTCAGGTTTTAGTAAATTAAGATTCTTGTAGTCACTGACTGGCAGGCTCTGACTCTCTGGCGGGGCAGTCATGTTCTCACTGTGGGCTGCTTAGCACTCCTTCATTGCCTGTTGTCATGTACTGCAGGTGGGACACTAACAACGAGGCCAAGAGGCTATGTGAGGTAGAAGCCGTCACTCCATTTCATATCTGATCCAGTCCAGAAGCATGCCACCATGGTGAGTGAGGTCTGGTGCAATCTAAAAAGGATGCCCCAGTGATCCAACAGTAACCACTGATACACAATAGGATACTGTGGCATAGCGGACCTGTATCATTATTTGATTGTGTTTTACCCAATAGAAAACCTGTGGATGAACCTAGATGGGGTAGCAAATGGGTTAACATCTATGACGCTCACTGAGACCCAGAAAAGCATACTGGCAGTAGGATGTCAGGCCGAAAGTTCAACAGAACTGGTACCTTGCAGAGGCACTCTTGAGTTCTGACTTCTGGCCCCTATGTGTCCCTTAAGGACTCTTGTTGGATAGTTCAACTCAATAGTACTGCTGCTGGCTCTCTAAAGCTCCCTGGGGTCTGCCTGAAATGCACATCCACAGTCTCTCCAGAAGGGCTGGCCAAGGAGTTTGCAAACAGTCTCTGGTGCACTCATCAGTCAGAATGAAAATCACCTCAGGCATAGGATCTAGTAAAAATCATCTCAGGCTTAATATCTAGCAACAAATCACTTCAGGTTTAATATCTAGCAACAAATCACTGTGTGCATAAGATTTAGTAACAAATCACTTCAGGCTTAATATCTAACAACTAATCGCCTCAGGCATAACATCTAGTAACAAATCAATTCAGACGAAGGGCCAATAACAAATCACCTCCTACATAAGATCGAGTAAACAATCACCTCAGTCATAATATCTAGTAACAAATCACCACAGACATAAGATGTGGTAACAAATCACCTCAGGCATAAGATCTTGTAAAAAATCACCTCAGGCTTAAAATCTAGTAACAAATCACCTCAGGCATAAGATTTAGTAGCAAATCACTTCAGGCTTAATATTTAACAACAAATGGCCTCAGGCATAACATTTAGTAACAAATCACCTCAGGCTTAATATCTAGCAGCAAATCACCTCAGACTTAAAATCTAGTAACAAATCACTTTGGGCATAAGATTTAGTAACATCACTTCAGGCTTAATATCTAACAACAATTTGCCTCAGGCATAACATTAGTAACAAATCTAGTAACAAATCACCTCAGGCATAAGATCTAGTAACAAATCACCTCAGGCATAAGATTTAGAAACACATCATTTCAGGCTTAATATCTAACAACAAATGGCCTCATGCATAACATCTAGTAATAAATCACCTTAGGCCTAATATCTAGCAACAAATCACCTTAGGCCTAATATCTAGCAACAAATCACCTCAGGCTTAAAATCTAGTAACAAATCACTTCAGGCTTACTATCTAACAGCAAATCGCCATAGGCATAAGATCTAGTAACAAATCACCTCAAACATAAGATGTAGTAACAAATCACCTCAGGAATAAGATCCTGTAACAAATCACCTCAGGCATAAGATCTTGTAGCAAATCACCTCAGGCTTAATATCTAGTAACAAATCACCGCAGACATAAGATGTAGTAACAAATCACCTGAGGCTTAAAATCTAGTAACAAATCACCTCAAGCTTAATTTCAAGTAACAACAGATATCACATCAGTCATAATATCAGTGACTAAACTACCCCAGACAAAATGCAGAGTGTCGCACTATGTAAATCGCCTCATGCACACTAAAAGATTCAGTACACTTTTTATGAAAAGTCCAAAAATTCAATTTCTACAATTGTAGAGGACATTCTTTAAAAAAAATCTAAATACTTCCATTCCTAAAATTATAGGAGTAAATGATTTCCAATATATAAAGATATAGAAAGTGTGATCCAAGTGGAATCCTTTTTATATCAATTGTGATTGAAAATAAAGGGCGATGCTTGGAAGCCTGTGGTGCATGCTCCTTCTCTTGTGGCGGTGCGGGCATGGGCCACGGTAGCCATGGACTTTGAGTGTGGCATAGGGCATTGATGGAGCTGTGCATGGACCCTGGGCTCCACCAATAAACAGGTAACCTTGGCACCCATGCCAAACAGCCCTTCTGAACAACGAGCCATGGAACACAGTTTCTTGGGTCCTCGCGCAGAGTGAGCGCAGCGCCACTAAGTCACGCTGTCGTGCGCGCCCCTGGGACCTTCTGCACAGTCTGCCCATACGTGGTGCTGCAGCGCCCACTCATGGGCCCTCCCATACAGTGGGTCTCGGCGCTGCTGCAATGCTTGCCTTTTATAGAATATGCTCCTAAGCCAGGCTACAGTGCGCCTCCTGGGTCAGTCTGCAGAGTGAAGATAGCGCTGCTATGCATACCCCTGGGCCCGGCTGTAGTGTAGTGTGCCCATAAACAAAACGGCCCTACAGTGCTTCCCCTGGGTTATTCTGCAGAGTAGGAGTGGTACAGCTGGGCCCCTGGGTGCCAGCTGTAGTATGCCCTCAGCCGGCCTGCACCCGGGTCCTTCTGCTGTGCTTACCTTGGGCCCTGCCAGAGAGCGCGTCCCTGAGGCGCTGCTACTGTGCGCGCCCCTGGCCTGATGAAGGCTGTGCCCCGAGTGCTGCTGCGCGGTTCGCCCCCTGAGCACCCATGACCCCGAACGACCCGAGTAAAGTTTCATAGAGAATCTGCTCGGATAGGTGACCTTGAAGCCAGCTGTCAGCACATGTGAGCAGATAAAAAACATCTGTGCGCAGTAAAAGAGAACATTAACTGCAGGAAGGTTGTTAAAGCCAACCTGTAACAGGCTGGATGGGAATCTCCCCTTTGGGAGAGACAACTCCAAACGCAGGCTGCTGCTGATCCGGTCACACAGAAGGCTCTCAGCTGCGGAAACAGCCAGAACTGCAAGAGGTTCCTCACTACAATCTGCATGGACTCGCCAAGACCCACAGAATCCCTGCTTTGTGTCAAACCTCCCTTCCCAGGCGGCTACTGGCTTCTTACTCACTCATGTATTTATTTAGGTGCCAGATGTAGGCCAGCATGTCACCTTAGGGTACTTCAGAGCTCTTTGAAACTCGCAGGAATGCCAAAAATACAATTGTTGGATCTGGAAAGTACTACCAGATACAGTAAAGCTGGTGAGGCGCTCATGGAAGTAGGGCAGATATCCGCCGTTTTTTTAAGGCTTTTACAGTTGTATGCTCTTTTAAAGAACCCACCTTTTCTCCACCAACAGTAACCTACTCCACATCCCAAAACACACTGCAGCTCAAAAGGTGGACTGTGCCTTTCTGGTTCAGAGACGCAAGCTTTGCAAAGTAGTCCACATTAGCATCCACATCTAATTAAACCATCAAGCCATTAGGCAGAATCTGGAAATGAGTCTGCTGCAAAAGAAAGTGTCTAGAGGCAATTTAGCTTCAGTGTTCGATTTAGTATCTCCTCGCTGCGGTATACTGCACACCCTCCAAAGTGCATATAGAGTCTGTACATCATCGGGCTGCGTCACTCAGTACTTAACCTCTACCGCGCTACGCGTTTTCCCGCTGTGCGCTGGAATTTGAAAAATGCGCGGTTTGTGACAAAGCCAGCTCGTCATCCGCGCAGCGCAGGTAACGCCCATGACGAGCTGGCTTTGTCATCAGCGCTGAAGGGGTTAAAGCTAACTATGGCATCAGTCGATGCAGGAGTCCTGTTGGAGGAGCACTTTTATCATCAAAGCACTCGATAATCCTCTTCCTGTTAACTAGGAATTGGTTCTCACTCACAAGCCTCTGAAAATGCTGCCTCATTTATATCAGGTACAGTGGTCCCAGTAGACCATAAGTGAACACACAAAGTATATCATTCAAAGACAATTATTCACAAAACACATATTGTAGTTAGCAAACAGTGTTATTTAATCTCACTGGGCATACACTGCTTTGTATTATAATTACATTTTTCAAAGTGCCCCTAGAGCAGAGAGGAGAGAAAGGGGGAAGTGAGGTGTTGGATATTCAAGTGAGGATAAAAGAGTGAATTGGGAGTGTAAATCACAAAAAACATTGTTCAGAAAACACAAAGGCTCATATCTTAAGCCAAAAGATTTGCAGTATAACAAAACAGTAAATAGCCATGTTTTGTAAGAATAACACAGTGATGAATCGCTGTTGGTCAAGCTGGCTAGTAACAGAGATGTTGATGTTTTGACCCCTAATTATCCCTTACGCTGGGGTCTTCATCAGGACAGGGGTGGAGAGGAAGGGGCGGATCCCATGGAAAAGCCCTCTGCTGAGCGCTGGAAGAGGAGTGTGGGTGCGTAGGCTCACAATTTGCGAGCGCACATGAAAATCAATCCATCGAAAAGGTGATCCGGATGAACCATCTGGGCCTTCCCATCAAGCCTCCAATTGTCCACCATCAGACCACTCATTCCTTCCCATCAAGCCACCCTTCCTCCCACCTAAACTCCATTCATTCCCATCAGCCCAAACTTCTTTACTATCGACGCACTCTCCTTCACCGCCAAATTTCACTTCTTTCTTCGTCAACCTCCATTCCTCCCCATCGGACCCCGATTCATCCCTGTCAGATTCCTCCCCATAAAACCTCCCTTTCTTCTCATCACCCCCATTCCTTCCCAACAGACATCCTTTCCTTCTACACAGACTCCCTCTCTAGTCCCAGCACCTCTCAACCTCCCACCTGATCTTGCTTCCTCCTCGTTAGACCTCCCTTCCCTTCTATCAGATCTCTAAATTCTTCCCCATCTGGCTTCACTTCCTCCCCACCTCGCCCCACCACTAAAAGTGAATTCTGCTTCAGTAGACCTCACTTGATCTTAACATTTTCTGTTTTAGAATCTATTTCTTTATCACCGGACCTAATACATCCTCACATGGAGGGATTTACTCTTCAAAGCCAATCCAGCCCTCTGAGGCACTATCCTACGGAGGCTTCTCCGGTAAAGCGAAGGAGTGTCACCCCACTGTTCACCTGCAAGCTGAATACAAAAAATTCAAATGATAATAACGTTTGTTATTCTCATTTAGTTTTTTGTATTCACCTTACAGCTGAAGCCAGGCAGGTGGGGCTGGGCTCCCCGCGTCACAGGGGAAGAGTAGTGGCAGCATTTAAATTGCGTATGACGCTTGGGCTGGTCATCTCGGACCGGCCAAAGCGTCATGCCACTCTGCATGTTCTCCACCCAGGCTGTAATACCCCTGAGGGCTGTTATTGTCAGTTATGACTGATAAACTTTCAAAACAGTAGTGACGTAGACGGCAGAAGCAGTGGCTAGAAATATATAACAATGGTGTGTCATAAATCCCTGACATGGACTGCACAGAACCAGAGTGAAAAACAAGCAAGTGATAATTGCTGCAGCCATGTTCAGAGGACAAAGAATATGCCAAGAATTACCACCATCATGTCAGGGGCGCACCTCGTCAAGCTAGAGTTGGTCCAAGGTTAGCTGGTGCCTGACTGGAGGTGGCACGGATGGGAGATTGACTGGGATTGGTGGTGGATGAAGGGTATGGGGATGGGTGGCAGAGCTGGGAAGGGGCAGCAATGGGGCACCTGACAGGGACTGGAGGCATGAGAGGGATTGGAGGCATGAGAGGAACTGGGAGTATGACAAGGACTGGGAGGGTTGCAGGGGCTGGGAGTGTGATATGGACCTGGAGGTTGATGGGCAGGGAGAGTCAAAAGGATGGGAAAGATTAGAGGATCTTGCAGGGTGACAGGGTCTGGGGGGACATAGTGAGGGTGAGAGTAATTGGGCGTATGGCAGAGATGGGGAGGGTGGCAGTTGTTACATGGTTCACTCTGTTAGGAAGGGTCGCGGGTGAGGTGGTGATAGGGACGTTGATGAGGTAGGGATGGGAAGGCTGATAAATGATGACAGGTTGACAGTGACAGTAGGGAGACAGATGAGGTGGATAAGACAGATGGGGAGGGTAGCAGGTATGGGGAGAGTGACAGGGGCTGGGAATGTGACGTGATGGTTGCCTGCAAAGGAAGATGGCTTAAATAAAAATTGGTGGGGCGCGAAGGCACACAACTCACCATAAATTCAGGAGCATGACCGGTGTGGCACTTCTCTTTGCTGTCCACGAGCAGGAAAAGATAAAGGACTCCCTTCCTGCTTGTGGAACGCAACTCCAACCAATCCTAGAGCTGCTCTCATGCTGTGAAAGCAGCTCCAGGATTGGTGAGAGCAGGCTCACCTGTGCTCATTTTGAACCTGGGGTCCTGTACCAGCAATCCCCAGGCTGTTTCACAGCCTTTGGATTGCTGGGTCTACAGCGCGCATGTCGGACTGGCTGTCACAAGACAGCCAACCAATCCTACATGCGCACTGTAGAACAGTGCTGTCATCTTGCATTTGCAGGATTCAGTCCCGCCCCCACCCATACGCTGTTCACAGCGCGAGCCAGTGCAGTGGCAAATGAATAAAATGGCATTGATATGCCATTTTATTTATTTGTATATGCCTACTGCGCTCACAGTGGGTGGGGTGATACTCTTCTGCTCCTGAGGAGGAGCCGCCCCTGGTTAGCTGGCAGGGATGTGATGGTCATAGGGCTTGGCAGTGAGACAGGGCCTAGTGTGGTGACGGGGACTAGTATTGTGACAAGGAATGGGAGTGTTTCGGGGATGTGAAAAATTGTGACAGGGATGTGGCAAGTGACAGGGATGAGAAGGGTGGCAGTGATGGGCTGAATGGCAGGGTTTAAAAGGGTTACTGCCCCCACAACATCAGTAAAACCGAAGTTAAAAAATGCGGCAGATGGTGTGACTAGAATAGGCCTGGGCGGGTCACAGCAGCCCACCTTGCTCTCAATGCAGGTTACTATCCTGCAGCCTAACGTGGAAATGACAGAGTGTCAGATTGGCCAATGTGAGCCACAACTGCATAGGACATCTAAATGGTGACCGCTAACAATACCACCGTAAACACATCTTGGATATTACGTTGATCCACTGCTTCCTTTCTTCCTCTCCCACTCTCCTCCCTTTGAGGTGGGCTAGCCTCTGGAAGCTCGAGCCAGGCTTGAGCCTGAAGCCTGGCTCTGGGTCAGCTCAAGGTCCTACTGGAACCTAGAGCCCAAAAGAGATGAGTTTCCATGTGACTTCTTCCTCCCTCCCTCCCTTTACCCAGGATGTGGTGTTACGGCCAGAGCTGGCGACTATGGAACTCGGGAACAGATTTGAGGATAGGTGTGGGCTCAACATTCTGGGGAGATCACTTGATCTCCCCATCCCTATAAACAGTGCAAATTACCTTGTGTAATGTAACTGGTGCTCATGTAAGGCGCTCCAATACCTTAGGGTTGAGTTTGCTCTGTACTTTAAACACTGCAGAAAAATGCACTTATAGGTAAAAACAAAGCCTTAACATAAGGAAAGGCACAGCTGCCCATTTACTGGTTGAGTTGTACAGAGTGAAACCAGAAAACCTGGATACATTGTGGCTTCCTTGCTTAAATTGTGTGATCTAAGGCAAATATTTTATTTAACTAAAACTCTTTCTTCATTATCACATTTGAAAACACTTTCAAATATGTGAGTACAGATTAACAGCTATACAAAACTATCACTCTTAAAAAGTACTTCCCAGTACAGTGCTATAATGTGCCCTTTTAACGTCAAAGCTTCCACGTTTGAAAGAAATACACTTTCTGGAACTTTGAAGAGACCTTTTCATATTTGACTTGTTTGTTGTGTGATTTACATGACACATATTTTGAGGGCGCGCGGCTGGTGCACGGGCTTTAAGATCCGACCCACAGCCATGGCTTGGCTCTGGCTCGGCTCTCCCTGTTAATATGTTGGCTCGCCCACCTCTGTCCCTCCTTCCACCTCACCACCGATTGACTTGTCACTTCCCACCCTCACCTACCCTGCCACACAGTTTGTTCCTCTGCGCCTTGCAGTTTAACTGGGCACGTGTTCAGACTTCGGAATTTACAGCCTCCGTAAACCCCAGGCTCCCCTTAATGACGCGTCCAGCGGGCCTGTCGCTGCCCACGACTCATCCGGGGGCTCAATGCCTTTTGCAGTCCTTGCTAAAAGGTACTTAACCCCGCCATATACCTCACAGGGGCTGAGGTACTCCAGGTCTCCGGGTCGCCCACGAACTTTTTTTATTTAAACGTGAGATCCATCCGCGCCCCCTGACTGGCTTACCTGCTCCGCTCCAGGACATACGTGTACCTCCCACCAGAGTCTGCAGATGTGTGTATAATGAAAATAGCAAGCAAAGGTCAAAGGTGAGGAGAGCATCATTAGAGGAAGCACCCTCCCCACCCCTCGGCCCTGGTGTGACAGGTCAGGAATCGGCCTCTCTTTCTTTGAAACGCTTTGCCTCGGGGTCATAGGTTGAAAACATCAGATTTCGGTAACACCAGAGAAAGGTATTGTTGCACCGCAGCAAAGTAGCTTCCTTGGATCACGCGCCTAAGGCATTCGACCTCGTTTGGTAAGATGAAGGCGGATTCCCTCTGTGCACTCGATACCGTGATGTCCGGTTTTCTTAGTAGTTTGTGCTGGCGTTTGGAGTTGTTTTATACACTACTGTATTTTGCAGAAAATCAAACTTAAACTCAAGAGGGCCTACGCAGTGCAGCAGCCGCCTATGTTGCGCTGTGTCTGGTGAGAGCAGGAGAGAATCATATTTACAGAAATATGGCACTGTCCTACCCTCTTCCACGCGCCTGCGCATTAATGTGCTTCAGCGCGCCAAGGACACAAATTTGCACCAGAGTGCAAAGGTGTCTCTGTGAGTCAAGCATAGGTTTTACTAGAAGGACAACATTCCAGTACAAAATACTGTCCTGAGACTCACTTTAAACATTTTCCCACGTTGTATGTGTGCTGTACAGTGCAGCACTCATACAAAGCCGAAAAGAAAGGAGAAATGAAAGCATTTCTCTGTGATAGCGCCTGGTTGAAGTGGATGCTATTTTCTGACGCTAAACCTTGTCTACTTTTTAAGTAAGTAGAGTTTAGCGTCAGAAACCTTGGGTGGTTGCATAGGAACGCCCATGCACCACCCATGGTAGGCCCCCTTGTTGCTAAGTAATGCAAAGCAGCGCCGTGCGCTTCTTTCAAGTGAGTTTCCAGTGCTAAACAAGTTTAGGGCTGGAAAGTAAATTAGTTAAAAAGATTTAGCATCGTTTTAGTCATTTTTGTGATGCAAACACAATGTTAAATTTTAGTAAATAGACCCCAAGGAGATTAAATCAAAATGCCAAGGATCATAAAATTTGGGGAAAGCAGCGAAGCCGGGATTCAAACTATGTACCTCCTAGACCACACCTCCTACCTGGACAGGGAGCAATGCATGTGTGATTATTCAACATATTTGTTTTCTTTGGCAGGGAAAGTCACTTTTAAATTCAAACACTTGACACATAACTTAAAAAAACTGCCAGGGATAGTATCGGAGCCAAGAAAGATAACTGTGCAAATATTTGAGAACCGAGACAACAGGTCAGAGATATAAATGTCACTTCACAAACAGCATGTACTGAGCATGGCTGAATCTCAAAATGTGAAGCCAAGTAGTTATTAGACTTAGCAAAAATCAATGGTTTATTTTGATTAAAACGGAGAAGCTGATATAACTTGTAACCTGTGCAAGTGGCCCTCAGGTGTAACAAATCTGGGAAGGAAGTAGCCAACCCTCTTCTAGGGTAAATCAAAGCCAGCTCTGCCCTGCAGGGGAACTAGGCCAAAGCATGTAAGGGATGGTTTCGACTTAACTGCAAAGGATACCAACCCACCCACACATAAGAGTGTGGCTATGTTTCAGGTAGAAAGTAATAGACTTGTCCAGCACACAGTGGTGGAACCGTGCTCTCATATCGAAGACCGCAACACAGATGGGCTGCCCCATCATTCGATGGACTTCACTGGTGTACAAAGGACAGGCGGATATTGCGGACGGGGAAGGGATGGCTGCCTTGCTACTCACTGGTAGATCTGTGCCTGGCACACAGGCTGGGTCTTGATCCAAACTTGGGGTATTGACTGCCCCCTCAGATGCAGAGCTAACTGAAGGGGCTGCCATATTGTAAAGCTAGAGTTGACGAGTGGTCCAAATGACACAAGTGTAAAAAGGTTTGGCACCATTATGTGATAGTAGTGCTGTGCCTTTGCATGGACAGCCATATCTCAAATGATCTTACTATATATGAATGAAGCGCTCCATCTTTCAGTGGCAGAGCCTGATACTCACACAGAGGAACCGGCTCAGTTCTAATCGAAGAGAAGGATCTGCTACTTCATTTGTTAGTAGACCCTGAGCGGTCAGGGCTAAATTCTAGGAGGCAGAATTGACTACTGCTTGAGTCGTGCTTTGCTGTACTTCGGACAAGGGATCTTATCTAACGGGATAGGACTGGGCTGCCTTATCGCTCAGTGGTCATGAGTCAGGGTAAGAGTCTGAATCTCCAGTCTAATGAAGTGCCCCCTCCGTTGAGACCAGCAAGCATGTACAAAGGTAAAGGGTTCCGCTATCCCATCTCTATTGCTCTCACTACCCTACAGAGGAGCGAAGAATGGATAGCTTCATCACCCTGATGTATTGAAGACTTTTCTGTTGCTGCCATGTGTAAAACTATAGTCCAAGAAGAGGGAGTGATAAGTGATACAGGGCTCACTCACCTTCCCAAACATCTAACCATTCAAAAATAACAGGAGGGAACCCCTACGGTGCTTAACCTATCTCCCCGTCCCCATCCAGGGGGATCACCACATGTTGTTGATGAAACTCTGACTCACTGGGTTTCCAAGTGGCATGGGTCATTATAGAGTCCTCATCCAGATACCTAGTATATCTAGATGGACTCAACCTTGGCAGCCAAGAGAGCTCTTTGGTTATTGGGTGGGATCATAGATTTAAAATAGTCTAGGTGTCCTGAGGGTTAATTTTATTTTGAAAGGACACCCTGATGGAATTAAAAACAGGTGGGGATTTACTAAGGAAATTAGTATCCTCTGTATCCCTTTGTGAACATGTTTCAGCCAATGTCTCACCGGGCTAGTTGGCCTTCATCAGGACCTCACACATCTCCTTAGCATCCTATCTGTGTTCATTCATTAGGGAAAATGTAATTCACCATGCTCCTACATGCCATACATACCTACCCATTTGGTCTCCATGTTCACATTTATTTAGGTGCGGGGGAAGGAGGAACCAAATAGGTTCACGGCTGGGAAGAGACCTTTGATGAAAGTTTGACTACAAGGTCCACCTGCCTCCTTTCACTCATGAAGCTCTAAATAGGGTGCTGCTATAGAAATGCAAGCTTTCAGTATTAATACTTGGAAGATCACAAGATTCTTTGAGGGGTGCTGAGAATGTGTGCTCAGAAGTGCCTATCTTCCTGTAAATGATCATAGGGACAAGAAGACATAATTTATAGAGGTGCAAATGAAAACAAACTTAGGGTAGAACATCAGCAAGAGTTATGAGGTATAACCAAAATGCATGAAAGTAAGGAGCATTGGTAAATATAACACAAATAGTTGAACACTCCTAATGATGACATATATCCCTCTTTGACCTGGAGTACCCACCATAATTTACTGCCAGCCCACCTGAACATCTGTGGCAGTCTTCTTTGCACCAGCTGCATATGGTGCATATCACCTGCCCCAAACGCCTGTGAAGGACCTGAGTTACAGTTTGCGTGAAGGGCGTCTTGCCGTGCCTCCTGCTGCATGCAGTGAGGGAGATTAATCTTGTTTCCTCTGTGCCCTGACTTCCATCTTACTTTTATGTAGTCCCCAGCTTATCAAGGGCGGATCCAGTCCCTTGCTTCTGCTCTTTCGAACATTATGTCTTTAGGGCAATATCAGTCTGAAACCGCTGAGTTCGTTTCTGGATCTTCTCTAGACCTCTTGTTTGCCATGATTAAGTAACTTGTCACCTTAATCCTTTGAAATAGAAGTGCTTAATAATTACTCAATTACATGCCCCTACCCTCCTCTATGGTCCAGTGGAGGAGGAGCAATTATCAGTAAATCTCATCTAGGAGTTACTCTTCTGCCTGCTTCTAGATTCAATATGGCAGAGTTGCATATGGCGATAGGTTCATATTTGACACTTGGAGTGTGACTTAAAGGGATGGTTAGCAAATATCACTTCTGACAACCTGGCTAAAGCTCTTGCTCTGCCTCCACATTTAAATTTTTCTGCTCGTTCAATGCTTCATAGATGCTGCATCTTTTTTCAGACTGAGTTATATCTGCGCTCGTCCAGATTGCCCCTCTTCATAAAAGCACCTATAGCCGACCTTGCCCCTTAGTGAGGAGCTAATAGTCAGTGGCGGCTGCTGTCAATTGAAAGTGGTGAGGCAGCACGGGGGAATAGCAACTTTTTTTTAATGTAAGGCAGAGACTGGCCCATAGTGCAAGATGCAGCGATGACCACCGAAGTACTGAGTACCCTTTACCTAGGACACCTAACACCTGTCCACAATCAGATCCCAGTAAATCGTTCAGCTGATCATCTATCTCCATCACTAGAATCCACTACATGGGGCAGCTTTTTATCTCTCAAAACACAGAAGCAAGTGCATGAAGCACCACAGTGGGCCTTCAAGACTCCAGCCATTTTGAGAGGCATATTAGATGCCTTGAGCACCATCGGTTTTGCGCCTCATTTATTCCAGAGGCAAACCCAACCTTAATAAGTATTAAAGACGGTGACGAAATGGTTATTCTGTCCATAGTAAAATGCTTGCTACCCGGCCCTCAAAAAACAGGAAAATCATAGACAAAAGAAGACTAAAGAAAAGAGGGATGTGGTAGCTAACGTGCTCTTGGCTGTTTGGGGCTAAGCAGCTAGGCAACTATAATTATGGAGATTAGGCAGGCATATAGTCCCTTCTTTGGCGTGCCTGGATTTATTACGAATCTGGTGTTGCGGGTTTAAAGTGGTCCTCAAATTTCAAAAAAATATGCGTCTCGTGTTAAATGGCGAAATGGTGTCACTGTTTGCTAACTAACATAGAAGTTAATAAATAACATGCACTCTATACTTAATTGGAAAAGATTAATTTAGCCAATGATTATTTATTGATTATGTATACTTTGATGGTTTGAATTATACCGAATAAAGTTTATGATGATGAACATGCACTATATACTTTATTTACACTTGAACCTTCAGTAGTGAGAAACTTCTTGTTGGAAGTGGCTTGGGCGACATTTTTACGATACATAACGCCCCAAAATAAATATGCACCTTACATGTTTATTTTTTAACACGTACAGCAGCCACCATAAAATGTTAAATGACTCGTTCAAAGGCACCAGAATAGTTGCATCCCATGTAGTGGAGGAGCACTTACGCACCGGCCGCCGTCTCAGTGCTTAACTCCTCTCCCAAAGTCCATGAGTTA
This sequence comes from Lissotriton helveticus, assembly GCF_964261635.1. Classification (NCBI taxonomy): domain Eukaryota; kingdom Metazoa; phylum Chordata; class Amphibia; order Caudata; family Salamandridae; genus Lissotriton; species Lissotriton helveticus. Next base: position 996,375,147 of record NC_136057.1, read on the forward strand.
GTGCACAGGCTCTCAGACTCTAGTGGACTCTCCTGCGTCAATCCAGACTCTGCTGTCATGCTGGTAATACAATTACCCAGCATGAGAGAAGTGCCGGGATTGGTTGGAGCGGCCTGGGTTTGGGCTCACTCAGGGCCTGGGAGCCCATGCCAGCTTTGCAACACAACTCGGGTTGGAGAGATCTAAATGTGCATGTTGGTTTGGCCATCCTAAGACAGCTGGCGAAACCGACATGCGCACTTGCAGTGTCCCCCACTCCTCCTCCCTGCTGCAGATACTGTCCATCAGGATTGCCCCGCCCTGCCCTAAGACTCTCAGTTGGCTCAGCTTGCAGCCTTCAGGCCGAAAAATAAAATGATAAAATTGTTTTATTACCATTTTATTTTTCATGATTGACTTTGCTAGACTCAAAGCAGTCAGGCGATGCATATTTGCCCTAAAGGGGGAGCTGTCGCTGCTGAAAGTTTTTATAACAAGATCTAACAAGCATTTACAATGCAATGGTCTCGGCAGCATTAAAGGTAGAGCTATTGGCATTGCTCATGATTTTTTTTTAAAATCATAAATAAATGGCATTGTCATTTACATTGCCAATAGCTTCATCGCTTGCATATGCGAGACCTATTGCATTAGCACCCACACACAGAGTAAGTAGTAGAGTGAGAACTTGATAGTGAGTAGGAGAGAGTTATTAGTAAAGAGTATTAGAGAGCGCATCAGAGCTGTGTGAATAATAACAGCTGTGAGCCTGTGACTGAGGTGCATCATCAGAGCTGTGTGAATAATAACAGCTGTGAGCCCTTGCCTGAGGTGCATCCTCAGAGCTGTGTGAATAATAACAGCTGTGAGTCCCTGCCTGAGGTGCATCATCAGAGCTGTGTGAATAATAACTGAGTCAGCCCCGTGCCTGAGGTGCATCATCAGAGCTGTGTGAATATTAACAGCTGTGAGCCCCTGCCTGAGGTGCATCATCAGAGCTGTGTGAATAATAACAGCTGTGAGCCCCTGCCTGAGGTGCATCATCAGACCTGTGTGAATAATAACTGCGTCAGCCCGTGCCTGAGGTGCATCATCAGAGCTGTGTGAATAATAACTGCGTCAGCCCCGTGCCTGAGGTGCATCATCAGACCTGTGTGAATAATAACAGCTGTGAGCCCCTGCCTGAGGTGCATCATCAGACCTGTGTGAATAATAACAGCTGTGAGCCCCTGCCTGAGGTGCATCCTCAGAGCTGTGTGAATAATTACTGCGTCTAGTATGCTGGACTACTGCTAGCTTCTTGTTTTATAAAGCGTTTGTAGTTTTGCTGTTTGTAGCGCTGTAAATAACAATTACGCTATTATCCAACTTAGCGGTAGGCATTCTCACTTTTATTCTTATGCTTCTTTCTTTCGTGAAGGTTTTTGAGGTAATAAGATCTATCAGGTGATTTCCAATATGTAAGGATCATATCCGTTTTTGTATGACTTTTAGGTTCACTTTGAGCATCTAGGTCAACCTGAGTTGGGTTAGTAAGATCAAAAAAGAAACATTCCATTTGTAAATGTGTAGATTATAAAAGTTGTAATTTACTACTTGCTTACGAAGCAGTCTTTGAATTTCAGAGTCTGCCGGGATCCCTCTGTCCTCCCCGTGAACCCTGCGCCTGTGAGCTCCGTGCCTGCCCGACATTCCGCCGCGCGCCTTGGGATTGGGTCGCGCCCGTGAGCTGTCTACGTTACAAGCTCACGCGCGCGACCCAATCCCAAGGCGTGCTTCTGAATCCGCCTCCTCCATAGACAATGCTACGCGCGTTGTCAGCTCTTGTCTCCACTCCTTGTCGGGTCTTGTCGGCTCAGCCGACGACTATGGTTCTCTGGCGAGAATGCGCTTCGCGCGTTTCTAGCCGAGACCCAAAAAGGCCTGACATGCATGGCAAAAATGTCTACAGTGTCACTACTTAAGCTCAAGAAACCTGCATCATGTAGCAACAAAAAGAATGTTGAAATCTTTAAGTCCCTCCTTAATGCTAACATCTAATACATTATGCGATGACCTTACACATTTTTTTGCAACCTGTCATGTTAATAAAGTTAATTTACTTGTCAAACAATATTCATTAATACAGCGGAATACCCTATACCCAAATGTCCTATTTTCCAAGTATGGCTCCACAACAGAGCAAGGTGAGGTCTCTTCTAACCATGGAAGTCTGCCAGGCTGTGTTGGGGGGATGATATCAGTTTGGAATGAGACGTACTGATATGCTGGCGGTGCTTATTGGAGTACTCGACCACAGTCACCAGGCTTCCTCAGGCTGTATGTGGCTTGTGGAATCTCAGAGATTTCCCCTCGCCCAAATTGCTGCACAGAGAGTACCAAGGATTACCCAGGCCGGGGAAGTCACATGACAGAAGGTGAGAATCCATTTAATTCTGTACAACCCTCCCAGGATTTCAACACTTTTCAGACCTGGTGGAACCCTGTGTATGGATCTGAACTGTCTCAGGGACAGCCAAAGAGAATAAAGTGGGATTGCTTTAGTCTAACCTTCTCAACTGCAGTCCCCCTGCCTACCCTTCCTCACCACAATGGAAATTGGGCTGCATATAACACAAATTAATTTAATATGGAGGCCATTCGCTAACAGTGATGGGGGTAGATAGAGCATCAACAAAAGTTGAAAGAATCTGTCTGTATCTTAATCAGGCAGCCATTGGGTTTGGGCTGTTCCCTTCTACGATGTAATTGTCCATGTGTCCATGTGTGGGTATGCCTATCCAGAACTGGCTGGAATCATTCTGCCAGAATCAATATGAATTTTGAAAACACAACCATGGACTGCCTTAAATATGATCTTTTTTTGGACTCATCAGATTTTTGATTGGAGTTATATAAAGGCTCTGGGTGGTAAGTCATGCATCTTGTGAAGGCATTTGCCTTTGAACAGCTGCCGATGGGCGTAGTGCTTGCTAGTAAAGAGGATGTGACTCGACTATATATTGAAAATATAATGTGCGATTTGTCACAGTAAGTGTTTTTTTAGAATGCTCTGTCATTGTCATGGATATTGAGACACAATGGTGAAACATTTAGGAATAATTTTGGCACAATCATGTGGTTAAATTGCGCTGGTCTGACAAAGTGCAATATTCTAACTAAGAGGTGGAATATGTCAACGCATTGATGGAATATTCTTTCACACTGATGGCATTTTCTCACCCACTGATGATATATTTTGGCAAAAGTGTGTGATTTGTTGCTGCGTAAATTGGGGACTAATCTGGCAAAGCAGTAAAATATTCTGGGACTGAAGTGGGATATTTTGGAATGTTAAATTGGTATTCTAGAACAATTCTGGCACTTTGGTCGGAGAGTCTGACACATTGGTGATTAGGTTAACTGATTGTAAGAAATGGGTTTTCTGGTTGGCTAGGGTTTGCACCTGAGTCAGGCAGAATCGACCACTCTAGTCAGGATAAGGGGATTACATGTCTAAAATAACCCCTGCTCACCCAATTGGTAGCTTGGCATCAGCAGTCAGGCTTATCCCAGAGGCAATGTGTAACGCAATAGCAAACAATAATACAGTGAAAACACTACAAAAGGACACCACACCAGTTTTAGAAAAATATCCAATATTTATCTGTGTAAAAAAAGATCAAGACGATAACAATCGAACATACAGTAATCCACAATACCAATACATCAAAAATAGACTTTATATACAGTTCCTTGAAGTTCATAGCTCCCTCTGGGGTTATCACATTGTCATGAGCAAACAAATCCAACAGTTCTGGCCGACCGCAGCATCGCGGGCCATCTATGGTGTCTGGGAGACCCATGAAACAGTATCTTTGGAGATGCAGGGCGTCGAACCTTAAGGTGAGCTCCGGAGGAATGGAGTCGGCAGGTGTCGGTTCCGGAAATTGGTGCACGAGTCTTCGGGCCTTTGAAGTCACATACGTTGCAGGTTGAACTAGGTGAGTTTGAAGTCAGGAGCACTGCCATTGGCAGGCGTCGGGGCTGCAGTGTGAAACAGAGCGGAGCGACGTGCGGTGCCCTCAGGCCAGGGTGCAGACAGAGGCTCGGTGACGGTCATCGAGCGGCGTTGGTGAGAACACGGCTCGGTGTGAAGTGGGGCAGTGCTTGTTGCGGTGATGACAGGTCATGGTGCCTGCAGTGACGGCGGCATTGCTGAAGAGCTGTTGTCAGTAGACCCAAGGCTGTGGTGCGAGGGGGACAATGCGCCGTGCGGGCCCACAGGTCATGGTGCAAGCATCGGTGTTGATTGACGATCTGAAGTTGGCAATGTTGTTGGTGGGCCAAGGCATCAGTGATGGAATCGCCGTATCGTCTCGGATTCCAGGGTGGTGGTGTGAAGCGAGGCAATGTGGAGTGCGGTGCCCACAGGTCACGGTCCAAGTGCCGGCTCGGTTGCAGCTGTGGACGGCATTGTGGGTGAGGCCAGGGTTGTGGTGCGAAATGCAGTGGTGCCCTCTGCAGTGATTTCAGGTCACGGAGCCAGCAGCAGCGTTGCTGATGGCGTCGGGTTACTTTTTCTCCTCTGTGGCAGCTGAAACATCCAGTTCCAGAAGCCGGTACCCAGAGGATGTTGAAGTCTTTGATGTCCATGGAGGTAAGCTCTGCGTCAAGCCCTAGGAGATACTTTAGATGCAAAAAGCACCGTCCAATCCTTTCCCTTCCCAAGGCAGAAGCAGCAAATGCAGGCCAACCCAGCAAAGCACACAGCAAAGTGGTAGTCTCTCCTCTCTGCTCTTCCAGATCTTTTTCCTGGCAGCTTCCATATTCTAGCAACAATCCTAAAAGTTCTGGGGACAGGGCCCCAATATTTATGCCACATTTCCCTTTGAAATTTGGACAATCGATGTTCCATTGGCATACATCATCCAGTTCTGCCTGGCTCAGGCCTGGCTCACTCCAGGGGATAGAGACAGAATTGTGGAAGAAAGACACAGTCATTCAGGTGCAAGCAACAAGTCCTCCACCTACTCTAAATGCAGCCAGGTCTAGTCGGCCTGGCTAGGAGTCACCCAGGAAAGGCAGGACACACCTCAACCCCCCCCCCCCCGGTGTCTGTCTAGTGTGAATGCACAAACCAGCCCCTGTCAGTCTTAAACCCAGAAAGTGGATACAAAACAGGCAGAGGTACATAGATGTTAGACAAGGAAATACCCACTTTCTAAAAGTGGTATTTTCAAACAAACAAGATCAAAATCATCTTTACTAAAAGATGTATTTATAAATCCTGAGTTCAGGAAGCTTAAACTCCATTTGTCTATCTTGTCTCAATTGAAAGTTATGCTTGTAAGATGTTACAAAGCAACTCCCAAGTCAGTCTATGGGAAAGATACCCTTGCAATAGTGAAAAATTAAATACACAGTATTTCACTATCAGGACATGTAAAACACACCAGTGCATTTCCTACCTTTTACTAAAAGATGTATTTATAAATCCTGAGTTCAGGAAGCTTAAACTCCATTTGTCTATCTTGTCTCAATTGAAAGTTATGCTTGTAAGATGTTACAAAGCAACTCCCAAGTCAGCCTATGGGACAGATACCCTTGCAATAGTGAAAAATTAAACACACAGTATTTCACTATCAGGACATGTAAAACACACCAGTGCATTTCCTACCTTTTACACACACTGCACCCTACCCCTGGGGGGACCTTGGGCCTACCTGAAGGGTGCCTTACATGTCAGAAAAGGGAAGGTTTAGGCCTGACAATGGGGTGAACTTGCCAGGTCGACATGGCAGTAAAAACTGAGCGCAGACACTGAGGCGGCAGGTCTGAGACACATTTGAAAGGATGACTGTGTGGGTGGGACAATAAGTGCTGCAGACCCACTAGCAGCATTTGATTTACAGGCCTGGACACACACACAGTGAACTGTATTAGGGACTTAGTAGTAAACCAATTAAGCCAATCATGGAAATACCGATCCATAAACACAATTGTGAGATTTTGAACATTTACTGAATTACTATCGAGAAATTGCAGGTTGCGTATAGCAGCATGTTGTTTACTTGATTTTTGTTAGTCTATGTATTTAACGCATCCAATTGCCCTAATATTATCGCCTGGAGCAATGTAGTCCAATGTCTGAAAATGGATATGCCACAATGGATTAAAAAACAAACCATTTGTAACCAATGAAATGGAATAGCCATGGAGCCCTATATGCCATTCGAGCTGACCCCATGGTAATTCTTCCTGCCTTGTAGCCCATCTGTGGGCAAAGGACTCCTGCAAAGGGTGAGATATTGGGGTCATCAGAAAGTAGGTATTTCCTTCCTTTCAGCTGCTTCTGAAAAATTCCTCAGAAATCTCACATTCCTTCAGCTCAGTTGAGTGGGACCTGGTTCCACTCGACCTGAGTTATTGGTGTGTTGCGGGTAAATCAGACAGGTTTGCATTCCAGCTGCTCACAGTTCCAGATGTCCGTCAGTTTAGGCTGAGATATTGTTCTGGGAGGAAGCATGGAATCTGAATGTTGTTACTTCCTGGACGGCGCACTTACACTGGACCTGTGTAAGTGCAAAACTTCAGATACCCAAACACTTAAGGGTTGTGTAGTAACAGCTAAATATTGAATAAGATCACCCCCACACCGCTAACTTTGCTGCACGTTTTGATAAATACCTAAGTATTGTAATACAGCACTGTAAAACTTTGCTTGGTTACACAAACAAGATGCCTGGTCTTACATCTGTACAATAAATTCAGAAAAAGTTGGGCAATTGTACTTCACTTTCTTCTTTATTTCTGGGAGGAAAGTGATAAATCTGTGGATAATATCTTGGATTTAACATCGAGGATGGTATCTCCCAATCATGGCAACAAATGTTATTTACCTATCATGTCCTAACCGTGGGTTTCGCACAGCACTGTAAATGCAGCTGACCGTTCGTCAATTGCTCCTCTTCCTCAACCTCTGCTTCCTCCATCCATTTTGTTTTTCTGTTTTTTGGCCCGTAACACTCTTTCTAATTCTCTGTCTTTTTCTAACCTTTTTCCTCTCCTTTCATTTCTTCTTCTGCCCCTCTTGTGCTGACCTCGGTAGGGCAAATTATAATACACTCGTCCAAAATGGGCAAATAACTGATTCAGAATCAACTATGACCTTGACTCCGAAGTGCGATGACGCTCTGTAATCATGCAGCAATGCAAGATGGTGCAAGTCCCAAGGTTGCTCTGAAACCCTATGGAATGTTAGAGACACATGGCGGGTGAAGGCAGACTCTGCTTGAAGTTCCAGTTGACCTGCTAGAAATGGCTTCTTCTGGACCTAATTGGGACCATCTGAAGTTTTGAAATATTTTAATCTCATTTCTTTCTGACAGATGCATAGATGTTCTACTTTTCTAAATATCTGCAAAGCCCATTCTCAGACTTATTATGCTTCTAGATCTATGCCTAATTCAGGTAGGCATAAGTAGTACAATCGATCATTATGATAAAGCTTCAGAGGTACCACCATTTCAGGGTGTTTGTGAAAGAGATTTTTTCAGATTTCAAAATGTGTTCTATATGAAAACATATGCTGGAACGTATATTTACTATATGTGGTTGAGTCAGTTTGAGGGGTGGGGGGCAATGAAGTTGGACTGTTGTGTTATTATACAACCACTTATATATGATCTCATTATATTGGATACTCTTGTGAACTATACATGCAGTACAACCTTTGCTGTGGGCGTATGTTGTCAACGGATAGACATTACTCATTGATCGATTGATGTATGATTTATGAGACTAACTGATAATTTTTCTATGCATGGCTGTATTCATTCTGTTTTTACCGAACAAAGAAAAAGGAAAAATGTAATAAAGTGTGTTATAAAAAAATAAAAAAATAACGTACATTTACTCTTTTCCTATGGACTGGATTATGGGAATATCCTGTACTTAGGCTCTTCTACTTCTCCTCTCGGGCTCCTTCAAGTAGTTCAGGATGTGGTGTTACGATTACTATTTCATCTTCTTAAACACTCTCCGATCTCTAATCTTCTGAGTGACCTCCATTGGCTCCCCATTGAGAGGCGATTCCAATTTAAGTCCTTCTGCTATAAGCACAAGGCTATGCCGATTAAGAGCCCACTCTATATCCGATCCTTGGTGTCTCTCTACTGCCCCAGACGACCTCTTTGTTTCAGTCACCTGAATATTTCTACCGCTCCCAGATTCAGAAGGGTCAGACTAGGAGGGACGTTCTTCTCTTACTGGGTCCTAAATTGTGGAATTCTCTACCTGAGTCTCTGAGAGCGTGCAAATCTTACTGACTTCGAAAGACCTGTCTCTTTAAAATCAGGTCCTTGCCCTGTTGTTTGCCTAGCGCTGGGAAACCCCGTTTGGGGTAGTTATGCGCTCTACAAAACCAATAATAATAATATTGTGGACATGTGATTTTGTAGATCGTAAACATCCTTGCTAAGTCCATTAAGTTTCTGAAAAGCTATTTTTGACTTGAAAATACATTCCTGTCCTTGCAGTGTTTGAATATTATACATTTTTAGGAGTGGCCTTGTCCAGTCTGTGATATAACTGACCATGGTGTTAATAATCAGATGTTCACCCAGTTGTCCAGTGTAATCATGCATGTGACCCACAGTATTTGTACTTCTCAGTTCAAGGTCTTGCAGCACTTCTGGTCAAACCTGATCTAAGTGCTTCCGCACTGGCTACTTGTCTTTCATGCCACGTAGTTTGCAGAATCAACCTAAAGGCACTGCCTCAAAATGTTTAATCTTTGAAACATTTTGTTAGGACTGAAGGACTACTTTTTTAGAATAATGGATAATTTATCAAAAGAAAAAGTTGTGATCCGGTTTGAGCCAAATATTTCGAATGCTCTAAGTGGCGAATGTGTTGGCTTTGTTGATTATTACGCGGTCTGTTCTGGATTGTCACGGATGCTCATAGACTTAAAATCTGTGCTAATTTTTTATACTGTATGTTAGCCTCCATTCTTCAAGCTCAAAATAGTGTTTCACAATTCACAACTTGTTCAATTTATGGGTTGAAAGGACTGTGGAATATTGAGAATCACGTCTATCATCACAGTATGTCAAGAATACTTGATTCTTAATGCTCCACATTAATCACTACAGACCTTCAAACTAGAAAGGGATTTTCACATTTCATGACAATCGCACTTTTAGCCTCCAGCTCCCTGGTTTTTATTGCATCCATCAACATCATCGTCTCATGCGGGTATGATACCATTGAAAAAGCCTCAGTGCCCCAAACAATGTTCTCCTGGCATATACAGTAGTTTTGGATTTCAGAAATACTGACCGTTCTTCCTTCAGTGGTCTTGCACCACCCGTAGACACTGTTCACTCATTCAAGATTGGCTCCATACTGGACAACTCAGTTAGATCCCGATACAATTCTTCGTAGCTGGGGGTGCATCTGTATCGGCAGTCTGTATTGCCAAAAACCACTTATATAGTCTTGGGTCCGCAGAAAGAATGTTGTTGTAACCTTAGCTGTTTCTGGTTTTTAGAAATATTATCTGTGTCCCTTATGCACCAGATGTGTGCAGCATATTCCCCCACTTTTATATGGTACTGGCATGTCTATGAACAAGACCTGTTTGCCTAGACTGTCACCAACTAACAAATTTCCTGAGTAATTGGAGTAATTTTGGTAATTCTGTGTTACACTACCGATAATAATGCGATTACGCCCACTTGCGTAATTAAAAGTAATTTGTGGGTAAAAAATCCTCCAGCGAGAGCACATTTACTGAGGTCGGGATGCCGCTCCATTTTGGATACAAGGGTGCATTTTGTGCTAAGAAACTAACCAGTGGAGGCTACTCTGCTAAGGCGGAGGTGTGCTGCCCCACTGCTCGTTGAACAGTGCAGTGCAAAAGAACAGTAAAATGATGATAACAAGAAGTTATTATCATTTTATTTTTCTTTGCGGGACTCCGACTCCAGCTAGGTTGAACGAGGCGGGGCTACGCTCACCACCATCAGAGGGAGTAGGAGTGGTTTGCAATCCCTCCCTAAGTGCGCATGACGACTCAGTTGCCCCTCTGGGGCCATCCTACCATCATGCGCACTTGGCATGTTCTCCACTGAGTTGTGTTGTACAGCCCAGTGGAGCACATGCCCAGCCTCCCAGTTACTGCCTGAGCGGCCGTTTCGGCCACACAGACCAATCACGACGCTGCTTCTACAGTGTTGTGATTGGCTGGGAGAGTCTGTGAGACTGGGTGTTTCTGGTGCTTTGCGAGGACCTAGGAGAGACATGCAGCAGCGGTGTAGAAGGTAAGTTAATTTTGTTATCATGCTTTGCCCCCTCGGGCCCCCCACTCCGCCTCCCCCGTACAGAGGCAGCCACCACTGAAACTAACGCTAAATGCTGGGAATAAGTTGGGGTAAATCTTATCCAAAGTGCTTATTTAGGGGCATATTTACAATAGAATTGCGGAGTGGGGCATTAAGCTAAGATTGCTAATGTTGCGCTACGCCATTCGGAAAATGTAGGGATGCGCCGTATTTACAATGATACGACGCTCCCCTGCATTTTCCCTAGCGCTGATGTGAAAGTCAGCTGCCAAGCGCCAACGCAGGCACCCTTGCACCTTAGTGCAAGGATACCTGCGTTGAGGGAATTATTGTTTATGTGCAGGAAGTTGTCCCTTTCTGCACATAAACAATCAGTAATGGTGATTTGTAACTATGTGTGCTGCATCGTGCAGCACACCTAGAAGTTGCAAATCGTCATTTTTATTTATTTATTTATGTCCTGTGGCATTTAGTGCTATTTCCTGGCACAAAGTGGAACCTCGTGTCCATTTTAGATGGAAGGGGGCAAAGATAATAGCACTAAATGCAGAATTACTCTTCAGCTCAAGTAATGTTTGGTAAAGCAGCGTGATTACGATACCCTGAATTGTGCGAGTTATGCCCACCCATACTGACAACTGAAGACCTCATTTATGAGATTTTGGCATAGGGCAGCACCACAAGGAATCTTTCTGCGCTACCCTATGTCAAATCAAAAGGGCAGGATTGGCCCGTATACATGTGATACTGTACATTCCCCCATTTGAAACAAGCATCCCACTGGCAAGGGATAGGAAGGCACACTTCTGCTTTTAGTAGGCTGTTTTTTTCCATATACACAGACATATGGTGTAGAACTGGGCGTGTCTGACTGGTAGTTTGGAGTCTATAAATGAAACCAGCTGATTCTACCATGTGATAGAAGTGCTGTGTATTGTAGAATCTTAATAAAGGGAGATACGGTAAGCTTGTGGCTGTACTGTTGTGTGTGACCATTTCTTGAAAAATATCAAACCAAATAGATTACGGTACAAATTGTTTACGCTTTCTTTTGGTGTTTATGTTCAGTATCCAAAAGAATCCCTTAACATCTGTATTTTAACTCTTTCAACGTGTTTTGGGCTTTCATCTTTTACTCAGTTATTTCTTTTCCTGTCTGGTTTTTGGTACATCCCTTCATTTTCCCATCTATCAAGATAGCAAAGAAGCATCACTTATTTCCATCGGCTGTTTCTTTCAACAATGAGTCCTCTTACGTCATCCAAATTATTTCCAGGGATATGTATATCCTCGTTTCTTAGTAAAACGGCCTCAATTATTCTCCTGCAGCCTTTTCTGCCAGTTTCAACACCCATACTTCACAGATAACTCTTTGTGAAAACTGAGACAGTTTCCAAGTGATGCTTACAAACAAAAAACCTAAAATGAACATGCATTTAAGTCGAAAGCCTAATAAAAGCAGCCCCTCCTTGATCTTTTCAATGCAGGTAGACATAACAGGCTTCTGCTGTCACTGGTGTAGAACATGTGTGTGGTTATTTTACATAAATAGTTTTTTTTACAAGTAAACAGGCAGGTCCACCCCAACCTAACAAGAGCGACCTAATGGGGGTCACTAAAGTGAAGCAGCAGTCGTACTTGGAATCGAGGACGGGCCCACTTGTGGAGTCCATACAGGACTTGATTGTGTGCTTCCCGGACCACACTTCCCAGAATGCACAGTCTCATTTGAGCCTCCCATCGGTGGGTGTGTTATATATAAAATGGGGAAGTGGGTCGGCGGTTGCGCACACCGCTTCCGTTAAAGCCCCTGAAGAGAAGCACATGGAGCTTCGAAACGCGTCGGGCAGATCCCGTACGGAGCGGCGTCTACGAGTGGATCCCCGTCCTCACCTATACATAAACCAAGCTGCTGTTCGCGTGCTACTCAAAGGTGGACACCTTCGAGCATTAATATTCCCTTAAAGGTCAGCATTGGGATTGGCTAGGAGCCTTTCCAATCAAGAAGTATATCTGTTCACGAACGTAGATCAAAGTCGGATTTTTTGTATTTTAGTGCAGAATAAGGTATTTATTTAATCGCCTTCTTACCTGGTTGAATAAGCTACACACTTAAAGTAATGTCCTTTAATGTGAGCGCAAGGTGCACGATTCTCACGACACGCCAGGCCTTCACTGCATCTATAGTGACTACATTGCAATCGCCTGGTCACTTACATTGCGATGATATGGGAACTACTGGCAGGACCGCTCTCATGTCGTCTCGGGCACGCGCGAGACCAGATTCAACATCCTAGGCACAGGCCTCGAGTGCCCACACCTAGAGCACATCAAAGGGACCTTGCCCATGGGCGAGAAAATCACAGCCGAGCATGCCTCTCCCACTGTACTCGGAAATATCATCTGCAATGTTGATGTCTCCATTCTGCATATTGACAGCCTTGCTTGCTGTTTCCTGTAGCATCCAACTGGATGGGAGAAGGGCTTCTTGAGTATCTATCATGGCCCCTAGTCAGCACAATCATTGTCCTTCCTCTCCCAGTATAGTCACATTTCCAGCCTACCTGCCACTCCAGGTGCTAGCAGGCACTCATTGGTGCTGGATAACAGAGCTATGAGAAACAGTTCAATTTAATAAAGGATGTGAATGCATGTGGGGAAGTTACCACATTTTGTATAGACGTGTACATTTCAGAAACACTTGTGTAATTTCCTCTTAAATTCTGTATATTTGGTATCTTGGGCCAACTTTCCTAATCCTACGAATGTGCAGTTTTCACTTTTTCAATGCATGACTTGTTGCGGTGTGTGTCTGTCTGACTTTCCGGAGGCGTTTCACTGCCCAAGTTCTTTATGTATAACTAAAGGGGTGGTTCATGCGTAATGCCTGTGCCCTGCTGTCTTGGTGAGGGAAAGTACGGCGCCACCAGATTTAATGAACTTCTTTTCTTGAGAACAGTACAATAGTTTTCAAGATAAGGTCAAAGTTACAAGGTCGCACGTTTGCAGTAGGCCTTTTAGCTGAAAACAGGCATAACTCATTCAATATGATAAGACGCCATGATGGAGTTCATATGATCACGTGAAAGCAGAGACGATGCAAGGCATAGGCAAAGTGGGCAATTTCTAAGGGTCCCTACCTTCCAAAGGCCTCCTGGGAAAGAAAACGTTCTCTCTATTTGATATGTCTAGTAAAACGTTTAATTTGTAAACAATATAAGTGACAGGACAGGAGGCCACTTTCACTTGCACCACCCATTGCCTCGGTCAGTGTTGTCAATTACAGTATCAACTCACCTACTAGCCAACACACTCCTACAAGTGTGACAATGCTGACTATTCCAGGCGCCAAAGCAACAAGAATGGCTTAGGCGGCAGGTTTTAGTCATTTTTAATGTATATTGAATTAATTTGGAACTGTTGTTTTGCTCGTCGCTAAATTAAAAAAACAGCGCCACCATGTGGCAGACTGTCATGAGTGCGAGTGTTGACAATTAAGTGTGGGTGCCAAGTAACCCTGGGCGTAGTTCGCGGAGCCGCACTCCGCGGAGCTACGCGAAGACGCAGTTGCACTCCGCGACCTTCGCGTAGCTCCGCGGACATGCGTAGTAGCTTGCTAGACCCGTTTGCGCGCCGTTTTTCGTCTTCGGGAGCGCGGTGCGCGTGTTCGGGGCGCTGCCTGCATGCTCGAGATAGCTAGCGCGCTAAGTTACTCACGAGGTTTGTCCCGCCCGCTTGCGTTCCCTTATTTCCAAAGTGCGTGATCGCGTCAAATATCGCGCGAACTTACCCCGGCGCACGCGATAATGTTATTCAGCGCGCGAGAACTACGCTACGCACCGGATCGCGGAGTAATCGACAGCTTCGCGTTCTCCGTAGAACGCGGAGTTGCCAAAACTCCGCAAGCTCCGCGAACGGAGCGTAGTTCTTCGCCCAGGGTTAGTGCCAAGCATCAGAAAGCACTGGCTCAAAGTAAGCACTGCACTAGGCTATTTCTCTATCTAAACGACTCTGCCTATCGCTACCACTGACTCTGTCATCTTACGGAGTTCTGGGGTCCCAGGCAAGATATTTTTCAACTGTTTTTATGTGACTGTGTTAAGGTTAACATATAATTTATATCATTTGGCATCACACGTGCTTGAATTAGCAGGAAATGGGTAATGAAATTCAAATGTGTTCTATACAGGGGTCCGCAAAATATGTCTTGGGCAGGACCCCATAATCCGTAACATGACACTGTATAAAAGAAAGATTTCTTAGCAAGTTTGGTCGCAAATTGTCTTATCAGTGTCCCTAAAAATATTTTTAAAAAACAATTCCTCTTTCTGCACGTGTCCACACTTCGGCCTCTTGTAAGACTGATCATTTGTTGCTTTTGTGTGCCCACTTTGGGTGAAGACGTCGGCCCTTCATCTCGGGAGGTGTCTAGATAAAAGCTTCTTACATGCTCCATACCTGTTCCTGTCCTCTCTATGCCAGTTCTCGGACTCCCAATCGTGAGAACTATCTGCCAGCATAGACCCCTCGCCAGCTCTCTTAAGGTGAGCAGAGGTTGGCAAACCAGTTGAAGAGTATAAGGTTAATATGTGCTGCTGAGAGTTTGTTGGGGTACAACAAGAGTTTCCTGCCATAGCCCCCTCAAACTGCCCCGTCGGCCAAACTCTAAGCAAGGCCCTAGGCTTGATGGAAGTGCTGAAAAATTATTGGCTGAAAAAAGCAAGACTTTATGAATTTGATGCATGTGGCAGAAAGGACTGATATGATACAGGAAGGCAACATTAATCTATTGGACACAAATTGAAACTTTAGAATGCCCTTCCAGCATAAGTAATACGCCAGAATATTCCCAAATGTGACTTTTTTTTAGCTGTTATTGACGACAAAGAAAGTTATGTTACAGATGTAAAAACATTTATTCCAGTATATCAGAACATTGACGATCGTTCCTAAAGATATGGCTGCGTTCCACATTTGACGCACAAAAACCATCCACGGCCAGTCTGAATCTTTTGGACAGAGTTTGGGGTCAGTTGATGTCCTTAACTCACGCGGGGCACCTTTCTTCATCAACTGAGGCCTTTACGTATTTGATCCACCAATAATGACTTTGAAATGACACTTTTATTTTATTTGCTAGGGAGAGTTGTGTGGTGCAGTAAATTCATCAAGTACTTACGTTGTTGACTGGGAAAACTGGAGACATGCGGTCTAATATTGACTGCTCATTCAGTCAAACTATGAGTTCAAGGGGTTACCTGCCTTGAACCCGACTGAGCTACCTGGCGTATTGGGAGCATAAGGAAACAAGCCGAATCGCAGAATTATGCAAACATAGAAAAATAGGTTTAATAGTTTTATACATTACAACAGGATGTGTTCTGCTGGTCTTACTTCTACACCATCTCTGATGTTACACAAGCGTTAGGAGTATCAGCCTACTACTGCTATTACACACGGTGCACACAAATTCCGGCCTCCCTAACAAACACCAGTGTACATTACACCATATCATCTGTGCTGAAGAGCACGCAAACACCAGTGAGATAGCTCAGTGAATTGACTGCACGCTGCAGGTTTCTGCATAAAGCCTACTGCTTTGAATCCGAACCAGGAAAACACATTGTTTCGAGGTTGTATATTGGGATGGGGAAAAATATAAACTGGGACTACTCCCCTGCAAAAACGACATGCTCTTTCACCAGTGGCATAGCTGCACATTGGGCTGCCCTTGGCGGTAACTGCCCAGCTGCAGCTAAGGGGGTGTGCTAGCGATTACTGCGCGCCCCGCTATGGCTAAAGGTAAGAGCGCGGATAAAAGTGCTGGCAATTCCTGCGCGCCACGCGAGCGACGGCTGCAGGTGTGAGCGGGAGAACTGAGGCCGCCTCCCCAAAAAACTCAGACCGCCCCCTCCCCATTGCTACGCCACTGTCTTTCACTGCAAGGTGCGTATAAAGTTCTTACTATTATAATAAAGTCAGCAGCTGCTGTACTTTGTTTGCACAGTTTGAGGTCTTACTAAATTTGCCTGCCTCTCAGTATAAGTTTTCTTGGTACAGGAACGCTTGGATGAATTCATTCATTCATTCATTCATAAAACTTTTATTCGGTTGCATCATAGCGAAACCATAAAAAGTGCAGAAATACTAATTTTGAAAAAAAAAAAAAAGTGCAGAAATAAAATATTACGATACATAAAAAATTTCAATGTCTTATACAGTTAAAAACTATTATCATAAAAACCATAGTTAAAAATAATTCATTGAAAATGCTGAACAAGAAATCGAATATACAAGAGCTCATAGTTTACAGCGGATTTTTAGACATGATTTTAAAAAACAAGCTATGCATTTGGCAATGTATTGGGAATCCAGAGACTGCAGGGCCAGATAAGCGGGGCGACATGTTATCAAACCCATTTTTCGGAGTAAAGGGATGATCCAGCGCTTACGAGGAAGCTCGGAAAATCTACAGAACAGTATTACATGCATTGTAGACTGGGATGATATTCCATCACAAGGACACTTCATTAGATTTTGTGACCAGTCCTGTTCTTTTGAAAAAGTAACTAAGCGAAAAAAAGTATTAAATCGGAACCTAGTCAAAATATATTTTTCGTAATTTGTGTGGTGGGATGTTAAATATGGTTGGATGCCCAGGGCAGTCTGAACCGATAAGATTTGTGCATTTGAGGGTTTGCTTACTTCTTGGGAAAGACGAAGTTCTCTGAGATGGGTTAGACATAGTTTTTTCAAGTCTTTCCTGGAGATATCTGGCATTGTAGTAGGTTCTAAGAAGTAAGTTGTACAATTCAGGTCCTTAAGGAAATTAGAGACATACAGAAGCCATGGGATTTTATTCCAGTTTGCCAGAGCCAATCAGTCGGATATCAATGAACGGGTTGGATGGCATTGTTGTTTGGTCCAAATACGGTGCCACAACAGGATCGGCTGGCATCTGATGTTATCTGTCAAATAGTCGATGCCCAACTCGATGTGGCAACCGTATATTGGAGCACTTTGGGGTAATGCCAGTAGATATTTTAGAAACCCGTTCTGAACCGTCTGCAGGGTTTCAGTAGGAGCATAACCCCAAACCCCTGCGCCGTAGAAGAAATTACCTCAAACCAATTATGCCAAGTTTTGATCCCATCTCATGTCTCCTTCTTCCACCATCCTACAAACCCAGGGCCAGATTAATGAAAAAGTCAGACACCACAGCAAGACAACTTGCTACGCTGCGCCGGGTGACAGGGAGAGAACAGAAATAGCGCACTGAGTGCTGCCTAGTGCCAACGCAGGCGCCCTTGCCCCATGGTGCAATGGAACCTGGGTTACTTGGAGGATTGTTTTTGTGCAAGGAAGGAGATCTTCCTGCATAGAAACAATCCTTTGAGGCATTTCCGTCTTTCTATTTGGGCTACAGAATTGTGATCTTTGTGTCCTCAGGATTGAGTATAGAACCCTACCACCCCACGTCCGTACCTTGAAATGACGTAACCGAATCAGTGATGCTGTTAACCGAGGTTTATTCACAGCAAATAAAGAACATTAGACTATCAAATCCGTAGGAGTGTATGGGCTGCTGCCCATCCTTCCAACCGTCCTCTGCACGAATGTCGGTCCCAACACTCTCCAACAGAGGACACCGTGCTAAGCAGTGGCCGACAATGCCACTCGATTGTTTATGGGGGAATTAGGATGTTTTCCTGTTTCGTCCTCCGCATTGATGTTATGCCTAACACCAGCCAACGGAGGGCAATTTGTAAGCCTTTCCCTAGCCCGGTTTTCTCCAATCGGTTAGTCTCTTGAATCCAAAACAGTGAAGCAACACTATATTCGCGTGAGTCTCACGCTCGATGCCCTCGAGCGGGAACTGTGGTTAATAGCGCCTTAGCGCGAGTCTCCAGGCTCGATAAACCCTCGAGCGGGGACTACCGTGAATAGCGCCTTAGCGCGAGTCTCCAGTCTCGATAAACCCTCGAGCGGGGACTGCTGTAAATAGCGCCTTAGCGCGAGTCTCCAGGCTCGATAAACCCTCGAGCGGGGACTGCCGTGAATGGTGCCTTAGCGCGAGTCTCCAGGCTCGATGAACCCTCGAGTGGGGACTGCCGTGAATAGCGCCGAGAGCGCGAGTCTCAAGGCTCGATAAACCCTCGAGCGGGGACTGCCGTGAAAAGCGCCTTAGCGCGAGTCTCCAGGCTCGATAAACCCTCGAGCGGGGACTGCAGTAATTAGCGCCTTAGCGCGAGTCTCCAAGCTCGATAAACCCTCGAGCGGGGACTGCCGTGAACAACGCCTTAGCGCGAGTCTCCAGGCTCGATAAACCCTCGAGCGGGGACTGCAGTTGTAGGCGCCTTAGCGCGAGTCTTTAAGCTCGATATACCCTCGAACGGGGACTGTGGCTGAGAACAACGATTCTCACACAGGTAGACAGAACACGCTTCGCGTGCAAACAAGGCTGTGGCACGATACAGGATTCAAGGGCTCACCTTGTTGGAGGTGTCAATTCGGTCCACGAACGGCAATAACTGACGCCTTCCTCTGTGTCCGTTGAGGGCTTTATGCTGTGTGATTGACAATCGCCGGCTCGCCGCTCGGCATTCTGGGTCCAGTAGTTCTCGCACCATGCGCTCTGGGGGTTGTAGTTCCTTCATCTGTCCGTCGGCGCTGTGTCTTCGTTCTGTGTCCTAACAGTACATCCCCCCTCACCCGCGGTGCCCTCCACCGGCCCAGGCTTGGATGGATGTTTCCGGTGAAATGCTGCCACCAACCGAGGCGCGCATAACCCAGACACCGGTTCCCACGAGTCCTCCTCCGGCCCATATCCTTTCCACGCAACCAGGTACCACAACTTGCCCCTTCGCCATTTGGAGTCCTTGATGCAATCGACCTCGTATTATCGTTCCGCATCCACCACCACCTTAGTAGGGGTGGTACGCCCTGCCGACCTCGCCGGTTTGAGCAGAGACACATGAAACACCGGATGTATTCTCATGCTGTCCGGCAATGCCAACCTCATGTTCACCGGGCTCACGCATTCCTTGATACGGTACGGGCCGATGAAACGTGGGTGGAACACGCTGTGTTTGCGAAACCGTAGGTTCTTCGAGGAAACCCACACATAATCCCCCGTTTTGTACAAAGGACCCTGCCTTCGTCTCCTGTCTGCGTAAGCTTTGTACACCTCCTTGGCCCCCTCCAGGCATTTCTTGGTTCTTGCCACTGTGTCCTTGATATGGGCTACTCTTGCTTTGGCGGCAGGCATGACCTTCTGGCTCCGAGGATACACCAAAGGGAGGAATCTGGGGTGATGTCCATAGTTGCTGTAAAACGGCGATGCTTTGGTGGAGCTGTGCGTGGCGTTGTTGTACGCGATTTCAGCCAGCCACAAGTGGTCAACCCATTCCTCCTTGCCCTGTTCTACGAAACAACGAAGGTATTGTTTCAACGTTTGGTTGAGACGTTCTGTCTGGCCGTCTGTCTGCGGGTGGTAGCTGGTGGATAAGGCCGTAGTGACGTGTAGAGCAGAACACCTAGATTTCCAGAACCGCGCCGTAAACTGCGACCCACGGTCCGACACGATCACGCTGGGCAGGCCGTGGATGCGTACCACCTCCTTCAGGAGCATGACCGCCAACTGACCGGCTGTTGGTACTCCCGCACAGGCGATGAAGTGACCCATCTTAGTCAGGTAATCTACCACAACCAGAATGGCCGTACACCCCTGGTCCCTTGGCATGCCCACTATGAAGTCCAAAGATATGTGCTCCCATGGTCTTGCTGGGGTGGGCAAAGGTCGTAATAGCCCCTGTGGACGGCTGTGATCCGACTTCATGGTTGCACAGATCGAGCACGCGGCGATCCATTCCCTCACGTCCGCCCTTACAGACGGCCACCAGAACTGACGCAACACGTAGTCTACCGTTTTCTCCAGTCCCAAGTGCCCTGCGCTGGGTGATTCATGACACCATCGGAATGCCTGTTTCTGCAGTCGAATCGTGGGGACCAGGACGCAACCACCGTGAACTGGGATTCCGTCTTTCACGGTCCATTCCTTGTGTCGGCGTAGCCATGTCCGCCATTCAAAGGAACAGATGCCTCGTTGTATGCCACGGAGAAAGGCCCCTGGTTGTATAGCTCCAACCACCACCTTAGGGGAAATGATGGCCTTGATGGTGGGCGATGGACGTCCCGAGTCGTTGGACTGTCTCGACAGTGCGTCCGCCTTCTTGTTTTCGATGCCCGGCCGGTATGTGATGGTGAAATGAAAGCCGGAGAAGAACAACATCCATCTCATCTGACGAGGAGACAGCTGTCTGGCCGCCGTCATGAACTGGAGGTTCCTGTGATCAGTAAACACGGCCACCACGTGTCTGGCCCCCATCAGTAGATGCCTCCATTCACCGAATGCGTCCTTAATTGCCAACAATTCCTTTTCGGCAACATGGTAGTTCCTCTCCGCATCATTCAGTTTCCTGGACATGAATGCCACCGGATGGAGCACCCCAGATACCGGATTCCTTTGGGAAAGGATGGCCCCCACCGCCAGATCAGATGCGTCTGCTTCAACAACGTACTGGAGATCAGGATCGGGGTGAGCCAGCACAGGTGCTTCCGTGAAAGCTCTCTTCAGGGCTTCGAAGGCCTCCTGGGCTTCAGAGGACCAAACAAATAAAGACGCTTTCCGTAGCAACTGGGTGATGGGAGCCACTAGTCCAGAGAACCCTTCGATGAACCTCCGGTAGAAATTAGCAAAGCCAAGAAAGCTCTGCACCTCCTTAACATTTGTAGGGGCAGGCCAGGCTACCACTGCCTTCACTTTTCTTTCGGCCATTGTTTGTCCGTCAGGGCTTAGCATGACCCCCAAGAATTCCACAGTGGTTACGTGGAAGTCACATTTGCTAAGTTTACAAAATAAAGAGTTGTCCCTTAGTATCTGTAGGACTGAAGACACGTGCTTCACGTGTTCTTCCATGCTGTCGGAATACACCAGAATGTCGTCTATATAGACTACGACGTACACATCCAATATGTCCCTTAGCACGTCGTTCAGGAAGAACTGAAACGCCGCAGGGGCGTTGCAAAGCCCGAAGGGCATCACTTTATACTCGAACAAGCCAAAGCGCGTCTTGAAGGCGGTCTTCCATTCATCCCCACGCCTCATGCGGACAAGGTGGTAAGCCCCTTTCAGATCCAGCTTGGTGTATACCTTCGCGCTCTTAACCTGTTCCAGAAGCACATTAATGAGAGGCAACGGGTATCTGTTCTTGACCGTAATGGCATTGAGCGCCCTGAAGTCCACGCAAGCGCGAAGTTCCCCATTGGCTTTAGGGATAAAAAACAGAGGTGAGGCAGCAGGAGATCTCGATGGCACTATGAACCCCAGCTTCAACATCGTGTCCAAGTAAGCACGAAGGTGGTTATTCTCAGGCTCGGACAGCGCATAAAGCCTCCCGCTGGGTATGTTTGCCCCGGGAACTAGATCGATCTGACAGTCATAAACCCTGTGGGGGGGAAGAGTCTCTGCTTGCTTGTCGTCGAAGACGTCTCGAAAGTCCCCATATGCATGAGGAAGGATCACCGCCTTCTCCGCAGCAGTGGCTACCGCCTGCCGCATTGAGTCACCGGACTCCGGAGGTTCAGAGGACCACCCGCAGAACTGGGAACAGTAGGGGGAGTTCATTCTCAACGTCTGTGACTCCCAGTCTATGGACGGGTTGTGTTTTTTCAGCCATGGCAGCCCCAAGATGATACCGTATTGAGGAGCACAGATAACGTTGAAGTCCATGATCTCCTTGTGTTGAGTTCCGTACCCCACCTCGATATCCCCTGTGTGTTGGCTAATGGGTCCTGAAACCAACCGGCGCCCATCTACTGCATACACGTCCTCTGGGGCTAAACAGGGCAGCAGCGCGATTCCTATACGGGAAGCTTCTTTTTCGTCCATAAACAACCCAGTGGCCCCTGAGTCTATCATTGCTGAGGCTGAGGTCCACCTGTCTCTCACCCATAACTTCAGCGGAATAAACAAATGTCTAGAACCTGTCAATGCAGGTTGCTGGATAGAAGGGATGTATCCTTGACTCCCTGAAACCCTTCCTTTTGTCGGGGAGCCCTCTGGTTTTCCGCCTCCTTGTCCACCAACGCAGAGGCCAGACTGCTTGGTCGTGTACGTCCTGCCTTGGGTTTCGCTGGGCACTCCCGAACATAATGGCCCTTTTTACCGCAGTAAAGGCAAAGGCCTTGTTTCCTGCGAGACTCTTTTTCTGCTGCCGTTAGACTGGCTCTCACCGCCCCGACATCCATTGGTTCATTCCGAGTAGTCGGAGTCGGGTCTACGGACCCCTGATGTCCAGGAGCGGGTAGCGACTTATCCTTCTTTGGGCCACCACCACGGCGTTCGCTTAACCTATGTTCGAGACGAAGGGCGAGGCTGATCAGGTCTTCACAATGCGCTGGTTGGGGATCGATCTGCGCGATCACATCCTTCAGCTCTTCGCTCAATCCTTGGTGGAAAAGCGCTGTTTGTTTCGCGGGTGGCCACTTGGTCTCTGCGACTAAACGCCTGAAAGCGTTTAAATACTTGACAAGCCCGGTGGCCCCTGTTTCAGCTCCAGGAGTTCTCGGTCTGCGGTGTACGAGTCAGCTCTTCTGTCAAACACCTTGACGAATTCCTCTTGAAACGCTTCCCAATCGTACAAAAATACGAAATCATAAATGCTACCCGTGCCTGATTGGTAGGGAAGGATTTCGGTTTGCACGAGAAGTGAAGGGCCACCTGTGTAATGAACACCTGTACTGTGGAGGGGTCTCCACTGTACCTCTCTGGTGTGGCCAGAGGAATAGCAACTGGCATATCTACTGTTACCGCAGTGTGTTGACTGGTGCTGGGCGTTCCTGCGCTGAATGGGTTCCTCTGAAGGAGGTCCATCCGTGCCCTCAGGTCCGCTGCTTCTTGTCGGGACGTGGCCAGTTCCGTTTGTACGTCCAGTAAGGCGGCCAATACGTCATCCATAGCAGCCATGGTTCAGTACTCAACCGGGAGGGTGATATTTGTAAGGTCAGTTATTATGTGATCTTTGTGTCCTCAGGATTGAGTATAGAACCCTACCACCCCACGTCCGTACCTTGAAATGACGTAACCGAATCAGTGATGCTGTTAACCGAGGTTTATTCACAGCAAATAAAGAACATTAGACTATCAAATCCGTAGGAGTGTATGGGCTGCTGCCCATCCTTCCAACCGTCCTCTGCACGAATGTCGGTCCCAACACTCTCCAACAGAGGACACCGTGCTAAGCAGTGGCCGACAATGCCACTCGATTGTTTATGGGGGAATTAGGATGTTTTCCTGTTTCGTCCTCCGCATTGATGTTATGCCTAACACCAGCCAACGGAGGGCAATTTGTAAGCCTTTCCCTAGCCCGGTTTTCACCAATCGGTTAGTCTCTTGAATCCAAAACAGTGAAGCAACACTATATTCGCGTGAGTCTCACGCTCGATGCCCTCGAGCGGGAACTGTGGTTAATAGCGCCTTAGCGCGAGTCTCCAGGCTCGATAAACCCTTGAGCGGGGACTGCCGTGAATAGCGCCTTAGCCCGAGTCTCCAGTCTCGATAAACCCTCGAGCGGGGACTGCTGTAAATAGCGCCTTAGCGCGAGTCTCCAGGCTCGATAAACCCTCGAGCGGGGACTGCCGTGAATGGTGCCTTAGCGCGAGTCTCCAGGCTCGATGAACCCTCGAGTGGGGACTGCTGTGAATA
Organism: Lissotriton helveticus; assembly: GCF_964261635.1. Classification (NCBI taxonomy): domain Eukaryota; kingdom Metazoa; phylum Chordata; class Amphibia; order Caudata; family Salamandridae; genus Lissotriton; species Lissotriton helveticus. The sequence goes on from NC_136057.1 coordinate 996,399,219, forward strand.
GCGCCTTAGCGCGAGTCTCCAGGCTCGATAAACCCTCGAGCGGGGACTGCCGTGAAAAGCGCCTTAGCGCGAGTCTCCAGGCTCGATAAACCCTCGAGCGGGGACTGCAGTAATTAGCGCCTTAGCGCGAGTCTCCAAGCTCGATAAACCCTCGAGCGGGGACTGCCGTGAACAACGCCTTAGCGCGAGTCTTTAAGCTCGATATACCCTCGAACGGGGACTGTGGCTGAGAACAACGGTTCTCACACAGGTAGACAGAACACGCTTCGCGTGCAAACAAGGCTGTGGCACGATACAGGATTCAAGGGCTCACCTTGTTAGAGGTGTCAATTCGGTCCACGAACGGCAATAACTGACGCCTTCCTCTGTGTCCGTTGAGGGCTTTATGCTGTGTGATTGACAATCGCCGGCTCGCCGCTCGGCATTCTGGGTCCAGTAGTTCTCGCACCATGCGCTCTGGGGGTTGTAGTTCCTTCATCTGTCCGTCGGCACTGTGTCTTCGTTCTGTGTCCTAACAAGAATGTAGCGCTCAGAAAGGGGGAACTAACGAGGAGAAAAAAAGATATTTCTCCTTTTTACACCTATGTTGAGAAGGCGTAACATGCATTCCAAGGTTTACAAGTCTTTGCAAATCTGGGAATGCGTAAAAATCCATGGTTAGATGAATGGAAACACCCATGCTCCACCCCCTGGTAGCTTTGCAAAGAGCAGTCAGACTTAGTTTAGAGGCAATGTGTAAAGTATTTGTGCAACACTTCAAACAGTAAAACAGGAAAAACACTACAAAAAAGGATCCCACACCAGGTTAGAAAAATAGAGCTTAATTTAATAAATAAAATGACCAAAACCACAAAAAAACAATCAATACAGTCAGAGTTATGAATTTTGAAAGAATAAACTGCATTATAGTGCTTAACTGCATTAAGCGTCAACCGAGGATATCTGGTCGCGCTAGACAAGGTCAAAGTCAAAAGTTCAGGCTGACCTCAATGGGTTGGATGCAGTCCCAGATTAGTCTCACTAAAGTTTTACTGTCTCAAGTTTTGTGCCAAGACTCTCGTTCACGTTGAAAAGGGTTGTGGGCAGTAAAGAGAGCATCGCTGGCAGGTGGTCGGGGGTTGTGAGGAGCAGGGCGGGTATTGCGGAGGGGCTGGCTTGAGCCTGGCATTCATGGTCCTCCACAGCAATCAATACTTGCTGTGTGAAGAGATGGCCTGGTGGTGGCCCACGTTGATTTTCAGTGGCAGTGCGCGGTTCTGGTGTGAGCGGGCCCCTTCACTCTCACACTAAGCCCAAAAGCTTCATTTAATAGCCCACTGAGCCACACCCAGGGTCCAGGAACCTGAGGGCACCACTTCGGGATTAGGGATTCGCTGAATACAGGTCTAGCAGCTATTGGGGAGCCTTTTATGTCCCTGAGGCTCAGATCAGGAGGCCAGCAGACTAGCCATTTGAGGCACTGTAAGGTCCTGGGTTCAAGATGGGTTGCATGCAGCAGATCAGCACAGCAGGACAACAGCTCCTTTAGAGTATCAGTCCAGCAGAGTGGCAGTCCTTTCAGCAGCACAGCAGTCCTTCTTTCTGGCAGAGTATCCACAGGTCCAGAAGTGTACTGAAGTGGTGGTGTCTTAGGTCCTTCTTTCATACACAGGTGTGCCTTTGAAGTGAGAAGACGCTTCAAGAGGCATGCTTTGAAGTGCACAGATGACCTGCACTGCTTTCCCTGCCCTGGCTCCAGACCAGTGGTGGCTCCTCCGCTAAGGCGGAGGAGCGTCGGCCCACTGTTTTGCAGCAGTGAAATAAAGGGAACATTATATGATAATAACTCATAATTTTTTGTTTTCCTTCGGCTGCAAGTTTGCAGGCGGGTCTGCTCTGATGACACAGGAGTAGGCGCAGGAGTGGTTTGCCCACTCCAAGTGCGCATACATTTTTGGCCGGCCAACTTGGGCAGGCCAAGCAGTCATGCACACTTTGCATGTTCTCCAAACATGAACCAGTGATCTCTTCCCATTTAGAAATTACACTTATAAAATGTAATAAGGCAACTCTGCAGTTATTCTATAGGAGAGGTATGCCTTGCAGTAGTGAAAAGCGAATTCAAGAGTTTTTCTCTAACAGGGCACGTAAAGCTTAATAAGTACATGTCCTACCTTTTAAATACACTGCACCCTGCCTTCAGGGCTTTCCAGAGTCTACTCTAAGGGTGAGTTATATGTATGAAAAAGGAAGGATTAGGACTGGCAAAAGTTGTATTTTTTTTAACAAAAGGTAACTTAATTTATCCAGTTTTTACTGTTTATTTCTTTCAAAATTCATCCAATGTCGTCAACACTGAAAATCCAAGTTAACAATCACATGTGCGGCAGTTCAATGTAAAACCAATGTTTTCAAATGTTGCAGTTTGCCAAAGGCCTTTTGTTCCTGCAACACGATAGGTACATTTAAACATCCTTCATCCAATGCATTTCGGGCATTTTATCTGTCCTTCATCAGGGATTCGCTGCAAATAATTTTTTTAAAAAACAACGTTACCAATGTGCAACCCTATGTGTCAGTTCAAAACAAATGTCATTACTTACGTAGTTAATACAAGCCCAAATTCAACGTTATCCCACTAATCACACAGCGCTACATCAAAAAGTGAACCCCCCTGAACTTTTCCCGCCCGTCCAAAGCACTTATCGATCTAAACAACAAAGCTAGATTATCCCCCTTATTCTGTCTTACACCACAGTCTTTCAATCAAAGTATTTTATAATGCTTACTTATACAAATATTCTCACCGCTTCCCTTTTTTTTTGTTGCTCCAATGCGCAAACTCCCTATACTCGATGTTCCCTCTTTATATTTCGATTAGTGGGAGGAAGAGGGTAAAATGTTTAAGGGTGACCCTGCAAAAAAGGGCTAGGTCCAACAATGCCCTCTTACATTGAGACAAGAGAAAAACTAAGTACATTTGTGAAAGCCCACCTATGCTTAGCTTTTGCATTGATATTAACAGTGTGTGCACTGCAATATATTGTCTTCAAATTCACCAGCCTCATTACTGTTGGTACTCAAAAGTGAACAGACGTAGAGTAGACCAGTTGCAAATTTTTTATCAGAGACTGTGCAACAAGGTTCTACCATAAATGTAGCTGATTAACACCTTCTGATTAATCCCTACAAATCATAACAACGAGAATGTTATATGTCATAATGGGAGCTATCATGTGAGGCTAACCATGAAAATCTTTTTAAATAGTAAAACATGCCAAAGGAAAATCAAATTCATAGCTAATGGCAAATGCCTAAAACACAGTTGCCTGAATCTGACACATGAACAGGCATTAATAATAAAAAGGAAATTTGAGGAGGGGTGAAACTGAGGTGAGGTGAATGTCGGTTGGGGTGAGATTAGGATATGGGGAGATGTTGAGAAGAAGGTGAGGTTGGAGTCAGGAGGCTGTGAGGATGAGGTGAGGAGATTGTGAAGTTGAAATGAGGCAAGGAGGAATGAGGATGAGCTTGGGATATGATGAATTGTGATGTTTGAGGTGAGGCTGATGTGAGCTTGAGGTGAAGTGATTTTGAGAAGTGAGTGGATTCAGACAGAGACGTTTCAAGATGTGGAAAAGGTGGGCAATTGCACATGGTGCCACCTTCTGAGGGCACCCCTGGAAAGCAGTTCTGACTCTTTCTCTAGCTCAACTTTCAACATATAATTACATATTGTATGGAAATATGGGGCTTCAAATAGCAGATAATTGGTAAAAGAAACTCAAATATGTTCTGTCCAAGGGCCTCCAATATATTTTTTGACTGGGGGCCCCAAAATCCTTAAGAATACACTGGATTCAGGAGTGGTAAGATCTAGGTGTCTTGGGAAGTGGCTAGAAGGCAATGGAGGTGGGCTTCAGGTAGAGGGTTGTGGGTGAGATGAGATTGCTGTTGAGGTGAGGGTGTTTTTGAGGTAAGGCGAGTAAGGCAGAGTGGGGGTTTTAAGGTGTGGTTCTATTTAGGTGGGGATATGTGAGCTTGAGCGGAAGGTTTTAATGAGAATTGATCAGGTGAGGTTAAGATTGGGCCTAGGATGGATAGGAAAGAGGAGAGGTGGAGGTCATGCAAGGCGAGATGTGTCATTTCGAACCGAGAGCCTACATAGCTTGCCTCCATGTATTGCAACTGCCCTTAAATATTTACCTTCAAAGGGAACACAGGTTTCATGCAAATATGGGATAAAAGTTGGAATATCTGGTTTGCACAACTTTCAGTGGGTTGAATTTCAGCTGAAGAGCGCTCAGCAATAATAAAAGCAAGACATTTTTTGACAGTCGTAATCCTCTGGATTCCTACGGCGGGACCAGTGACATGTCTGGCCAGGGCTTGACATGAGTCTGACTCTGCCTCAACCCATCCACCCATTTCTAGGAACCAGCTCCAGAAATCTAATGATTTGTTTAAGTCAATGTCCTTTTTGTGAGTTCACCCCGTCTTTTTGTACCCATTGTGTCTACTAGGTGCTGGTGTAATGCCCGGTTACTCACCGGTAATACTCATTACTCCGAGTCCTGGTCTCCCCGTCCCATTCCTTCACAGTGAACAGCTAGTCTGCTCCACAGAAACCTATAACCTAGCTGAGCTTTTGCCCTTCCCCCAGTATGGCGTCACTATCACGTGACAATAAAGGGGGAAGTGCCTGAAAGAAACATCCTGAGAATACCAAAGAAAAGAAACCCAGAAAGCTAAACAATCACCCCAAAGCCACAAATCAACCACGGGAGGGAGGGAAGGGCTCAGGAATGGGACGGGGAGACCAGGACTCGGAGTAATGAGTATTACCGGTGAGTAACCGGGCATTACCTCCTCGTCCAATCTCCCCGTCCTATTCCTTCACAGTGAGTCCATACCCAAGCACACAGGGATTGTAAGAAAAAAACAGACCAAAAATTTCAAGAAAACAGGTCCATTTTAATCCACAAAAAACAGTACGGCTTACAAACCCTGTACCGCAGACAGGGCATGAGCACCAAAAGCAGCAGAGGCTGCCATCCCCAACTGAAGACGGTAGTGGGAAACAGAAGTATGGGGAGAGGCCCAAGTGGCCGCATTACAAATGTCACGCAATGAGGCCCCCTTGAACATGGCCCAGGAGGAGGAAACGCCCCAGGTCGACCTACCCTGAACAGAAGAAGAGAGAGGACAGTGGGCAGACTCGTAAGCAGAAACCACGCCACCCTTAACCCAACGGGACAAGGTGGATATGAAGGACGAAGACCTATCCCAGAGAGGCCAAAGGTGACAAACAAGGAATCCACCTTACGGAAACCAGAGGTCCAATCCAAGTAGATGCGGAGAGCCCTCAGCACATCCAACAAATGGAGGACCACCTCCTCAGGAGAGGCAGGCTCAGGAAAAAAGACCGGAAGAACAATATCCTCCTGACAGTGAAAAGAAGACACCTCCTTAGGTAGAAAAAACGGACTGGGACGGAGAATGACCTTGTCATCACAAAAACGCAAAAAGGGGGGAGAAGCCATCAAAGCCCCAAGCTCACCAACCCTATGCCCAGACGTAATGGCCACCAGGAAAAGGACTTTAGCAGAGAGGAACTTTAGGGCCACTGAGTCCAAAGGCTCGAAAGGAGGACCCATCAAAGCCTGTAGAACCAAGGGAAGGTCGCAGGGAGGCACAGGAGAGCGAGAAACAGGTCGCTGAAGCAAAAAACTCCGCAGAGCCACCAACGGGGAAACAGAGGACACAGAGGAACCCCGAAAGGCAAGAATGGCAGCCCACTGCACCCTCAGTGAAGAAACCGCAAGACCCAAGACGAAACCATCCCACAAGAAGTCCAACACCCGGACAGCCTCACAGGAGTCAGCAGAGAGACTCTTTCCAAGACACCAGGAGAAGTTCTTCCAATGACGGGCATAGGACCGCAAGGTGGAAGGACGCCGAGACAGCTGAAGGCAATGCGCAATCTCCACAGAGCAACCCTGACCCAGCAAACTCAACCTTTCAAGTGCCAAACCCCCAGCCAGAGGCGGCGCAGGGACGCAATCCCGAGAAGAGGAGCCCGCAGAGGGGAGGGACACAAGGGAAACCTCCAATGAGGGCAGACAGAAAAGGTCAGGAGAAGGGGAATCCAAGACCGACGCGACCACTCCGGCACCACCAGGAGAACCTCCGCCTGATCCAACCAAATTTTCCGGAGGACCCGTGGAATTAAGGCAAACGGAGGGAAGGCAAACAGCAGGCCCGACGACCAAGGAATCGAGAAGGCATCGGTGGCCCACGCCAACCGAGAGGGAACTATGCTGCAAAACAGAGGCAGAAGGGCAGAAGCCTCCGACGCAAAAAGGTCCAGCCAAGGACGGCGGAAACGGAGGACAAACAGATCGAACAGATCTGGGGGCAGACACAGGGACACCGACGAGGGGAACACCCTGCTCAAAGAATCCGCATGCCCATTCTCCGTCCCTGGAAGATAGACCGCCGTCAGAGACAGGAGATGCAACTCGGCCCAAAGCCCGATCTTCCGGGAGAGGAGAAACAGAGATCGACACATGCCCCCTTGGTGATTCACATAAGCACGAACCACCAGGTTGTCTGTCTGCACCGAGACCGCCCAACCCCGTAAGAGAGGAGCGAACCACCGAAGAGCCAACCAAACCGCCCTCAACTCTTTCCAGTTCGAGGACTGGAGGGACTCGAAACGGGACCACCGACCCTGAGCCTTGGAGGCACCCAGCACAGCACCCCAACCCAAGGCACTGGCATCCGTGGACATCACAACCACAGACCGAGGCGGCAGGAGATCGAACCCCTGGCAAAGAGACTGAGGGAGCAACCACCACTGGAGATCCGCCCGAACCCCCGCAGAGACAGGAATCAGGGCCTCGTAATCCAGGGAAGCAGGATCCCAGTGAGAGAGGACATGATGCAACAGGGGATACAGATGCAGCCGGGCCCATGGAAGGAGATGCAAAGTGGACACCATTTCCCCCTGACTTCGCAACCAGAGATGGGCAGACACATGGGACTGGGACAGAAGCCAAGAAAGGTGACAAAACAAAGTCAACTGGCGTTCCTGAGAGAGGAACACCAAGCCCAGCTCCATGCGGAAGAGAGCTCCCAGGAACTTCAGGGACTGGGAGGGTACCAGGGAGGACTTCCGGTGGTTGATGAGGAACCCAAAAGAACCCAGAAGAAGACACACCTGGTCCACATCCGACAGAACCTGAGAAAAAGAAGGAGAGACAATCAACCAGTCATCCAGATAGTGAAATACCAGCAGCCCCCTGGAATGAAGAATACCCACCAGCGGGGCCAAGAGCTTGGTGAAATTCCCTGGCGCCGAGATAAGGCCGAACGGGAGCACCTGGAACTGGTAGTGCAGGGAACCCACAGCAAATCAGAGAAACTGCTGGTTCGCCGGATGGACAGGAACGTGCAGGTATGCATCCATCTGATGTAGGGATGCCAGGAAGCACCAGAGGCAGGATGGACTGCAGAGTCACCATCTTGAATGGGCGATGGACAACGAAGCGATTGACCCGCTTCAGATTCAAAACAGGACGAAGATCCGAAGTATCTTTCTTGGAGACCAGAAAGAGGATTGAATAGCAACCCCTGCCCCTTTCCAGTGGAGGAACCTCCACAATAGCCTTCTTCTCCAACAGGAGTCGCACACGGACCAGCAACGCCTCCCTTCGCAGAGGAAGACGGGGCAGGGGAGTCAGAACGAAAACCGGAGGAGTAGGAGAGGAAAACTCTATTCGGCAACCCTCCGACACAGTCTGAACCGCCCAGGCATCCAGAACCGACAACCACTGGGAAAGGAAGGATTGGAGACGACCTCCAACCGGCAAAGGCAGACAGTCACTGGGAAGAGGCGGAAGTGGTGACAGCAACACTGGCAGGGGCCCGGGACTTGGCAACTCCAGGGTCCCCCCGGCCACAAACCCTGCCACGAAAGGGCTGCGAAGCGCCACGAGCAGGAGGTCCAAAAGCGCGACGGTAGCCAAAACCTCGCCCCCTAGAAGAAGGGTGGACCGGAGCCACAAGCTTGCGGTTCCCCGCCGACTGCTTGACCATACCCTCCAGCTGATGACCAAACACCTTGGAACCCCCAAAGGGCAGTTTAAGGAGGACAGACTTCTGGGCAGAATCAGCCTTCCAGGAACGCATCCAGATATGACGACGTGCAGCGATGGATGCACCAGAAGCAGCCGCCGCCGCCCCCAAATGTCAAAGGAAATATCCGACAAGTATCGCACCTGCAACTCCATCAAAGACAAAAGGGGCGTGGCATCCTCACCGTCCTGCAACAGAAGGGACAAAGACTGAAAATCCTTGAGGAGGGACTGGACCATGTAGTTAGAATAGGCAGTGGCCCGGACAGAAAAATTAGAAGCAGCATAAGAACGCTTCACCGCCCCTTCAACACGCTTATCCACAGCGTCCGCAGGAAAGGCGTCATCCGAGAGGACCAAACCTTGAGAAGAAAGACCAGCCATCAAGTTGTCGATCTTCACAGCCTGAGGAAATTCATCAGAAAAACCCTCCAGAGGGTAGCGCCTGGACAAAAATTGAGGGAAGGCGGACTTATCCACCTCCTTCCACTCATGAGCCAACACATTGCGCACAGCCCCGTGCAAAGGAAAAGAGTCAGCAGCAGGCTGGACATACTGCGTGAAAAAATCATCCTCCAGAACACCATCAGTGGGAGGAGAAAATCCCAAATTGTCCCGGACATGAGAGAACAGTTCAGAGAGCTCAGCACCCTGAACAAAACTCCCACGAACACCCTCATCCTCATCAGGACCCAGCTCCTCATCAGGAACAGCCTGTGGATCTACCGAACCACGAGGCACCTTGGGAGGAGGGCCAGCCACGTCCCTAGCCAGGAAAGCAGCATCCACCGCCTCATTAATCATGAGGCGCAGGGCAGCAAGAGGAGCAGCAGAGGAAGAGGACTCAGAATCCATGATGCAATGTCCTAAGCACCAAACACAGGCAAAAACCAAGGACAAAAACCAAAACACAAGGACCCCTTTTGAAGGCAGCCACGAAGTCCCGAGGACCCGGGCTCCCGTGGCACCAGGGAAAGGGGGCCGGCATAAAAGCACAGCCGGCTGCCAGAAATCGCCCCCAGAAAGCGCGCTGCAGCACCAGCCCAGCAATCCCCGCCAGCTAGAGCAGGGCGCCGCGGGACCGGGAAAAGAATGAAAGACAGCCGCTGAAGCAGGACGTGCATCAAAGGTGAGGGTGTGAGTCAGAGACGGCCGCTAGCCCGAACCACCAAGAAACCCAGGCAGGGCGAGGCAGCGCGGGGGCAAGCATATCAAGAACAAAGGCGGCCTCTAATGCCGGCCGCCCGACAACACAGAGATACAATACAAGAATAAAACAGGGACCTTACCCCGAGCTCAGCTAGGCATCAAGGCGACCGCCGGCAGAAAAAAAAGAACAGGATGTTTCTTTCAGGCACTTCCCCCTTTATTGTCACGTGATAGTGACGCCTTATTGGGGTAAGTGCAAAAGCTCAGCTAGGTTATAGGTTTCTGTGGAGCATACTAGCTGCTCACTGTGAAGGAATGGGACGGGGAGACTGGACGAGGAGGTAATGACTCCGAAATGCCCTGAGCCCTGCTAATCAAGACACAGTGCACGTGCTCTGACGCTTAAAATGGTGTATGTTTAATTGGCTTATACCCAAAGTGACATAGCCTAACTTACATGTAAGACTGTGGTATATGCTACCAGGGGTGCCCAGGGCATGTAAGTTATAGTGTTCCCTCATGGACTGCAGCACTTGTTGTGCCAGTTCATCCCTGTATGCCCACGGAGAGCCATATTTATAGTCAGTTGTTTGATTTATCAGTAATACATACAATGTTAGAAATTGAAAAATATTTTTTGGGGAAATTCACAAATTTTGGGAAAGGGAAGCAGAAGCAGTGGCAGAAAAGGGTTGGAGTCATGAGGAGCAGAGTCTTAAAGAGCTGTATCATGAGATGCAAAACTGAAGGTAAGCCTATACCTCTCAGTATATTCGTGTTATATTTTTTTTTACAAACTGCCTTTCTGAAATTGTCAATCAGGAAACGTGCACTAGGATTACTTAAAGGGGTACAAACATTTTAAAATATCATAAGGCAAGTAAGGCACCTGCTGCAGTGATGTGCAAAAATAGGGTTGTGAAAAGTTTTTCTCACATTAGCAAAATCTTAAATAGGTCATGATTATTGGCCTATCCATAGGCCGGAGAGTTTCTCCTTTGCCTACGTTAGGTACTGGTGTAATCTTTTCGTCACAAGGTCTAGGTGGTACTGAAAATGATGTACCATTTTGGCAGGAGGTAACTTTAAAATGTGAGCGATCTTTTCCCTCACAACAGCTTAGAAACAGATTCAAATTCTCATTAAATAGGTTGGAGGGCTAATATTACATAAACAACTGAAGAGTGACATAACAAACCACCACATACAACAAAAAAATTGAAGTGGTGAAGGCAAAACAAAACGAAACAAAACAAAAGGGTGAAGGAAAACCCAAGATAAATTGAATAAGAACCCTCACTCACCACCTAGTGGTGACATGCTTCATCACTGGGTTCCCACTGTAAGGACATAGCGTCCTTACAGTGTGCTACAACGCCTGATTTACAGCTGAGCTGGATGGTTGTGGGTGTTGGTTCTTCCTGGCCGCGGTGTGGACAAACTAGGTCTCAGGCGGGGAGACGTCCGTGTGAAAGTACGCGACGTGAAGATTTCCCTCCACCGCGTTTGCCAATGAGGAGAGATTGTCGTCCTCCAACAGTATTGACCCCAGCCACCTGCTGCCTGGGTCTCCACCGGCCTTAAGCTGGGAATATTTTGGAAAAAAAATTCAAAATAATTTTTCACATATAATTCCTCACGGTTGGGTGCACCTTAGTGCGTGCAGACCGCCGGAGGATCACCGTCCTTTGGTCCTGATGAAAGCTGAGCGACTTGGGCTCGTCAAGCAGAAACATGTCGACCACCTCTTCACTCAGTGGACTAGGTGTCTTTAATTATTGAGACTTATAGTATGTTTCCACTTTAAATGTTTTTAACCAATGCTGGTTGGACTTTGAATAAAATAGTTGACTGTCACAACTACGCATTTTTTAATTAACTGCACACACTTATCGCCATTTACTTCTCTTGTTTGCACCCTCAACACCCACAACCATCCAGCTCCGCTGTAAATCAGGCGTTGTAGCACACTGTAAGGACGCTATGTCCTTACAGTGGGAACCCAGTGATGAAGCATGTCACCACTAGGTGGTGAGTGAGGGTTCTTATTCAATTTATCTTGGGTTTTCCTTCACCCTTTTGTTTTGTTTCGTTTTGTTTTGCCTTCACCACTTCAATTTTTTTGTTGTATGTGGTGGTTTGTTATGTCACTCTTCAGTTGTTTATGTAATTATTTCTTTGGGGTAAAAGAGTGATCTGTTGTACCCTTACTCTCCTTTTGTTTATCAGTGGAGGGCTAATATGCCTGCTGATGAGCATTACATGTGACATGTAGGTCACAAATGTGTAGTATGTGCAAGACAGATCTGTTTTTGTTTCAGTGATAAGGCATGAGTCTGAATCCTTCCTCATCTCTTTCGTTAGTTTAAAGTTGCTAAAATGTGGTTGTTTGTTTGTAATAAAATACATATATATTTATTAGGTGCCAAAGAACATTGAGTGCTAACAGGCCAAGGTATGCAAACGAGGAACTGCACTAATGTGATATGTGAGAAATATAAGGATATGCTCAGGGTTTTAAGTGGGATGAAAAAAGTGGGATGTATCTAAAAGAGGTGTGGCCTATGTAATTGAAGGCATGGCTTAAACATGTAAACTACATTTCCGTGACAGCCACTCACCTGTAAGCACTGCATTTTCTTTTACTTTCGCCTTTTCAATATTCTGACAGCTTTGTACCTCCTTCTCACACATTTGAACAGTGTCTCAATTGCATCTTACACACATGACATTGCACTGTGTGCTTTGCAGAGAGGGCAAGGAATGGATGGCATGTATTCTGAACACCATTTTGATCCACTGATAGCCTGTGAAACTCGCACAGCCTTCAGCCTCAACTCCCAAACCTCTTAATCATGGTGCGTCATAAACTTCTGGAGGCGTCTCCTTTCAAAGTATGCATTATAAATAGGGCTCCCGGTTTTATGGTATTTATTTTCTTGACATTTCCGTCTGTATTTATCCATATTTATTGTTTGCTAATTTTACCTGTATTTAGCCATTTTTATTTTGGCTTTTGTGAGACACATGAAGCAAAAATAGTACATTTCCACATTCCATCGGATGATAAATCAATGCCTATATATGAAAATATGTACATTTTAGTATCAACATTTTGCATATCTACTCGAGTTAAAGCCTCATAGCAATAATTTCTTTATTTTGTAACCGCTAACCTCTCAATATACACAGCTATTGGCCTGACAGTCATGAAAGACAGTATTCAGAATCACTCAAAAAACATACTAATTTCCGTTTTTATCCACATTTAAATATAAAGACAGACAGGAAAATAAATGTTTTTCTGTCTGTAAAAAAATACAGTATAAACGGAAAACAGGGAGCCTTAATTATAAAAGGGTAATATACTGTATGGAAAAAATACAGAAACACAACATCCTGGTAGTAGCTAACACTCTTAGGCAATGCAAGATTAAGTAAAACGTGAAATATAAACAAAAGCACTCATTGTTCAGAAATCAATCAATGTTTTCGCCATTAAAGTTAAGGACATGAACATAGGGTCTGGTTGGGAGCTGTGTCATTATCCTATTGTAGTTACTGCCGGGTCTGAGACCCTGAGGGACCCGGCTCATTTAAAGCTCTGGATACCCTTGTTAGAAAAGGACAATGTTGTTTGTCCTGTAGATTGGCTGTGCTGGCTGACTGCCAGTAATGTGCTTCCTATGTATAATGGGTAAGGTGAATGTGCCAAGGGGTAAGTTATGTAAATCTGGACCATGTACCAATAGGGGCACCGTTGAGGCCTAAGGGAATATCACTGGGTGTGCAAATGAGGCATTAATTGAAAACACTGTAACTTGCAAATTAGGGTAATTTTGAAACCAGCTAGATCGCGATTTAGGACAGAAGTTATTTTATAGAACTTTACCTATGCGAAGTCGAGATGCAGTCCAGAAAATCGGAAAGTGCGAATTGGGGCACCATGGGAAACCACGGAGTGTGATAATTGTTGCATATAAAACCCGCGGTGAACAGTTTAGCGCTTGAGTGAAGAGAAACACTCTGCTTCTTCGCAGCACTGCGCCCCCACCCCCACCGCCCGTTCTCTCACCCGAGGCGCCTCGGCAGCGCTGACAGACAGCTCAGGGTATACACCTGAGTGCATGACAAGCCGCCCTGAGCTGTGCACTACAAGTGCCGAGAGAGACGGGCTGCAATGGCCGGCCTGCGGCCCCCGTCCTTGTGCGGGCCCCTTCACCGCTGAGGATCTGTCCACACGCGGCCTGATCACAGGGCGGCACCATGCCCCCGGGGGGAATTCCCTGCGAGGCCCGGGCAGGCTCTGGGCAAAGAGGAGGGTGCCCTGAGGGTGAAATGTGAGAGTAAATGCAGGGACCAGCGCCTCGCAAGATTCCTGAAGAGTGTTCTTAACATACCTCCTTCTACCTGATGAGAGGAAGCGTTGTTCCAAAGTGAGGGTCTGGGCACGGGCGCCCAAGCAGTGCCCGTGTCAACAGAGCTCACGCCACGCGGCCCCACAGGTTGAGAGCAGCGGCGTGGGACGCAGAGCGTGTCAGAGTCCATAGTTATATGAACCCGGGTGCACTCTGAAGCTTACATGCCACTTGTTTCAGCTTAAGCCTGTACCATAGGCTAGTGGGCATTGCACATGCTGTAGAGATCCTGGCACAACCTGCCTGGAACAGAACTATATTTTTGGGATGGTGGTTTGAATCGATAAAATGAGTGCCATTTAATTTGAGTAGGAAACTGCCGTATGTTTACTACAGTCTAGACAAGGAAATGTTATTTAAAGAAAATAATATTCATTATTATCGTAATTCATAATTCATATTCATAATTATTACAGAAAGGAGAATGGCTTCGTGCCATAGAGCTTTCCGAGGTACCTAAACTGGGTAAAGTTGCATATTCTCTTAGCAATTCTTGCGTTTTTTGGTCTCAGCTGCAACAGCGCATTCTATTTGCATATGAAAGATATTGTACACAACACGGGGCTACAGTGCACTCATTGCTTAACATTAGTTGGCTTCATTGTCACTCTTATTTGTTCCCTTCTGATCAGCCAGCATGTTCTGGGTTCTCTTGTTCTTGCTTCGTCTGGAGCATGGACCGAGTACTGATTGCTTCAGCTTGATTGCTATCCTTCCGCTGATTGCGCTGTGATTGAGGCATCACTTTTTAGGTCGAGCATTCAAGACATCGTGTATATACTTTAGTATATACTTACATACTTTAGTATATACTTATTTCTGTATGTACTTTGTGGGCTCTGGAGATCAGCCCTAGGACTTGTCTGCTTCCGCGTAGGGACTTTTTTTCTGTACAACTGCCTCTAACATAACATAACGGCCAGCAGAGATCAGTAAAATACTAGAATCACTTTAGCATTCTCTAGATTCCAGTCCATTGAAATTGTCTTCCACGAGCACCCGTAGACATTAATATTTTTTTAAAATCTTGTATTTTCAGTGATATGACCACCGAAGGCCCTGATTTTATATTAAAAACACACTTTGGACTATATCATTTCCAGCTGAAAGGAATATTTCTCTCCCTATGTTCCCATTCCTGGCATGTCACGCAGTTTGGTGCTTACTTTCCCTCCATGATAAAGAACATTAGATGTTTCAGCACCCAGGCTAATGTGCTGCATAGCTAAATACATATAAGGTCCCAAAGGCGAGACCAATTGCATTGCAAATGCTTGTTTTTCCTCCTTCCGTTTCATCCTTGTTGAACCTTTTGCCATTTGTAGCTATGTTTTACTGTACCACGCACACTTCAAAGAAACCCTTTTCTCCTTTGACATGGATGTTTATTGTGACAAAAGATGTTATCTGCTTCTATTTTGACAACAGATGTTATCTGCCTTCGAATCTATTTTCACTAAAACATGGACCTGGGCAAAATTGCTTTCTCTATGTGCAAAGATGTTTTGACAAATGTCATATTTTTTTTCCTTTTTCACGCTTGGGGAGATAACTGATTTGCTCAGAATCACAGGGGTGTTGTGCTGAGAACTAACAAGCATTGGCAAAGCAAATTCGACTCCTGTTTTAGACTATTGGCTCTGCCATTGCCTTTTGCTCATCCTGTGCAGCACGGGCATTGCCGACTTTGGCAATGATTTTTAGCCATGCTTTATAGCAGCGTGATTGTTATGTTATGTTATGTTATGTTATGTTAATTTTAATTTCTATAGCGCACGGCTACTCCATAGGAGTGTCCCGGCGCTTTTTATTGGCAGCTCATAAAAAGAGGAACATAACACAGAGAAACAAATAAAAACATCCATAGACAGCGAGGCAACATACTAGAGGGTAAAAAGCCAGGTTTTAAGGCCCTTCCTAAAGGACAGCAGATTAGAGGTACAGCGTAAGGCCAATGGCAGGGGGTTCCAGAGCTGTGGTGCCCTCAGTCTAAAGGAGCGCCCCCCAATGCGGGCCCTCTTTACTCGGGGGACCACCGCAAGAAACAGGGATTCAGATCGCATAGATCGGGCCGGGCGGTAAAAGACAAGCCTACGTTGAAGATATTTTGCTCCCGAGCCAAAGAGCGCCTTATGAGCCAGAGTCAAAGCCTTAAAAACTATCCGCTTCCGGATAGGCAGCCAATGAAGCGACTGCAAAAGGCCGGACACTCTGGCTCGCCTATGAAGGCCAAAAATGGCACGTGCAGCGGAATTCTGCACCACCTGCAGCCGCTGTACAAGATATTCCGGAAGGCCCAGATAGAGGACGTTGGAATAGTCCAATCTGGAGCCAATTAAGGCTTGCACCGTAATCTTCCTGTGCTCTTCTGAGAGCAGAGGAAGAAAGCTTCCGGAGCATCTTGAGGATGCCGAAACAAGTGCCCGTAAGACCGAGGATCTGAGATCTCAACGTCAGACCATTATCGATCTTAATTCCCAGATTTTTTGCCAGCTGGGATGCATGTGCTGGGGGGAACATATTAGTCGGCCACCATGACTGCCAATCAGGGTCTGAGGTACAGCCATGGCTAAAAATAATAATAGAAAAAAGACTATGATGAATCAAGGTCTAATACACTTTAAAAGAAAACACATTAGCCCTGGGTGCCACATAGCGCTTTCTTAAATTAGTTGTAGACACACTACAAAGCATCCCCTCTGCTGTATAACATGGCTGCAAAACATTGGCAAAGGCAACAGCTCTCATTGCAGAGACCTATTGGCTTTTCCAATGTTTGTTAAATGTGCTGCTAGGTTGGGCCTTATAGATATTTTAGTGGCAAACTCATCCATTTTCTCATTTATAAAATAGTTACCCTCCATGACAATTTCAGAAGAAACAGATTGTTTAATGCTAAACACAAATTTGAGCTCACTTACACAGACAAACACACTCACTGATGCACACAAACACATACACACACGTTTTTGCACTCCCTATAATTATTCCTCTCTTACACACACACACACACCCTTGACCATGGGCGTAGCTACAAGTGGTGCAGCTGGTGCAATGCACCGGGCCCAAGCGGTAGGAGGGGATCCAACTACAACAGCCCTTTGAACCCTAAGAGGGCACAAGCATAAAAGATGACTTTATATTTTGCTTTTATCTTGTTGTATTTGCTTTGCGTTTAAAGACAGAGGTCAGATGTCAGTCTCTCTTCTGTAAATTGCTGCTTATGTTTTTAACATGGAGACTAGCGCCTATATTTTTTTAGGCTTACTGCAAATTGTCACGATTTTGTAAAGTAAACAATGTGAAAATATTGCTGCTGTGACAGAAAAAACTGTAGGATGTTGTTTTCTTCTAACACAAAAAATTTAAATCGCTAAAAATGAACTGTACAAATATTTCAAAATAAATAAACAGTAGCGCACAAATAAACCTCGGTTTTTTCTAATTCTAATATGTGATGGAACTAAAGATTTAAATAGGGTCAAAGCAAATAAAGACACTTTACTTGGTGATGCACAAATGACAAATATTAGCTGAAATTCAATTGCCACACATTATTGTGTGTGCGTTATATAGGTTTATCAGTAAAATAGTATGTCTGAGTAAATTTAGGGGTCATTTCAATGGAAAATGTGCGATCTGTAAATGACAGCCGCTTCCACCCCATGCTTTAGTAATTCATTTGTACCAGTGTGTTAATAAAGGCAACACCAAATACATACTGCACCCTTACTACTCTGCCGCTTAATGGGTTTGCTCATTTGCAAAACTTGTTCTTGGTCTTGATTTTTCAGAATCCCTTTGAGTTCAGTGATGTAACATGGATGGGTGCACCACCAGTCTAAACATTGTTCCACCCGCTGCCTACTAGGGCCACAGGAGCTCTTATAGCACTGGGAGATTCTCTTCGCTCTGCCAGATTCACTCAGTTGCAGAAAAGCAGCAGAATCCACTAAAGCACCTGTGTACGCACTGAATGGCCGAGCATTGTGCAGGCTTACTTTTGTAAATGCAGATTGCGCCTTGTGGCACTGGTTGCCTGACACCAGCAGAAGTCAAAGAAGAAGTTATGCCCATGCTGCTGGGGTGGCTTCTGAAGACAAGACAGTCACAGTGATCACTGTGCTGGGCCTGAAGGGTGGAGAGCATCCAATGGCAGTTAGTAAAAGAACATAGACTTACTTAGGACAGAGTGTTGGAACTGGTAAATGAACGATTTGAGGGTTATTTGCTTCATTTTATGCAAACAAAATGCACAGTTAACTTTTAACAACATATTGGAGTTGCTAATGCACTATTATCTCATAATAAATCCAGAAGTAGGAATAGTTAACATTCAGAGACCCATGGAAAGTTTCCAGAATCTCAGAAAACAAGAAGTTGCTCCCCAGAGTGAGAAACTGAGAGAGGGGGACTTGAGTAACGGCACCGCAAAGTACTGTAATAGAGGTAGGTGTGTCAACAAATTAACGCACAGAGCTGAGTCGAGTGTCTGTCTTGGCTCCAAGAGCCCACTGTGACTCTAGGAGCCCAGGCACGAGCTGAGGTATGGGAGCATTTGGCATGGAAATAAGGCCACAAATATGTAGAAATATGATATTATAAAGTGTCTTAAAAATACAAAAAAGTATATTTCTTTGACAAGGGTTTTACATTATTACTTCAGATTATACCACTGCATTGAGAGACATATAGTAAAAGTGATGGTTTTTAAACATGAAGTTAGAAACATTTATGCCCCAATAACAATTCCATTAGTAAACTAAGAGGCTAGTCAGTTGTCATGTGCACCCTATATGTGAGCTGTTTTACCGTTGTACAGGGAGAAACATTATAGTCCATTAAATCAAGCAAAAGATATATTTTTGTACACACACACCCTCATGTATTTCAATCTTTTCTCTAGGGTCACATAATTTGGTCAAGTGGCTAAGCCGGGGTTGATCCCAGGTTTTCTGGTCTTACATTAATTGAACCTCTCGAATGGTATCCCTTTCTTGCTCCTGGTAGACATCAAAGTTTCATGCTTTGTCTTTCATTGTTGGTGCATGAGGTTAGAGATTGGGTAGCAGGCAGCAGCCACAAGAACGCTCAGCTCATTTTAGTCTTGAGGCCCCAAGAGGACCTCAAGCTGAACCTGAGTCTAGCATCTAACTCAAGCCTTCAGTGGCTTAGCCACTCTATACTTTACTCTGGGAATTCTGTGGCTGACATAAGCTTAGATGCTGCTGCCAGGATGTTTGTATGTGAGGATTTCTTAGCTTGTACTGCTGATGACCGTCTTGTACCTGTGCTTTGTGTAAGGGGAACTTACTCTACTGCCAAATACTGCACATTGTGTGTGTGTGTTTACACACAGGTTTAGAGTGCTGCTGCAGATGCTGTCCATGTTCTGTGCATGTGAGAGAATCTTACATTGTTTCTCACCAGACCTATATGTGTTCTGTGGTTGTGAGGAAAGCGTGTACTTCTGCCTGAAGCTGTACCTGTTTTGTATGTGGAAATCTTACTATGAGTGTGAGTCAAGGTAGCACTCATACACCCCCTTGCTGTACCATATACGTCTGCCAAACATGACATGCTGCCTGTTCCCTATATTTAGATGAAGAGTTAAATTGTGCTGTCCAGTGCCACACTTGTTCGATGTCTTTGAATGAAATCTGCACTGGCACTTCAGCACCACCTTTGTTCCATGTCTGTGAAGGAAGCTTGTACTGGCTGGCACTTCTGTACCACAAGCGTTCCATGTCTTTAAAGAAAACTTGCACTGGCGCCGCAGTCCCACACTTGTTCTATGTCTTTCAGGGAAGATTGTGATGCTTTTGACCTCTATGTCTTATGCCTTATGCTCCTGTTCCCCGTGGTCTATCTATTTCTGTGTGTTTAGGTCTGACCAAAAGACTATTTTAGCTGTGTCACCCGTCTCATGCTTCTAAAAAATAACACACAATCTTGCTTAGAGGAAATAAGCTTTAGGTAAGCCCACTTCAGTTACTCATCAGACAGAGTAACTTTCACATATTAGTTCAGCACTTCAGAATAGCATACATACAAATGAGCAGTGGATCATCCCTTTTCAGCCACTAGCTTTGTTTCCAATGCATGGCTCGGCCTAGTAGACAACCGCTGGTCTTTTGAAAGTTAGATAGTCTGAGTAATGATATTTTGCCTGCCTAGTGTCTGTTACCCTGCATCCAGAGAAGCAGTGGCAGCCCGTGCAGGTAAGCATGGTGGGGCGGGATGGTGGTGGAAGGGACAAATAATGGAATAGAGAAAATTAAAATAAAAAAATAAAACCACTTACCTTGCGCTCGCCACATTTTATTTAATTTATTTATTTGAAAGGTTTTATATAGCCCTGGCTAGACCCGAAGGTATCAGAGCGCTTTACATGAGTGTCAGACCATAGCTGCAGGATACATCGTTACAAGGTTACACAGTTTCAGAGCATAGTTACATAGTTACATGTTAGGTCGAGATAAACAATAAGGACATATATGTAAGGGAAAGAGCAGGCATGGGGGAGATTCAGTGGAGAGGGGGTAGGAGCAGGGGAAGTAGACATGAGGAGGGAAAGAGGTGGGGAGGATGAGAGACAGAGCATGAAAGAGGAGGGGGAGGGTGATGGGGGCACAAACCGGTAAACGAGTATAAGCTGCGTCCAAAGTCCGGGAAGCTGTGATCCCAGGGGAAGTGGAACCATTCCCACGTCTCCATTGCGTGAGGCTCCCTTAGCGCAGTGGACTCTCTCAGAGGGGTCTCTGAGACTCCAAGGTCTACCTACTGGATCCTTCCCCAACAAGGGAAGAGGGAGTGATTTGGCAAGGGGTGCCATACCATACCTCAACTATGAGTGGCTCCCTTGGCGCTGTGGACTATCTCAGAGGGGTCCCTGATACTCCAGGGTATGAATATTGGATCTTTCTCCAGCAAGGGGAGAAGGAGTGCTAAGTCAAAGGGCACAAGGGACAGGGGGTTAGGAGGCGGGTCGGAACTGGTGGGTCAACAGAGGGGGAACATACGACAAGAAAAAATCACATTTATTACAAAAAGATAACACATTCAATACCAGGGTAAATTAGCGATCCAGAAAAAGACAAGGTCCTCGAAAGGCAAGAGTCAGGGAGACCCGGGAGAAAAAGGGAAGGAGTCAGCGAGTTGTAGAGTCTCACAAGGAAGAGATACAGACAGAAGAAAAGGAAATGTATAAGTTGTGGAGTCACGCAGTGGAGAGATGCAAACGGGTAAGCTCAAAATTGCAAAATAGTGATAGTAAGTACAAAGAACTACTACATATACTAGTGGTTAGAGTTGTGTCTCTGCAAATAGAAAATTCACTCATGATTCCATTTTCACAACGATTAGGCTAAAAACGATTATATAATACTTATCTACAGAGTGAACGGAGAAACAAGACATCCAAGGGGGTAGAGAGAGGGAGGGAGGGGGAGATGAGATAGGTGATAGGAGGGAATGGTATCTACAGAGTGAATGGAGAAACAAGACATCAAAGGGGGTAGAGAGAGGGAGGGAGGGGGAAATGAGATAGGTGGTAGGAGAGACGGGGGCAATGGGGGGGGGAGAAAGAGAGAAGGCAGTCCAGCCGAGGAGCAATGTCTGAGGGTCGGCAGGATGAGGTCCAACGGACCGAGGGAGAGGAAAAGAAACAACAAAATGGTGGCTCCGAGACGTGGATATCGAAGGACAGCCATGATAGGATGTACAATGCAGAATATCACCAGCGTGTACAGCACAGCTTCTTTGATCTTTAGATATGGGCTTCCCTTCTTAGACTATCCATATCGTGCTGTTGTCCTCGGGTTAGTCAGAGAATTCTGTATTTTGCTATGGAAAACCCTTGGTTTTCATGGCTGCCTACAGGCGGGCTGCAATGTTCTCCGTCACAGAGTTCCTTCTCTTCACTGCTAATACCTCTCTCCTGATATGTCTTAGGATATGGGATTAGTGTCCCCTGGGGCCTTCACGGCGTCTGTCCACCCATACAGGTTCACCGCAATGTTTAGTGATCCCAGCTCACTGCCACAATCAGAGCTTCCTCATTAATATAGTCTTGGGCTCAGATTCACGTCATCATCTACCATAAACTTCTCCAGGTCTACCGGGTAGGTTTCAGTTACCCCCCAGTTCTCTCACGGGGTTGGGGGTCACAATGCTCCTCAGTGGCTCATCCTCAACTCTCCTTTTTTAGTTTTTGGGGCCTAGTATTTCTTGTATAATTTCTGGCCTTACTTCCTGCTCTTCTCTGCCGCCAGTCGGGCTGCCCTCGTTGCCGGTTCAACGATGCGGATTGAGTCCAACCTCAGGAGACATTCCTTTCGTTTTTCTCCCAGCAGATCACTTTTAAACTCAGACTAGTGCAAATTGAGTCATGGAAGTACCAAGAGCTCCACCACCATTGCTACTGGACTACCACTGTCCTATATTGAATGGCAGGCATCACTGCTGCAAGCTTTCCGACTATGCCGCCATCTTAAAATGGTATTCTACATACTCTATAATGTTTTACTGTTTTTACTGTTCCAAGATGGCAGACCAATGTGAAGTTTTACTTTTAAATTTCTTTGTATTGAATCACATGCCCTCCACATTTAATTGGCATAATATTTTATTTTGTTTTCTGTATTTTTTTCTGTATTTAAGCATTGCTTGCACTACAAAGACAACCACCACCCTGTTTTTAGAAGGCAAGTGGGGCTTTTCTGTGATGCTAGGACTCTTCCCTGCAAACGTCCATATGACAGATTTGATTACCTCACTGGACAGTTAGGCTTCAGTTTAGCTTACTTCAAGAGCTTTGAATTGCACTAAGCGTCCAATGCACTCAACCTGTGTCTTCTATGCCACCATCTGTACAAACTCTGCTTGTTGCTAGTGAGCTGTGCACCTCTTTGTGAGCAGAATGCCTGTGTAGGTGCATTATAGCCACTTTGTTTGTGAGTGCATTGTTAGGATGTGTCTTTGTGAATGCTGGATTTACATTGTCTTTTGTGAGTGCAGCGTAAGTGGTATACAGGTTTAAAGTTGTGCCTGTGTTAGTGCAGAGTGAGGCATATGCCTGTGTGAGTGCAGCATGAAGGGTGTGTCTAAGTGAGGGCAGCAGTGTGAGTGTGGGTTCCCTGCATTTTATGTCTTTGTGTGCATGCACTTTACAAGGGCCACATTAATTCACTTTGCTACTACTTTCTATGGTTATGGCTTTGGCCATGTGAGGGTTAGAAAACAGGCCTAGGGCCTGTAGAACCGCTGGGGCTACCAGGAACCACCCAAGGTAGGGACACAGGAGGCCCACGGGGGACGCGTGCAGTGTCTAAACACAGCGGCGGATCACCATTGACTTTCTATGGAGAACAAACAAGTTACAATTTTAAAGATTAAGGGCACTTAGAGGTGAACTACGATGGAACTCTTTTAGACTAGGACACTTCGAGAGTCAAGACCCATTGGAGCACCAGAGTACTCGTGTTACCTCACCCAGGGAAGCCGGGTACATAGGTGTCATTTGGTGTCTGGTTTTGTCGTCGATTCCAATGGAGAGCTGCAAAGAAATGCTGCAGGCGACCAGAGGAAAAGTGTCCGGAAGGATCCAAGAGTAGATCAGAGCTGTGAAGAACCTGAAAGCAGAAGGGACAGTGTCTGGGTCACTAGCCAGTGACCAGGATGGCAATGGGAAGATGCCAACCAATGTCGGGTGATTTCAGGTGAAAGAGGTGAAGCTTGACTCTTCAGCCACGAGGACCAGGAGGCGTCGACGACAACCAGGAGCTGGATTCGAGCTGTCCCATAAAGGATGTCAAGTGCTGTAGTGTCAGAATCCTGATTGAACCCAACATGCCTTGGCAACAGCAACCTACACAAAATGACACGATTGGCTTCGGTTCAGACCAGCAAGGTCCGGGGGACTCCTCCTTTGGAGGGGAGTCAGAGCACATCTGGAGCCACCAGGAAAGCTCAAGAAATGTTCTGCTTTCGTGGGGGCTCACTAGCCAAGAGACTAGGAACCGCGAAGGCGCCTCAAGCTGCGGTGAAGAGAGGGGACTCACGGGCCACTCGTGGAGTGCTAGCCTCTGTACTTTGGTGCAAAAGGTGCTCGGGGCCGGGGCTTCAAATACCCCACTTTGGGATACCTCAGGAAGTAGGTGCAAGTGCAAAAATGCAGGATGTCAGGAATTCCGGTCCCACGTCTCTCGTGTCAGCTACGGGTCTCAGCTTTGCTGGGAGCTCGGGTCAGCTTCAGAGATGTCTGGAAGTCCATGTCCTGTGTCGCAGATTCTTAGGGATCCGGCGAGAGCCTCGAAAATGCAGACCGGCAAAGATGCTTTTGTTGCCTGTTTGAACAGGGTGGTCACTCCTTGACCACAAGGGAGATTTCTTCTGTCTTCCAGTCGATATGGAATGTTGAAGGTCCAAGATATATGTTGCAGAGTTTCGTCCAGGGTAATCTAAAGTCCTAGGGACTGGGTTCCTATTCTTATAGCAAGTTTAGGGGTTGGACTAACTCTAAGGTCCCTTCTATGGGTGGACCTAGGGAGGGGGTGGGTACACCCCTTCCCCTTTGTCCAGTTTTGCGCCTGAGCTGGGGCTGAGTGCCCCAGCAACCGGTTTGAACTGGGAAAATGCATGGAGCACCTTGAGTGCCCCAGGCAGTGTCTGAAAAGCATTCACAGAATGCAACCCACCCTGCCCCAATACACTAACGCCTGTCTGGGGAGGTGCTAGCACTTCCCTGGACAGGAAACCTATTGTCCAGGCCTCCCCTGACGGAGTTTTGTCCAGCAGCAGGAGGGCAGACTCGTGTCTGTGGCAGCAGCATCCATTTTGTGATGCTGGAGCTCTGTTTAACTCTAACCGGGTTTACCAGAATGTACATGTCTTCTCCCTCTTGAAGGGTGGAATGCTACCCCACCACCAGAACTGGTGGGTGGGTAGCATTCAAAATTGTTTGACACCTTACACGACATGTTTTGATGAAGCCAAACCAAAGTTAGCATTAACCGCGAGGATTATAATGCACTTAAGAGTATATGGTATGGCTATATCATAGAACAGCTATAAGGAGATGGTTCCGAAAGCTGCAGAGGGGCTCAGCTCATGCTAGGGCACCCTCTCACACAAAACCAAGCACTCTGCCTTTAGGAATGTCAAGGCCTGCCATAGGAGTGACTTATAGGTCACTATGTGTCTACATATAATGGTAGATATAGGTATACTATATCTAACTAAGGGGTGCTTACACCACTTTACCCAGGCTGCAAGTGCAGACCTGTGGTGTCAGTTTTGGAAGGCTAACCAGGGGTGGCACAATACATGCTTCAGCCTCTGGTAGGCCTCTGGGGTACCTATGCCCTGGGTACCTAAGGTACCTTATACAGGGACTCACAAGGGTGACCCAGTAACCAATCTGGTATGTACCTAAAGTACATGGTATCAATTTAGACAGGGAACAGCTAGGCTGTGGGCCTGATTAGCAGGCCCCCCCAGCCATACTAAAGTCGAAAAACCAGTGAAACACAGCAAAAAGTGGGGGTAACCATAGGAAGCAGACCCTACTCTCCTACACAGTCCACATAGTACAATCTGTCCTCACACAGACTGACTTGTGTGCTATAGTCAGTTTTTGTTCCTCGTTAAGAGGACCAGTCTCCAATAACGTGGGCTATGCATGCCCAGATGACCGCGCCCCAAATGCAGCAGTATAATAGTAACAAGAACTGAATTATAACAATTAAGTGACCATATTAGAAGATGGGCAGACATTATTTTTCGGAGGATAGAGGGCAAGGCGTAGATATATGCAGCGTTGCTTTGTGACTAAACAATTACTCCTATTTATCATTAGTACAGTTTACACGCTAAGCAACCATATATATCCCCTCTCTTCTTCAGGATGTGGGCAATGGCAGGTGCACTCATGTGAATAACAAACCGAAACAAACATTGGTGCTCACTATGCTTCTTTTTATTGCAAGCTTATACATAAATAAACAGGACAAGGATCGAAAAAAAGAAAACCTGCTTCCTCCTTAATGTGTCTAATATATGTTTGCAATGAGAATTGTATATATAAAAAAAGAACTATTACATAAAAGTTGAATAGAAGAATACAAACGCATGCCGGCAGGTGTCCTTAGAAATGGAATAGAAACCTTTTTAGTTTTAATTCACATCACAAGAAAATATGATTCTTATTAGCAGAAAGGAAAGGTCTATTGGCCTTAGTATCCTGAAGATGCAGTTTCAACATACAAGGATTAGTAAACTAATAAAAAAGACATTGAATTAAAAGAAAAACAACATTGCCTAAGTAAAGTATTGGTCAGTAAAGCCTGGCACTGAAATCCACTTCTTAATAGGTAGATGCGCACATGTGATGATTCCCAATGTTGTCATTCAGAGTGCAAAAGGGCCAGTGGCTGACATGAGCTGACCGATTGGGTCATGTTATATGCTGTGGTGGGCATAAGAAAAATGTTAATGACAGAACAACAGGTGACGTGAGCCGACCCGAAGTCCCTCTATGTAAGTATATGTGTATGTAGTGTGTCATTATGAGTGAATGTTATTATATGAGGCTGGCGAGAAAGCTAAAGCTGTCTGTAGGGCAGACCCTCAAACCATTGGCAAAGCCAATAGGTCTCGCTTTTAAAAGGTCAAGCTACTGGCTTTGCTAATGCTTCTTTGTATTGGTTTGAACTAACTTCAGAATGTCCACTGGTGCATGGCGATTCATGCAGACACATGGGCGGCCATCCTGAATTGGGAGTTCCAATAAAGAAAAAAATAGTATGTGATGGCAACTGATGTGTTCACATCCGTTGAGCAATCCTGGCATCTTTAGAGTCGAGACTGTGAGTGCATGCCCTACCGGATGCGTCTCACTTACGAGACACTGTTGTGAACAAAGAAGGCTTGGGGCCCGCCGGTTGCCTACCATTTGTTGGCTTGCATGGCACTCTTCCTAACAGCCTCGAAAGTTGTCACTGCAGGCCTAGCATCATTTCTATTTCTCTCTGTGGAACAGGGACCAAACACAGATTGATTCAACTTAATCAGTGCCCGTCCGCTGCTCCAGACCATTGTGTTTTTAAATTAGCTCCACTGAAGAGCTGAAACACATTGTATTGTATAGTAATTGCTTTTATATAGCACTTACTCCAACCGTTGAGTTGTTGAAGCAATGTTCGCTGAGCAGCACACCGCTCCAGGACCCCAGGAAAGTGGGTAATCGAGGGGTTATTTGCCATGGTTGGTTATTGCGATTGGTCCTGAGCTCTCAAGGAATCCATTCCATGCATTTGCTCCAGTCTCTGTGGTAGATGTGATCACCCTGCTTATTGGTGATTGTTAGCTATTAGGATTCGTCTTGTGCTCTCAAGGGCTAGATGTCATCATTCGTGGGAGTGTGGGAGCTCATGTGAACGATTGCTGGGATTTAAAGATAGGATACAGGAGTGTAGGTATTTTGATTCAATTGCTGGATATTTGGGCTTGATTTGAGATGTTGTTTTTGTTAGTTTGATCTACTTTCGGAGGTGGTCTTAACTGCTGCCTGCATGCATTCTAAAATTCAGATCATGTTTTTCTACGAGGTCAGCAAGTGGTAAAGGCAGCCTCTTGATCTTGGTGGGTCCTGGCTAGAACTATTGTGCACTCACGCACATTTGTGCAGGGGGTGGACATTTATGCTGGACGCAAAGACCCTTTCACCGAGGAAAGCAACAAAACAGATTCGAGTTTAAGAATGCATGGGACAGACAAAACAGGAGTCCAGAAGACGCGGCGTGATGGAAAACTAGCACCCAGAAAGGGCCTGTGTTGGCGCTGTAGCTCAGAATGCAAGTGGACTGTGCAGGCCGAGGGTCTCCTGTTCGCTCTCAGTTTCTACACTTCTAGTGGAGGCTGAATCCGCTCTGTAACCTGCAAGCAAGGCTCGGGTGGGAGGGTCAGAGCGGTGATGTGAACGCTGAATGACACGCACAGACGCCAGGATTCTCCTGTCAAGCCCAGGCACTTCTCATGGCTTCAGGTGAGGGGGGATGTTGATTTATGGCTTTTGGTCTCCTTACCTGGTTAGCCCAGGGCTCTGACATGTCAAGAGAAAAAAACGCCCCCTGCCCCTCCTTTCACTGTCTTGTAGCTCCAGGTGGTAAGTGTTGGCAGCTGCGAAATATCTCTGCAGTGATAAAGGATCCTACATTCTGCAGCTTTCTGCTGGGATAGCTGTATACCCCAGTCAGCAAATAGACGAGGGAAGGAAAGGGTGCAGGATAACATATATTCCAGTGGGACTGGGAGTCAGAATGGGTAGCACAGCAACCTCTAAAACACATGGTGTTGCCACAGTTAACTCCACTTCTTGGTTTCAGTCGGTTATTTCACTTTAAACAGGAATTAACTTTATTGCCATGACAAGTAATAAAGTTTTTCTAAAGCTATTACATAACATGATCTTACCAAGAAACCAGAAAAGGGCGAAGGTATCAACAGTACAGGAGGTGCAGTTGCACCAGGGCCCAGGGGTGAAGAGGCCTACTGCACCCCAATTGTAGCTGTAGTTTATTTTCTTAGTAAAGGTTGGTGCCATGTTTCTTGCTTACATTAAGCCCATTGAACATTTGCTACACCTCAGATCTGTGCACTTCTACTATTCAGTTTCTCTCATGAGTTTGCATGGATACTCGCAAACATTTGTCCAAGGGTCATCAAGTTTGGTCTGTATTGTGAGCGAGGGCCACCTTGATGAAGTCGGGAGGCGGTCGGAGGACGTGTGGGGGGAGAGTGGAAGCGAGATGGATGTAGGGGAAGGTACACATGTACATCTAGTAGCTGGATTGCACAATGTGAAGCCAGAAATCCTGGGATCAATCCCGGCTCCCAACTTGACCAAATTGTGTGAACCTGGGCAATTGCTTAATTTTACTTTGTATTCTTCTTTTTCTTTATCACATATGAAAGAACCTAGAAATACATAACGTCAGAATGTGTGCTGTACAAAACCATCTCTTGGGTTTGATTTAATAAACTATAATATTGTCCATGTATAATAGGCCAACCAGTGGGTGCACATAACAACTGCCTTGCATTTTAGGTCAATTTTGGCACTGTTGTCAGGGTGTGTGTAGGCATGAATGTTTCTAAATTCGTGTTTGAAAACTGTCACTTAAAAAAAAAAACTTCTCAATGCACTGATATAATCTTATGTACTAAGGTTAAATGCTTCGGCATGTTAATTAAATACACTTTTTGATTTTGGTGGGATTTTATCATATTTCTAACACGTTTGTCGCAAGATGTCTTTAAAATAAAAATATTGCAGAACACCTTTTGAGTTCCTTTTCTTTTACTTCACTTGGCTGTAAATAAAACCCCACTTTTATTTAACAGCTTCATGAATGCTATTCTCTGTGAAGCAAGCATCAGCCCAAGAGTGCTGTAAACCCGGGGCCGCATGTAATGTCAGGAGGGCCGCAGGTGGCCCCTTGGCCATACATTGAGTAGCACTGCTCTAATACATGCATCACAAACACAACTATTTATTAATTTGTTTATTTATTTTGTAGAGCTTAGCATACATCTTAAATAATGTGTTACGGTACTAACCCAGGGGACAAGGTTGTACACCCAGTCATGGTGGGAGCCTGTAAATCTTGTATTTGTTGTCACAGCACAGATGAACATCTTGTGACGAGAAACACAGCGAAAACAAGGAATGAATGGATTACTTACCGGTGATCCTCATTAACCTTAGGATAGTGCTTCTCAACATAGCCATAACCCACAAGACCGCCTCACAACAAGGAAAAGCTACCTAAGATTTTCTCTATTTCTATTCAAAAAGAATCCACCAATAGTGTAACAGGCGCCTCCCCCAAACCATTTCCTGTAATTAATGAAGCCACATATAATTGTGTTACAGGAAGGGTGGCGGGGGGAGCTGCTATGACGAGGAGGACTACCCCAAGTTTAATGAAGATCACTGGAAAGTAATCCATTCATTACCCCAACGTATGTGCTTCTTGTCATAACCATAACCTATGAGGATCTACCAAAATCAATGGACAACAGACACAATTATATGATGCAAAAATAGAAATATTTATTCATAGACTTAGTGCAAAGCTGACAAGCACGGAAAACCCCAAATTATCAGTGTCTAAGGAAAATATATCCAACTTATAGTGAGAGAAAAGTATGTGCCGTAGTCCAAGTAGCAGCTCTGCAAATTTCCTGCAGGGAAACAACCCCTGCCTCGGACCTGGCCAAAACCTTTCCATGTAACAGCAGACCCAACGTGTCATAGGCAGGGGCGGCTGGTGACATTTGAAAGTGGTGGGCGTAAACTAATTTGCATATTGCACCGCAGTGAGCGAGCACAGCGAGCGAGCCCGAACCACCTTGCATCCATCCATACATTATTCATGCATCCACCCACCCATCCATCCACCCACCCCCCCATCCTGCATCCATACATCATTCATTCATGCATCCACCCATCCATCATACATCCACCCATCATGCATGCATCCATGCATCCATCATTCATGCATCCACCCATCCACCCACCCATCCATCCTGCATCCATACATCATTCATTCATGCATCCACCCATCCATCCATCCACCCACCCATCCATCCTGCATCCATCATTCATGCATTCATCCACCCATCATGCATCCACCCATCATGCATGCATCCATCCATGCACCCATCCATCCACCCAACAATCATTAATGCACCCACCCTGCATCCATCCATCATTCATGTATTTTTATGACCATATAACTTGCACACAGCTTGTCAGTGTTCAATACCAGTCTCGAACCTTGTACTCCAGCACCAATGATACATGATTAATATTAATTGTTTTAAAAAAATATATTTATTCGACACCAATTTCACACCTTAGTCCGAACATCATTTTTATTTGTTTTTTGAAACATCTATTTATTTAACACCAAAGTCATGTATACATTTTTATGGCTCGATAAGAGGCTTGAACCTGGTTTCACAGCACCAAAGTCGGCCGCGCTAACCGTCAGACCACATCCTCTCCCCTTTGGTGTGGCCCGGCAGGTTTGATGGTACATATTCACACCAAAGTCATGTATACATTTTTACAACTTCACACCAAAATCGGAACATACATATTGAGCCCAAAGTCATGTATAAATTTCTACAACTTCACACCAAAATCGGAACATACATATTGAGCCCAAAGTCATGTATACATTTCCACAACTTCACACCAAAATGGGAATCCCCGCTTTCTCCCATGCGAGCTCATTTTGTAATGCGCTGATAGTCACTGAAGAGGGCAGCGTCTGATGCTGCTTGGGAGGGAGAAGCGAACCCCCCTCCCCCTCCCCACACACACACAGTGTGACATATGTACTTAATGTATGTTACGGTAGCGGATGGCGCGAAGTCACACAGTGATTGGCCTGCACGTGGACCACTAGACCAGCCAATCCTGGCGCGGCTAGGGGGCACCATGACTGCTCGCCCAGTCGCCCTTTAGAACCCCGGGGGCTGCGGCCCGCCCCCTGGTCCTCTCTCTAAGGGGGATGTTAGACGGGGACCCTGAGGGTCAGCCGGATGCTGAGGGAGAGATCCCCGAGGGGGACCGTCTCCGGCGATCGTACAGACAAGTTACCTCCCTCCCCACAAATAGGCACCACACCAGGTCGAGTTCAATACTTTATATAAGGTTCGTAAGGCAAGGATATCAGCGATACAGGATAGCTCGGACCCGGGGGTCCTCTCACTTCTAGTCTCTGTAGGGAAAGGGGGTAGCGGGACAGTCTTGGTACCGGGTCGGTACAGGTGGTGGTAAGAGGCAAGCTCACAATCCTCGAGCTGGAGAGTCTGCGAGTTGGGCCGCGGCAGCGCCAGCAGGCCAAGATGATGGTTTCACGAGGCAGAGGGCCGCGGCAGCGCCAGCAGGCCACGATGATGGTTTCACGAGGCAGAGGGCCGCGGCAGCGCCAGCAGGCCAAGACGATGGTTTCACGAGGCAGAGGGCCGCGGCAGCGCCAGCAGGCCAAGACGATGGTTTCATGAGGCAGAGGGCCGCGGCAGCGCCAGCAGGCCAAGACGATGGTTTCACGAGGCAGAGGGCCGCGGCAGCGCCAGCAGGCCAGTCACGGATGAGTTCTTCTCGGGTCTCTCGACTCCAGGATACAACTGCCTTCCTGGTCTGGCCCTGCCCCAGTTATAGGTCTGGTCCCCTTTGATGTCCGGACCCTCGCGCCTGGGGGCCAGGAGGTCCGGGATGAGGGAGTCCAGACACCCAGCAGGGGGGTGGAGCCAGCGCCCAGGGCGGCCGGGGGTGATCGACACCTGGCGGAGGAGAGCCGTTGACGATTCCTTCTCCCACTGACTCGCCAAGTGGTCACTCTGCCTCCTGGGGGGAGGTTGGTGCCTCGATGTCGGGGCCGGCCGGGCCCAGGGTTAGGGTCGAGTTGAGGCCACGCGGCCTCGTGCTGCAGTGCCCCAAGATGGCGGCTGGGCCGAGGCCGTGGTGTGGATGGTGACCCGGGCCAGCTGGGTCCGGGGCTGGTGTCTTGTGGTGGAGGGATTGCAGTGTACTTCGGGTGGTCGTCGGGGAATCTGGCTGGGGATGCAGGGAGAGCCAGGGTCCAGGTCCCATTGCGGGGAGGGGGGACAGCCCGACCATGCGGCCTGTCCAACATGCGTCCCCCCCAGCTGAAGGCGGGGAGAGTCAGCCATCTTCCTGGGGACTCTCCTCGCTGAGGCGGAAAAAGCGTGACAGGCCGTCGGCGTTGGCGTGGTCCTGGCCCGGACGATGTTCCACCGTGAAGTCCATCCCCTGCAGGGAGATGGACCAGCGCAACAGCTTCGGGTTCTCCCCCCGCATTTGCATCAGCCATTGCAGGGGTCGGTGGTCTGTTTGCACCCGGAAGTGGGTGCCGAAGAGGTATGGCCGGAGCTTTTTGAGTGCCCAGACTACGGCGAAGGCCTCCCTCTCAATGGTGCTCCAGCGTTGTTCTCGGGGCAGTAGGCGCCTGCTGATGAAGGCCACTGGTTGGTCGACCCCTTCGGTGTTGAGTTGGGAGAGGACGGCCCCCACACCATGATCGGAGGCGTCCGTCTGCACAATGAATTCCCTGCTGTAGTCGGGAGCCTGGAGCACGGGGGCCGTGCACATGGCGGCCTTTAGTTTCTCGAAGGCCGATTGGCAGTCCGGGGTCCAGTTGACGGTTTTGGGGCCCTTCTTGGAGGTGAGCTCGGTGAGGGGCCCCACGATGCTGCCATAGTCCTTCACGAACCGCCGGTAGTATCCGGTGAGCCCCAGGAAGGCCCGGACCTCCGTTTGGGTCGTAGGGGGTTGCCAGGTCTGGATGGCAGCAATCTTGAGTTGGAGAGGGGCCACCAGCCCGCTTCCCACTTAGTGTCCCAGGTAGGTCACGGACCCTTGGCCAACCTGGCACTTGCTGGCCTTGATGGTGAGCCCGGCTTGCTGGAGGGCGTGCAGAACCTCCCGCAGGTGGCGGAGGTGGTCGGTCCACTGGTGGCTGTACACAGCAATGTCGTCCAGGTAGGCGGCGCTGAAGTCTTCCAGGCCCGCCAGTACCTGGTTTACCAGCCGTTGGAACGTTGCCGGGGCGTTTTTCATGCCGAAGGGCATTACTTTAAAGTGGTAGTGCCCGTCCGGGGTAGAGAAGGCGGATCGTTCTTGGGCCCTAGGGGTGAGGCCGATCTGCCAGTAGCCCGCTGTTAGGTCGAAGATGCTCAGGTAGCGGGCGGCCCCCATCCGGTCAATTAGCTCGTCTGCCCGGGGGATGGGATGAGCGTCGGTCCTGGTAACTGCATTCAGCCCCCGATAGTCCACGCAGAACCGGAGCTCAGGGGCAACGCCCGGGGCGGCCGCCTTGGGAACCAGGACGACTGGGCTCGCCCAGGGGCTGTCTGAGGGTTCGATCACTCCCAGGGTCAGCATTTTGGACACCTCGGTCTGGATGCAGGCGCGCACCCGGTCTGGTACGCGGTACGCCCGGTGTCGAATAGGAGGGCTGTCCCCGGTGTCCACATCGTGAAGGCACCAGGGGGTGACTCCGGGGGTGAGGGAGAACAGGGAGGCGAACCGCCTCAGGAGCGTTTGGCAGTCTTGGCGTTGCTCCGGGGACAGGGCCTCGGAGAGCTGGACCCCTTCCACCGAGCCATCCTGCTCGAGGGCTCTCAGTAAGTCCGGAAGGGGTTCGGAGTCTTCTTCTGTCCCATTATCGGTAGCCATCAGGAGGCTGAGTTCGGATCGCACAAAATGGGGTTTGAGCCTGTTGGCATGGAGGACCCGTAGGGGGTTCCGGGCAGTCTCCATGTCGATTAAATAGGTGACGGGCCCCTTGCGTTCGATCACCTTGAAGGGCCCGGACCATCTGTCTTGGAGTGCACAGGGTTCAACCGGGGACATCACCCAGACCTGTTGTCCCGGTTCGAACTCAATGGAGGACGCGTGCTGATCGTACCACCTATTCATGTCCTCCTGACTGGCCTCGAGATTGGCTTTGGCGGTGTCTCGGAACCGCCGGGTCTGGTTGTGGAGAGCCAGGAGGTACCTGTAGATGTCCGGGGGAGTTTTCTGGGGAGGCTGCTCCCAACCTTCCTTGACTAGGCTGAGGGGGCCCCGGACGGGGTGCCCGTACAGGAGTTCAAATGGGCTGAAGCCGAGGGATTTCTGCGGGACCTCCCGATAGGCAAACAGGAGGCAGGGAAGTAGCACGTCCCACTGGCGTCGAAGGGGTTCTTCTAGGCCCATAATCATTCCCTTGAGGGTGCGGTTGAACCTCTCGACCAGTCCGTTTCCTTGCGGGTGATAGGGGGTCGTGAATTTGTAGGTGACCCCGCATTGTTGCCAGAGAGACTTCATATATCTGGAGATAAAGTTCGTGCCCCTGTCACTGACGACCTCCCGGGGGAACCCCACCCGGGAGAAGATCCCCATCAGAGCTCGGCCCACCACGGGGGCCGTCACAGTCCGCAGAGGGATGGCCTCGGGATAGCGGGTGGCGTGGTCTACTAGGACCAGGATGAACCGGTGTCCTTGGGCTGTTCGAGGGTCGAGGGGCCCCACAATGTCTATTCCCACTCGTTCAAACGGGGTGGTGACGACAGGAAAGGGTTGTAAAGGTGCTTTGATTTTTCGGCCACTTTTTCCGCTGGCCTGGCAGGTGGGGCAGGCCTTGCAGTGGTTGGTGACATCCTTTCGCATTTGGGGCCAGAAAAAATGGGTCACCAGGCGGTCGTAGGTTTTATCCTGTCCCAGGTGTCCGGCCAGGGGGACATCGTGGGCTAAGTTCAGGAGGAAGTCTCGGAGGCGAAGGGGCACCACCAGCACCCGACTGGCTCCTAGTTCTGCAACTTTCTGCTCGCTGTAGAGCAGGTCTAGGTCCCAGTAGATCCAGTGGGCCCCCGAGGTATCCCCGGTGCTCTGGGCCAGGGCTTGCTGCCGAAGTCCTTCGAGAGAGGGACATGTTTTCTGTTCGGCCCGGAATTGTTCCTGAGTGGGGCCTCCCTCCTGCCGCCATTGTGCCAGGTCAGGGACGTCCCGAAGCTGGTCGGATACTTCTTCTGTTTGGGTCGAGGGACTGGCTTCGGGGGCGGCCTCCTCTGGGATGAGCGCGGGAGGAGGTTCCGGCCACTCGGGCTCTTCTAGACTGGGGACCGCGCGGGCGGTCATGGACCGGGTCGTGACGCAGACCCATTCGGGGAGGCCGAGCATCCCCAGGTGTTCCCTCCGTTCGACAGCTGCCCAGGGAGAGCTTTCGAGGTCGTTTCCTAGGAGGCAATCCACGGGGGCATCATCGCGGACAGTTACCTTTAACATCCCCGTTACTCCTCCCCACTCGAAGGGGACGCAGGCCATGTGGCATAGGCTTTCGGAATTGTCTGCTGAGCGGACAGGGCAAAGAATGTTCGGCAGGATTTGGTCTGGAGTGACGAGGTGGCGTCGGACCGCCGTTACACTGGCCCCGGTGTCGCGGAGGGCTTCCGCCCGGCGGCCATTAATGTTGACCCATTGACTGTACTTCTGCGTGTTGGCGGGAAGGGGGGCCCGCGGGATCATCTCTCTCTCCCCTAAACAGACCAGTGCCATGGCGGCGGGTGCCCATTCAGAGGGGTCGGTCTCGTACTCTTCTTGGTCTTCCGGGATTAGTTCTTCCCCTAGGGCGGCCGCTGCGACCTGGCGGGGGGTAGTGTTCGGATTCTTTGGGCAGTTGGGATCACTGGCGTAGTGGCCGGGTCGCTGGCATCTGTGGCACATAACGTTGGCCCGGAAACCGGCCCGGATGGCAGGGCTTTCTCGGCCGACCGGGGTCGAGGGGTTGCTGGGGGGTGACGAGGGGCCGGGGTCTCTCCCCCGACCCTGGCCTCCTCCTCCTCGGGGGCGATGGGGCCCTGGGTACGGTCTGGATGATTCGCTGGGTCCGTTCCGGCCAACTCGGGTGCTTTCCCACCGGTCGGCTTGGCGGCGAGTTGTCGAGGTTCGGTTAGCTTACTGTCCAAGAGGTGTTGCCGGAGCTCCACGAAGCAGTTGTTCGACAGGTGCTCCCATACGATAAGGTCAAAGAGTTGTTCGTAGGTGGTCACTTTGTTGCCCTTGATCCACCCCTCGAAGGCTCGGCTAAAGAAGTTCACGTACTCCACCCAGGTTGTACCCGGAATCCGTTTGCAGTCGCGGAACCGTTGGCGGTACATCTCAGGTGTGAGCCCGTATCGAGTGAGGAGGGCGGCCTTCATGTGGTCGTAGGATGTCATCAGATGGTCCGGGAGTTGCAGCAGGGCGTCCCGCCCTTCGTTGACAAACCTCCCCCATAATCCGGCTCCCCAGTCGCTTCGGGGAATCCGGTGGGAGGTCATTGCCACCTCATAGGCTTTAAACCACTGCTGTATATCATCGTTCTTGTGGTATTCCCGGATGACATCTTTGGGGATGTGAACCTTGGGCTCGGTAGAGGCAGACAGGGTCGGTCGTTCGGGGAGCCCGAGGTCTTTATTCTGTTTCTGGATCTCCAGTTCTTTGAGATGGCGCTCATGTTCGTACGCTAGTTTCTTTTCCTCTAGCTCTCTCTGTCTTTGCTTCTCGTCTCGCTCCTCTCGGAGCCGTAAGTGTTCCAGAGTTATTTTTTGTTCCGCCAGCTTGAGTTCCCCATCCAAGCGAAGTCGGGCTAGTTCTAACTCGTGGAGTCTGTTTTTTTCTCTTTCTCGGATCTCTTCCAGGGAGAGACCCGCTCTTCTTTCTTCAGTTGGTGCGGGGCTCGTCTCGGTTGTTCGTGTTCGGGGTACGGCCGTACCCGTTTCCGCCCAAGCTTCTAGGGCTCGTTTGAAGTCTTCCTTTGTGCTCAGACCTGTGGTTGGGAGACCAAGTTCTATGCAATATTGCTTCAGTTCCCGGTGGTTGTAGTCTTCCAATTTTTCCATCTGGAATTTCTCCGTTGTTCCGCTCTCTGTTGTCATGGTGGTCGTGTGCCGTGGGTCGAGTGACTTTCTGTACGATTATGCGTAGGTTCGGATCCCGTCGCTGGCCACCAATGTTAGACGGGGACCCTGAGGGTCAGCCGGATGCTGAGGGAGAGATCCCCGAGGGGGACCGTCTCCGGCGATCGTACAGACAAGTTACCTCCCTCCCCACAAATAGGCACCACACCAGGTCGAGTTCAATACTTTATATAAGGTTCGTAAGGCAAGGATATCAGCGATACAGGATAGCTCGGACCCGGGGGTCCTCTCACTTCTAGTCTCTGTAGGGAAAGGGGGTAGCGGGACAGTCTTGGTACCGGGTCGGTACAGGTGGTGGTAAGAGGCAAGCTCACAATCCTCGAGCTGGAGAGTCTGCGAGTTGGGCCGCGGCAGCGCCAGCAGGCCAAGATGATGGTTTCACGAGGCAGAGGGCCGCGGCAGCGCCAGCAGGCCACGATGATGGTTTCACGAGGCAGAGGGCCGCGGCAGCGCCAGCAGGCCAAGACGATGGTTTCACGAGGCAGAGGGCCGCGGCAGCGCCAGCAGGCCAAGACGATGGTTTCACGAGGCAGAGGGCCGCGGCAGCGCCAGCAGGCCAGTCACGGATGAGTTCTTCTCGGGTCTCTCGACTCCAGGATACAACTGCCTTCCTGGTCTGGCCCTGCCCCAGTTATAGGTCTGGTCCCCTTTGATGTCCGGACCCTCGCGCCTGGGGGCCAGGAGGTCCGGGATGAGGGAGTCCAGACACCCAGCAGGGGGGTGGAGCCAGCGCCCAGGGCGGCCGGGGGTGATCGACACCTGGCGGAGGAGAGCCGTTGACGATTCCTTCTCCCATTGACTCGCCAAGTGGTCACTCTGCCTCCTGGGGGGAGGTTGGTGCCTCGATGTCGGGGCCGGCCGGGCCCAGGGTTAGGGTCGAGTTGAGGCCACGCGGCCTCGTGCTGCAGTGCCCCAAGATGGCGGCTGGGCCGAGGCCGTGGTGTGGATGGTGACCCGGGCCAGCTGGGTCCGGGGCTGGTGTCTTGTGGTGGAGGGATTGCAGTGTACTTCGGGTGGTCGTCGGGGAATCTGGCTGGGGATGCAGGGAGAGCCAGGGTCCAGGTCCCATTGCGGGGAGGGGGGACAGCCCGACCATGCGGCCTGTCCAACAGGGGACTTCAGCAGGGAAACTATCTGCGCATGCTCGGGCTAGTTTCTGCCCAAACATTCACTTGCGCAGTACTGCTGCAGCTGAGTGGACTGTCACTCAAGCTGCCGCAGGCCCAGCCCCCCCCCCGCGCACTCCGGAAAAGCCGGGTGTCTCCCGGATTACCGGACGGCGGGTAGCGCGATCATTCTATATTTTTATTTTTATTTCAGTGACAACGCGACGGCGCGGTGGGTCCATGGGGCATGGTGGGGCTACGCCCCTACGCCCCAATGGACGTACCGCGCCAGGTCATAGGCCTTCGGTATGGCCTGACGCACCCACCTACTGATGGTAGTTGAAGAAGCCTTCTTCGCCTTGGAAGCCAACTCATAAGAGACAAAAAGGGACTAAGAGGACCTGAAATGCTTAGTCTTATCCAGATAGATAAGCAAGGCCCACTTCAAATCCAGAGAAGATGGAACATCCTGATCAGAAGTGAGGACCAGAAGAATTATTTTCTGGTCTGTGTGAAAATGTGACAAGACTTTTGGCTTAAAAGCTGGATCCGGATGCAACACAACTTTGTCCGAAAAGATGTTTAAGTAATGATAAGGGCTGACAATTTACCCAAAACTGCTAGCCAAAGTAATAGCCAAAAAAATCGACCTTAGCTGATAACTAAAGCACGTCTGCTTGTTCCAATGGCACAAAAGGTTCTCTCTGTAATCCCTCTAAAAACCACCAAAGATCCCGGGAAGGCAGAGGAGGGGATGGACTAGGTGTTTTCAGTCAGAAGCGTTTAAGAAGTTTCTGAACTAGAGGGAGAATATCTACAAGATGCCTCCTAAACCCTCTGCAAGATTAATGGGCACCAACTGGGAGGCCAAGGTGGAAGGAGACAGGCCTTTAGCAAAACCATCCCTTAAAAAGTCTAAGATCCTAAAAGTGTCCACAGACACTGGATCCAGATCTATAACTGAGAATCAAGATAAAAAATATTTCCAGTGCTTCGTATAACATCTTAGCGTGGAATCCGTCTTTGCTGACTGGTTATGACAAGCAAGTCCTCGAGAGAAACCTAGGTCTTGCAGCCCAGACCTTTCAACTTCCAAGCCGTCAAACAAATCTGCCAGATTTGAGTTAACATTAGATCCGGGAACTAAAGAGGACTCGGAGAGAAATGGCAGTGACGACAGGGTTCTAGAGCCAGCTGCGTCAGAATTGGAATCCTGGTGCGACGTGGCCAGAATGGGGCCACAAGAACAACTGTGACAGTCTCCCTCCAAAACCACTAAAGAAGCATCTGGCAGAGGGGAAAAGAAAAAAAGGCGTAGAGCAGATCCTGTGACCACGGAACAGTCAGAGCATCCATGTCCCAAGCCTGAGGACAAATGTTTCTTTGTTCAAAACAGACTGATGAGCATTCGCTTGGGATGCAAAGAGGTCCAGAACAGGAGGACTGAACTGCTCTGTCACCAGTCGGATAGCCTGGGACGAGAGATGGAATTCTATAGAGGATGGAATATTCCAGCTGAGACTATCCACCTGGACATTGGACGACCCCAAATGTACACTGTTTTGATCAAGTATGGATTCTTCTCTGCCCAAGTCAGGAAATCCTGGGCCAGAGGAGCATGAACCAGACACCTCGTTCCCCCCTTGTTTGTTTATATATGCCTTTGACACCTGCTTGTCCATCCTGACTTAGACAGTTTGTCTCATCAGGACACTTGTAAAGACAAACAAAACTCTCCCTACTGCAGCTAACTCCCACCAATTCGAGGAATTGACACTCTCTGACTCCAACCATTTCCCTTGTACCTCTTTAGAACCCAGAGTCGCCCCCAACCTCATTAACTGGCATCTGTTGTTATGACCTGGGAAAGGGGTTCTGAAATGTTAGTCCCTTGCAGAAAGTTCTGTGGGGACTGCCACCACTGGAGATCTAGAATGCTGTCAGGTGAATTTGGTTTCTGAATGTTGTAATCTAAGGAATACGGAGACCAGTGAGCTAGAACATTCTGGACCAATAGTTTGAGGGGAAGACGTTACCAAGGAACAACAGCAGTACAAGCTGATATGAAACCTTGGAGTTGTAACCATTGCCTGGCTGTAGATATTGTCTGCTGCAACAAGTGACGGAGTGTGGATTTGAGAGTTTCTATCCTGTTTTCCAGTAGGAAAACCCTTGCCTTCTTTGAATCGAACAATGCCCCAATGAACTGTCTCTTACGTACAGGGAGTATATTCGATTTCTCCTGGTTCAGAAGCAGTCCCAGAGATGACAGCAGTTGAATGTCTGTTGAATGTCTTCCTGAGCCTTGGGGAAAGAAGGTGCCATAGTTAATCAATCATCTAAATATGGAAACAAATGAAACCCACACAAATGCAAGTGAGCGACCACTGGAGCAAGTACCTTCATGAAGATTCTCAGAGAGGAGGACAGGCCGTAAGGCAGACTCTGATCTGAAAATGATAGTCGACCATGGTAAAACAAAGGTACTTCTGAGAGCTTGTATGAACAGGGATGTGAAAGTATGCGTCCTGTAAGTCTATGGTGGCCATCCAATCACCTTGTGAGCTAGATGGGATGATTTGCTGCAGTGCCACCATATTGAATGGAAGGTACTGTACAAAGGCATTCAGATTTTTCAAATCCAATATGGGTCGGTAACTGCCATCTGATTTCAACACCAAAAAGAGAGTGGAATAAAACCCTTGCTGACGTTGGTGGGTGAGAATTGGAACCTTTGCACGCTTCTGAAACAGGTTCTGTATCCCTAGAAGAATGGCCTGAAGCTTCATAGGTTTCTTTGGTGGTTGTGTCTGAACAAAGAATGATTCCGCAGGTGGAGTGTGAAATACAATTTTATAACCATTCTCGACAACATTGAGCAACCATATGTCTGAAATTATGGCTTGCCAGGTCGGTGGGTTATTTGCCCTTCCACCATACTGATATCTCCGGGTCTAGCCAGCGCTATATAAAACTGTTCAAATAAATAAATAAAATATATTGTCATTTGTTTGCTTGAAGCTCCCGTTGGAATTGCAGCTGAGTTGGTATTTGCCACATGCCGCGGCTTCCTGAGCCCGTCCACGAAAGAACTGCTTATTTCGAAGAGCCTAATTGTATTTCTATTAGATAGAAGATATCTTCTCTTGGTAAGGATGAAAAGACTGAAGAACCTTTTTCTCTTCAGCAGCTGTCTTTACCAAATGCTCCAGTTGAGAGGGAAACTACTTATCTCCTGTAAAAGAAAGTCGCAGAATACGTGCTTTTCCGGATTGTTCCAGTTTCCATAATTTCAGCCACAGATGGCGACTGTTGGAAACCAGCTATTTCTGGTAGGCTAAGGCTGATGCCAAAGCCAGGCAGAAACCATCATTCCAGTCAGGGCAAGGAAGTCACACGCCAAGATAACCCCTGCTCGCCCTCTAGGTAGCATGGCGCGGGCAGTCTAGGCTAAACTCGGAGGCGATGTGTAAAGCATTTGCGTCAGCGCACAACAGCAACAACATACTAGGTACACCACAAAAGAGACTCCACACAAGGTTATATTAAAATAACTTTTGTATTGTCAAAACATATCAGATAGAAATTACACATGTACATTGTGCCAACTGGCACGGCAATATTCACAAGGGATTATTTACAAGACAGGGCCACATGGGCCACTGTCTGAATCAACACTTTGCAGATATAGAAATACTTGTCAGAAATTAGAATAAAAGTATATAAACTTCACTGTAACACAAGGTAACAGTTATAGATCACATCCAGTAACTACTGGGAACAGGTAAGTACCACCTACGCAACCCTAAACTCCTTGGGAGACTGTCACGCAGGGGACCAGGACCTTACTAGGACCACCTGTACTAAGAAAGAAGAACCACCTAAGTATCACACAGCATTTAGGGGTCTAAGAAAGAATACATTACTCATGATGCAATAAACCTACATTCAGAGGAGTAGAAAAGACAACCACCTAAGAATAAACACATTTAGGGGTATAAACAAGAACACCTTACCCATGATGCATGAACACATTCAGAGGAGTAATAAAGAGAAACACATGAGGCCTAAAGCATTCAGAGGTGTTAAGAATAAAGCACATGATGCAGTAAAATACATTCAGGGGTGCAGCGCAAGAAGACACAGGATGACTAAACATTCAGAGGTGCAGCGCCTGGAAAGAAAGACACATAATGCATAAACATTCAGAGGTGCCATAACATAAGTCAATAGCGCAAAAACACACAGTAGGCAATTACTATTAAAAGCATAGAAATCGCATTGCGCCAACACTACATAAGCCACTACCTGTGGCAGTCCCTAGGCCAACTGGCC
Source organism: Lissotriton helveticus (assembly GCF_964261635.1). Taxonomy (NCBI): domain Eukaryota; kingdom Metazoa; phylum Chordata; class Amphibia; order Caudata; family Salamandridae; genus Lissotriton; species Lissotriton helveticus. Next base: position 996,441,879 of record NC_136057.1, read on the forward strand.
TTGTGGGGCAAAGATGCCCTGAGTCCAAAGTCAGGGTGCGCTGCCATGCAGCGCCAGTCTCAAAGTACAAAAAGCCTAAACGTGGCAGCTGCCCACAAAGTGCTGGACAGCTGGAAAACAACAAAACTGCGCCAAGGCCCTCACTGGCCCTTAGGCGCCAACTGCGCCACTGCTGGAGCCACACAGGCTCTGGGCACATCGCACATGCGGGTCAAAATCATAAGTCAAACAGAGAGGATCACACCACCGATATTACACCAATAACACCCGTGAGGACATTTTGTGTGTTAAGGATGCCGGCCAAGTCAAGGCTCAAGAGCACATGGAGAAAATGATTCCCATCAGAAGCCACACTGTACCGCCCTCTTTCTCATCATTTGGGTTCTCCTTACCCAGGAGACAAAAACGGCTGGTCAGATGTTACCGTAGCCGATAAATGTGACAAGGGGGAGGTATATTGTGCAGAAATTAAAGAGGGTCCTGAATAAAGCAGTGTATAGTGATAATAGTGAGAAGTGAAAGATAATCGTAAAATTAGGTGAATTGGGTAGAGAAACAGAATTTATTAGTATCTCCCAATCCCTAAGGTTAAAAAGCAAGTGTAAGTGCGGGTTTGAAATAATAACCGTACTTAATAGTGGTCAACATGTTTCTGCATGTAAGTGGAACAAAGTTTCCAATGCATTCGTCAGGACCTATTGGTGGTAAACACTACTGCTTATAATAAATAATGAAAAAAATATCACCTGAAAGTCCCAGGTGTGTACTCAACCATGTACTGTTATTGCGTTGCAACACACGGTATTGGATCCAAACAGAAAGACAAAGACACAAAAACAGAAAAAAACATGAATAAATCATATTCTCAGGGTTATTTAGCACATTTATCGGCTACGGTAACATCTGACCAGCCGTTTTTGTCTCCTGGGTAAGGAGAACCCAAATGATGAGAAAGAGGGCGGTACAGTGTGGCTTCTGATGGGAATCATTTTCTCCATGTGCTCTTGAGCCTTGACTTGGCCGGCATCCTTAACACACAAAATGTCCTCACGGGTGTTATTGGTGTAATATCGGTGGTGTGATCCTCTCTGTTTGACTTATGATTTTGACCCCCAGGTATCTCGTGTTGTGATAGTAATGTTTGGGGCCTGTACCTGGTTGGTCACTAAACCCGCCCTGAGACCCTCCACCAAGTATTTGTTGTGTATGAAAAGACACATCGCACATGCCCCAGACGTTGGAGCCACACAGGCTCTGCTACTGCAAATAGCCAAACGTTGGAGCTCTCAGGCTCAGCAGACAATGCCCCCTCGAGCCTTCCTGGACTCTCCAAGCGTTGGGGCGACCCACTGCCAACCGGGGCCGCCCTTGAAGCCCTCGTGGCTTTAGACACAACTGGGCCCCTTGGGGACGGGCAACGACAATCTGCCCCGATATGCCCCGAGCCCTCTTGCTCTCCAACAACAATGCGGCCGACTCGGGAGCCTCTCAATCGATAATGGCCCCCGGGCCTCTCTGGGCTTTACTACGTTGGGGCGACCCGCTGCCAACCGGGGCCGCCCTTCCCGCACTACTCTTCGCCACGTCGGAGCAGTCCACTGTCACACGGGACCGCTCTTGCCCTGGTGCCTCTACCGGCACCGCCAGCCACATCACGGAGCCCCCCCCCAGCCCTCTTGACTCACCGGGCTGTACTCGGCGGGGGCTCCTCTTCGCTCGCGGTGGGGGCAGGCACCGACAATGTGCCTCGTGCCCCCGCCGCAAGTCTCCGCCTGCCGCTCCTCTCCTCACTCGGCGCGCCTCCTCCTCAGATGCCACCGGGCTCCCTCAGCTCACGGGAGCCCGGCCGACCTGCCGCCATGCGTCCTCTTCTCTCCCTTCCTTCCCCGGGCTCGCGGTCGCCATTTCTCGGCACCCGGGCTGCGGGGCGGGACTTCCGGCCGGCCGCGCTGGGATTGGCCGGCCGGCCAGGTACTTCCGGGTCGCCGCGGGCAGCGCGGCGGCCCGATCCTTAGGCAGGCAGGCGAGGGCGGATTCCTTTCTACAGGCCAGATACCGGGGGCACTGACCGCAGGAATAGAGCGCTTCTAAGCGCTAGGGATGAGGAGCAGAGCGCTACCAGCGCTATAATCGAAATGACGCGTTCCTCAGCGCTAGGAAAAGTCCAGACAAAGCGCTCTCAAGCGCTTGGGGAAAATGAAGCGCTCCAAAGCGCTAGACAACAGGCAGAGCGCTTCCAGGCGCTAGGAGTACAGCTCCAGCGCTCCTCCCCAGGAAAATGCAGCTCCTCCATGCTGCCAAAGCCCCAGAGCTTCCCAGGGGGGCAAAGCTAAGTCTCCCCATCAGCCCAGGCAGGGCAGAGGGGTCCCCTCCAGGAGTCTAGGCATCCAGGGGCTGGGCAGTGCCCACCCCTGATAGATTCTAGTCCAGCAAACAAGAACAAGACAAGAACATTTTGGAAGGGGCAGAGCCCCTTCTTATCCACAGAAAAAGCTTTGAAGTCTTTAGAAGTCTTTGTGTAGGCGAGCCCTAAGCTCTGGGAGTATCTGGTTTCCCTCTCCTGTCAGCCTCAGGTCAGAGGTGACAGGGGGCCATCGGGAGGGAGAGTCATCCAGGGTGGGCCGACAGACACAGCCTGGCACCACCAGAGCTCTTTCCACTCCCCCCTAACAGCAGATGGGGGGCCTTTCATCTACGGCTTGACTCAGACCCCCTTCTCCACACAGTCCATCTACCAACAGGCCCAGGCATGCCTGGGCCAGGCCCATCAGCCAATCACGTGCTAGCAGACTCACTACACAATTATGCCAACTTCTAAAAGTGGCGCTTCTGGACTAGATACAGCCATGCCGCATACACCATTCGGCAGCATTCATTCTCACGAGTTCATACATATCAAACTCGACCCTGCACTCCCCATGCATTAGGAATCTACCATGGGCATACATATTCCCCATTCATTCCTATGGGAGGGCAGGGCGCTCACCATCCATACACAGAGAGCACACGCACTTTACACTGTACTACAGTGAAAAAGTGCGCAGAGGCCTAAAAATCACCAACCCAGGTTCCAAAAACAGGATAGGAAAAAGCAAAAAGTCACGGGGTAAACCTGCCCAAAGGACCGGGTCCAACACATCCCCCTTCCAGCCAAAACGCAGGGTAGACCAATCACTACACTGATGGTCTTCAATGCTTTGGGCGACAAAACCACGGAGACGGGCCTGCAGGGCAGGGCCACCTTACAGTTTTTCGCCACTCTGAACCCACAGGGATTTCCCTCAACAAAAGCTCTCTGACACAACTAGGATACCCCACTGGTACACTCTAGTCATCCACAGCCAGGACCAGGCCCTAGGCCATCCAAAGATCACAGGTCCTAACCAATCCACAGAGTGGGGGCAGAAGCCCCTGGCACACAATAGCCAATCTCCACTCTCTCTCTCAGGGTAGCTACACTACCAGTGATCCTACACCCTAGGGACCACACCCTCAGGCTGACTAGAGGTCACAGCAAGAATGCCCGATCCGACCTCTACTCGACCAATGTTAGAACTGGGGGTCTCTAGTTGGCAGAGGTAAGTACCTTAGACCAAGTAGGGACCCTTGCTTCCAGTCAGGGTGAAGGAATAACCCTCACAGGGAAGCACTCACCAGAACACAACTCTCCTACCAGATCAGGACCTCACTCCGTCACTGGTCTACCACCTGGAAACGATTCTGAGGTACCAAGCACACAGCACAGTCCCTTTTCAAGCAGGTGGGGGGACACAGCACACAGCAAAGCCCCCTTTCCTCTACCTTAGTGGAAACAACAAACTGCAGGTGGGCCCCAGAACACACAGCAAGGGCCGCCTCCTCAGTCTCTTCAGTTGATCCACCTTAGTAGAGACTCCTCTTGACCTAGAAGTTTCCTAATCTCCCAACCTAGGATTTACACCCTTAAGTTGCACCGGGGTCAGAAGTACACCGTCCTTCTGCACCCCCTTCCAGTTCCACTATCACAGGCACAGTATGTCTCAGGCTAGACAGAGCACACGCCAGCGGCGTAGCAGCGACACACTCTCCTCCCACTGGGGTCAGAAGTAAGGACACTCTCCCTCTGCACCCCCCTCCAGAGTTCTGCACCCTCCCACCTTGGAGCGGTACCCCTGGAAGCCAACAACCGGTCAGGACACTGACTACAGATGCCCTTCCTTCCAGGTCAGGCTGAACCTGAACCTGGCCTCCCCCCTCCTCGGGGAATGACCTCCAGAGGCCCCAAAAATGGTCGAGCACTCTAGATGGTCAAATGCCCAGCGAACCAGGACTTCTGCACCCTCCACTTAGGAGCGGTACTGCCCAACACTAGGACCGCCGGAGTTCTGGTTACAGAAACTCCCCGTCCTCTTGACACAGGAAGATCCTCCTCAAATGACTTATAAGTACAGCCTAGGCCCCTGACCTGGCGCTCCCTTAGGGAACCCTCCAGGCCCTGAGACAGGGTTTCGGGCCAACGTGGGACACACCGTCCCACACTCACTCCGCCTCCACTGAGACAGGACGTGAGCCCCTACACACCTACCATACTAATGGGACCAAGCAGGGCTACACATGAACCTCTTCACCTACACAGGATCATCAGATACACAAGCCACTACTTTTAGAATCACTCCCTAATGTCTCTGCACGACATCCAGCGGATGTATGACGTTACAACGCATACTTTTACTCCGCAGACCATTACAACGCGACTTTTACACCGCATACCGTTACAACGCATAGCGCCTTGGGGCGCTGGATAGTGGTAAGTATAATTTACTATTCTAACTCCAGTCCCCGTGGACCCTAGGGAAGGTGTTGGATAGTAAATTATACTTATTCCCTATCCTAGAGCGCCCCCCAGCGCAATGCGTTGTAATGGTATGCGGAGTAAAAGTCGCGTTGTAATGGTAGTGCGGAGTAAAAAATGCGTTGTAACAGGTGTATACCCATCCAGCACACCGCCAGACATCCACCTCACGTGCAAGCTCCTTAAAAAAAAACTCACACAACTCCTCCAGTTCAACACAGCACTCATCCACACAATCCCCCTCCAGACCGGTGAGACAGTTCCTCCCTGCCTCTGACTCTCAACCTGTCACTCTCTTACTGAGCACCAGGCACCATACTCTGGGAACTGGGAATGGGAATTCACGCACTGGACACATTTAAGCTGCCACCACTGGATCCTACCATACTGGGGAATCCAGACACACACACTACACTCAGGGAATAACCACCCTCCTGAGCAAGCAATTTCTCCTCCACCCTCCCTCTCTTCCATCTACCCACACAGGGACAGGAATAGGCTTGGACACTGGACCCAGCAAGGGATTCCTAACCTATGGGAACCTCCCCTATCTACTGGCGTCCCGCCCTGTCATTTTCTCTCATCTGCCACTTAAAATAAAGCGCAGGAACACCATCTGAAAATGACACTTTTGAGGAAAAACAAAATCAGAAACAATAATCCCAAATATGTGACTATCTGAAAAACGCAGAGTTTTTGTAATGTAGCCAGTTGTCGCTATGGCACTGGGCAAACGCAAGTCCAAATCCGCACCGCTGACCCACCAATGTTGGAAACCGGCTATTTCTGGTAGGCTAAGGCTGATGCCAAAGCCAGGCAGAAACCACCATTCCAGTCAGGGCAAGGAAGTCACACGCCAAGATAACCCCTGCTCGCCCTCTAGGTAGCATGGCGCGGGCAGTCTAGGCTAAACTCGGAGGCGATGTGTAAAGCATTTGCGTCAGCGCACAACAGCAACAACATACTAGGTACACCACAAAAGAGACTCCACACAAGGTTATATTAAAATAACTTTTGTATTGTCAAAACATATCAGATAGAAATTACACATGTACATTGTGCCAACTGGCACGGCAATATTCACAAGGGATTATTTACAAGACAGGGCCACATGGGCCACTGTCTGAATCAACACTTTGCAGATATAGAAATACTTGTCAGAAATTAGAATAAAAGTATATAAACTTCACTGTAACACAAGGTAACAGTTATAGATCACATCCAGTAACTACTGGGAACAGGTAAGTACCACCTACGCAACCCTAAACTCCTTGGGAGACTGTCACACAGGGGACCAGGACCTTACTAGGACCACCTGTACTAAGAAAGTAGAACCACCTAAGTATCACACAGCATTTAGGGGTCTAAGAAAGAATACATTACTCATGATGCAATAAACCTACATTCAGAGGAGTAGAAAAGACAACCACCTAAGAATAAACACATTTAGGGGTATAAACCAGAACACCTTACCCATGATGCATGAACACATTCAGAGGAGTAATAAAGAGAAACACATGAGGCCTAAAGCATTCAGAGGTGTTAAGAATAAAGCACATGATGCAGTAAAATACATTCAGGGGTGCAGCGCAAGAAGACACAGGATGACTAAACATTCAGAGGTGCAGCGCCTGGAAAGAAAGACACATAATGCATAAACATTCAGAGGTGCCATAACATAAGTCAATAGCGCAAAAACACACAGTAGGCAATTACTATTAAAAGCATAGAAATCGCATTGCGCCAACACTACATAAGCCACTACCTGTGGCAGTCCCTAGGCCAACTGGCCTTGTGGGGCAAAGATGCCCTGAGTCCAAAGTCAGGGTGCGCTGCCATGCAGCGCCAGTCTCAAAGTACAAAAAGCCTAAACGTGGCAGCTGCCCACAAAGTGCTGGACAGCTGGAAAACAACAAAACTGCGCCAAGGCCGTCACTGGCCCTTAGGCGCCAACTGCGCCACTGCTGGAGCCACACAGGCTCTGGGCACATCGCACATGCCCCAGACGTTGGAGCCACACAGGCTCTGCTACTGCAAATAGCCAAACGTTGGAGCTCTCAGGCTCAGTAGACAATGCCCCCTCGAGCCTTCCTGGACTCTCCAAGCGTTGGGGCGACCCACTGCCAACCGGGGCCGCCCTTGAAGCCCTCGTGGCTTTAGACACAACTGGGCCCCTTGGGGACGGGCAACGACAATCTGCCCCGATATGCCCCGAGCCCTCTTGCTCTCCAACAACAATGCGGCCGACTCGGGAGCCTCTCAATCGATAATGGCCCCCGGGCCTCTCTGGGCTTTACTACGTTGGGGCGACCCGCTGCCAACCGGGGCCGCCCTTCCCGCACTACTCTTCGCCACGTCGGAGCAGTCCACTGTCACACGGGACCGCTCTTGCCCTGGTGCCTCTACCGGCACCGCCAGCCACATCACGGAGCCCCCCCCAGCCCTCTTGACTCACCGGGCTGTACTCGGCAGGGGCTCCTCTTCGCTCGCGGTGGGGGCAGGCACCGACAATGTGCCTCGCGCCCCCGCCGCAAGTCTCCGCCTGCCGCTCCTCTCCTCACTCGGCGCGCCTCCTCCTCAGATGCCACCGGGCTCCCTCAGCTCACGGGAGCCCGGCCGACCTGCCGCCATGCGTCCTCTTCTCTCCCTTCCTTCCCCGGGCTCGCGGTCGCCATTTCTCGGCACCCGGGCTGCGGGGCGGGACTTCCGGCCGGCCGCGCTGGGATTGGCCGGCCGGCCAGGTACTTCCGGGTCGCCGCGGGCAGCGCGGCGGCCCGATCCTTAGGCAGGCAGGCGGGGGCGGATTCCTTTCTACAGGCCAGATACCGGGGGCACTGACCGCAGGAATAGAGCGCTTCTAAGCGCTAGGGATGAGGAGCAGGGCGCTACCAGCGCTATAATCGAAATGACGCGTTCCTCAGCGCTAGGAAAAGTCCAGACAAAGCGCTCTCAAGCGCTTGGGGAAAATGAAGCGCTCCAAAGCGCTAGACAACAGGCAGAGCGCTTCCAGGCGCTAGGAGTACAGCTCCAGCGCTCCTCCCCAGGAAAATGCAGCTCCTCCATGCTGCCAAAGCCCCAGAGCTTCCCAGGGGGGCAAAGCTAAGTCTCCCCATCAGCCCAAGCAGGGCAGAGGGGTCCCCTCCAGGAGTCTAGGCATCCAGGGGCTGGGCAGCGCCCACCCCTGATAGATTCTAGTCCAGCAAACAAGAACAAGACAAGAACATTTTAGAAGGGGCAAAGCCCCTTCTTATCCACAGAAAAAGCTTTGAAGTCTTTAGAAGTCTTTGTGTAGGCGAGCCCTAAGATCTGGGAGTATCTGGTTTCCCTCTCCTGTCAGCCTCAGGTCAGAGGTGACAGGGGGCCATCGGGAGGGAGAGTCATCCAGGGTGGGCCGACAGACACAGCCTGGCACCACCAGAGCTCTTTCCACTCCCCCCTAACAGCAGATGGGGGGCCTTTCATCTACGGCTTGACTCAGACCCCCTTCTCCAGACAGTCCATCTACCAACAGGCCCAGGCATGCCTGGGCCAGGCCCATCAGCCAATCACGTGCTAGCAGACTCACTACACAATTATGCCAACTTCTAAAAGTGGCGCTTCTGGACTAGATACAGCCATGCCGCATACAGCATTCGGCAGCATTCATTCTCACGAGTTCATACATATCAAACTCGACCCTGCACTCCCCATGCATCAGGAATCTACCATGGGCATACATATTCCCCATTCATTCCTATGGGAGGGCAGGGCGCTCACCATCCATACACAGAGAGCACACGCACTTTACACTGTACTACAGTGAAAAAGTGCGCAGAGGCCTAAAAATCACCAACCCAGGTTCCAAAAACAGGCTAGGAAAAAGCAAAAAGTCACGGGGTAAACCTGCCCAAAGGACCGGGTCCAACAGCGACGAACAGCAAAAGAGGCTCTAGCCACAGTAGTAGAGGGCCATAATAAATCAAATGAGGCATCTGACAAAAACTGAACCAAAATCTCGATATTAGCTAGATGTTTGTGGGTATGATAGGGAGGAGGGACAGGGTAGACTCTATGTTTCTGGCGATGAGAACTGTGGTTTCCCCAAGAAATTATGTAGCTCCACAAGATCTTCCTCAGGGCAAACTTCTGGTTGACTGGGCAGATACTTGTGGTTGGCCTGATGAGCTAGTCAAGCATGGTGCCTGTAGCAACATTTTTGGAATGGGCAACAAGAGATGAGTGAGAACCTCTGTCAGGAAGGTACACTTATGCCTTCTAAAGAGTATCAACAACCTAAGTTGCTGATCTCAGCAAAAAATGAGCTTAGCAGTCCTATGAAGTCCCCAGTACCACACTTGAAGAACCTTCTCCCTACTCTTGAAAGGTTCTGTGAATTTATTGAGCCAGCACTAGTTCTGTGTCAACCAGTAGGCCAGGACCTCAAGTAGTTCTGTAGCAGGCTCAGAGATGTATTGTGTAGACAGGTTGCTCCAACTTATTGATCAGGCTAAGAATGTTAAAGTGCATGGATGCTTCTCCCTTATGGCGGACATAACAAACCCCTTGACAGACCTGCCCAGGATATAAAGGAAAGAATTCCTGTGCTGCTGGCGAGGTAGCTGTCCCAACCCTGACAGCCCTCTCAAAGCCATACGGGAGCAGGACAGTCTAGTCCTTGAGTTGCGTATTGAAGCCTACAGAATAATCGAATAAGGGGGACATAACGGGGCTCGGAATTGAGCGGAAGTGAAGGGTGGGAGACACCCCATAGATTAACCGAGTGCGCAATGGGAAAACCCACATTTGTGGGTCCCCCCAAACCAATAAAATGGACAACTACGCTGTACCCCAAAATCTGACAGTGTTGCAAACTGAAGATTCGGCAGAGCCCACACTGAGTGCAATCATGGAGGCGATCCAAGACCTAAAGGGCACACTAGAGCCTAAAATTGATGCAGTACAAATTGAAACGAACCTGATCAGAGCGGTTCTGCACAAAATCTCTGAGAAGGTAAGCACAGCAGAGACAAATATCACTCAGCTCCAATCGACTACCAACCGCCTCGAGGCCCAGGTACAGACGCTCAGACAGAAGGCAACAGAAATGGTGACAAAGCTGGAAGACTAAGAAGTCACAGCGAAGAGAAACAACATTATGGTGGTGGGGGTCCCGTAGGGGGCAAAAGGGGGGTCAGTAGACCTCTTCCTGGAAGACCTCATGACAAAAGTTCTAAAGCCCAAGAGACTCTCCAACTTTTTCTCGATCGAAAGACACACAGGGTGCCAATACCACCGCCGAAATCGGGGGCTCCCCCAAGGAGAATCATAGCGAAAGTTTTTAACTACAGAGATTGCGACGTAATACTTCAAGCTGCCAGAACCATGGGAGATATTACATTTGACAATGCCCAGATTTGTTTTTTCCCGGACTTTACGAGATCATGAACTGATATACATGATGCTGTTTCCAGCGAAGCTAAGAGGAATTGCAGAAGGTAATACCTGGCCCTTCGCTACCCCAAAGGAAGCATGGAAATGGCTGGAGGGCTGGCAGACAGGAACCTGAGCAAAAGGTAAAGACAATTGTAGACCATTGTAGGTGGTCCTACAATGGTTCTCCTCCTTACACAACCGCTCCCAAAGGATAAAAATCAAAACCTTTACGTCCAACCTACACCCTGTCAACAGAGGTGTCCCCCAAGCCTCACTGCTCTCCCCTTAACTGTTCAACATATACATGGAACCCCTCACCACCCTTCTCAAAAAAGCCAATATCCCCTTCCACCTATATGCAGATGACACCCAGATCTACTTGGAAACTTCCTCCATTAACAACATTCTAAGACTCAACAACACTCTTCAAGAAGTTCAACAGTAGCTATCAATATAAAACTTTATAAAATAAATAAAATAAAAAACAAACCACCTTAAACTCAATAAAGACAAAACCGAAAACTCTCAAATCATACTGTGGCTGAAAGCAATCGATGCTCTCAACAGTAATCTCAACCTGGATAACTCGGTAAAATCTCTAGGAATCACCCTCGACCCAAAACTGAACATGACCAAACACATTAAGATCCCCACGAAGAGTGCCTTCCTCAATCTGAAGCTTCTCAACAAAATTAAGCCCTTCATCTCGCCCGAGGACCTCAAACAAGCCACCCAATCACTGGTGCTATCTAGACTCAACTATGGGAACGCAGTCCTCTCCGGTACAGCTCGATCCCACCTAGCGCCACTCAAAACAACTCTCAATGCAGCTGCCAGAAGGGTCACCGGAGTTAAGAAATATGACTACTTATCTCCCGCACTCCGAGAACTAAAATGGCTCCCAGTCGAAATGCGTGCCAGCTTTAGAACTGCCTGCCTCACGCACAAAGCCGTGCACACAGGGAAACTGGAATACCTGGCCTCCAAACTCAAGAAAGCCAGCCAGACAAGAAACCTCAGGAGCTCTAACACCCTCTTACTCATCCCTTTGAAAACACGCAAAAACAAAATCACTGCACGATCCTTCGCTGGAAACGCACCCAAAATCTAGAACTCAATCCCAGCCGATATCAGGACTATCCCTTCCTTTATAACATTCAAAAGACTCCTAAAAGACCTCTACCTCAACCGTGCCTTCCCGAACCGAGAAGCCAAAACGCACAAGCCTGCACTCTGCAGCCACCTGACAATGTTCAGCCACAACATACCTCTTCCTGCACTTTACAGCCCCTTGTCAATTTTCCACTACTATCTACCTCATCTCCGCTCCCCCTCCTCATTATCTCCTCCCGGAAGGAGGTTTAGCCCAAGACATTGTGCACGCATCGAGGCTATCTCAGGACCGCAATGACGCACAGCACATTGGGTCTTTCGAACATTTACGCTTACCCTTGCCTTTTTATGTGATTTCTGCCTTAAATCTGTTGTAAAGAGCTCTGATACCCTCGGGTCTGGCCAGCGCTATATAAAACCTCTTCATAAATAATAAATAAATAAACAAGACATTTGGTGAGGGAGGACAGAGACAAGGAAACCCTACACTGAGTTGAGAGCAAAGCTCCAGCGGGAAGGTATGGGAGGACACCCCAGGTAGATATGTAGTGATTAGCAGGACATGGGAAGGGAAATGAGTAAACCTCTGTTCGGTCTACATGCCTCTGGGATTACAGTCCACCATGCTAGAAAAGCTGGGCCCCTGGCTGCTTGGGCTCCCAGACGGCGTCTAATTTTAGGAGATATGAACGACATCATAAACATAGAAATGGACGTCACTAGACAGGTAGGAACGAGCAGAAGAGTAGGCCAGCTGGGGGGATTTCTCCAGGCGATGGGATTGGTTGATATATGGCGACACCAACACCCCAGTGAGAAACAATACACACATCTAACAGTCGTGAGTGGGAGTCTGTCAAGACTAGATTATATGATAACGCAACTCACGGGATTGGGAGAAATTGTAGGTGCAACGCACAAGGAGCACAGGGTATCAGACCACTCCCCAGTAGAAGTGGGTCTCATTGGCCCCACAGAGACTATGCCCTGCCACCTCGGATAGATCCATGGTTATGGAGATGAAAAATAGTCATGCATTGCAATGTACACATTTCATAGGAGATGGAATGATGTACCAAACAGTAGCGGCTCGCACAGATAAGAGCGGTGAGGTGGTGGGTGGGGCTGGGGCGGGTTGGGGAGTGGTTGAAGTCGACAGACGATGGGATAAGTAATGATATATAAATAAAGCAATAAATACATCCATTTAACCTACGCTCGCAGCATCGCCGAGTCGGCCTCACCGCTCTTACCTGTGCGAGCCGCCACTGGTATTAAGCGCCAATATCGTGAGTTGAGAGGACAATGTTTATATAGGGAGGAGCCAAAGCCCTTTCTTTTTATGTGTTAAAGATTTGGTAACAATAGGTTACACAGGCAGTCTAGTTGTCAAGCCAGACCTAAAAACAAGTGAAAGGATCATGTGAAAGGGTTATTTATCAGCTGGGAAAGCAGCAACAAAGGAACATGTATTATTGTCCCCTGAGGCTCTTATTTCTTTACGAAACATCCTAGAAACCTAGCAATGTTATATCAGTCTTCCAAGAATGGGGCATTTAAAGCTGTGCAAATAAGACGTGTCACGAGTCTGATGTAAGCGTACGGAAAGTAATTCCTTGGTATGACTGCATCTTGCGAAATACAGGTTATGACACCATTGTTTTTGTGCAGTAAAAATAGCCTAACATCTTAAACAATATGTACCCAGAGAAGGATATAAACAAACGCTTACCTACACAGTTTTTGCACTGACATTTTGATCAGGTGTCGTGTTTTAAAATTTGCAGTTTATGATGCTGTCCTCACTTCCAAACAATAGTACAGCAGGCTCTGGTTATCACCATTGGTGAAATGCTCAAATCGTTATGTACATACAACCCTTATAATAAAACCAGTGGCGGCTCCTCGAGGGAGTGCTGCGGGCTGTGGGGCGGGGGAGGGGCAGGGTGGGGGGTAGTAAAATCCAGCATCCGGCCGAATCCATTTCAGTACATAAATAAATAAATAAAACGAATTACACTGCAGCAACCCAATCGGTGATACAGCGCGCACACTGTAATTCGTATTATTTATTTATGTACTTAACCGCATGCGTGCGGCCGTGATTTTCGCGCTGTGCGGCAATTTACAAAAAGCCGCGTTACATGACGAGCTCATCATGAGCATGCGAGCGGCACAACTCATGACGAGCTCAGCTCGTCATGAGCATGGAAGGGGTTAACTTGGTTCGGTCGTATGCCGGATTTTACTACACCCCAACCTTCCCCTCCCCCACCCCTCCCCACTGCCTTGCAGCACTCCCTCGAGGAGCCGCCACTGAATAGAACTACCAATCTCCCCACAAATATTTCTGTCTCTCCAGTTCCTCACAGTAATGGACAATCTGGAGCTGTCAAAATGGGGTCATAGCACGCCATGATGATATCAACACTAGCACTATTGTCTGATATGTGACGTGGTTCACAATCACAAACAATGCATTCAGTAAAAGTGGTTGCAACTTGCGTGCCAACGTTTACCACATTGATATTTTACCTTAGGTATATTCGCACAATGCCGAATCGTACTGGGGTTGAAATTCGACCTACCTTATGAGTATTCGGTCTCAAATTGCTAAAACTATGATTTGGTGCGATCACAGGGATTGTTGCCTTCTTGGGTCGGCAGACCACCATAATTGTGATCGGTTTTAAATAAAGCATTTTTTAATGCAGCCTGTTTCCTACAAGGAAAATGGGATGCATTAAAAAAATATGATAACATTTACAAGCATTTTTTAGGAGCAGACAGTGCTCCCATGGAATACTGCCTGCTCCTAAATTATGTTTTGTCTGCTTTTACAAAGTGAAAAGGGTCCTAGGATCTCCTTCCTGTTTGCGAATGGGTTACCAAATCCTTTAAGGCGTTGGAATGGATGCCCTTAACACACCCCTCCAAAATATCAATTCGAAATGGTTTATGAAAACCATTTATGAGCTTAGTAATCAGAGGTTTGTGAACACCTTTAGTACCTGAGGCCTCTGGTGATATATAGCTATCAGGACAAACTATCAAGAGTGATCATTTCGTAGAAAAATAGGTTTTCTAATTGAACAATGAAGTGGTACAGCTTCCCTGGAACCATCCTGGACCAGCCCATTCTGATAATATTGCAAAATATAATTCACTGATTTTGTGTTTCTCATCGGCACTTCGTTTATAGGGTGGACATTGTGTGTTAGAGCAAAGAAATGGCATATATACGGTTGCATTTTAAAGATTCTTGTTGATTCGCATTTGGTCCACTGAATTTGGCTTTCAAAGGGTTCTCAGGGGCATTTTATTTATTCATGCTCTCTGTTTTGTATGGCTATTCTTCAGAGTCTCTACTTTCTCTGTGATTTTATTCTTCATCATCCTTATCTTCTCTGTAAATTATATATCCTCTTCCATGCAATGTTACACGACTTATATTCACCATTGTTTTGCATGTTGTGTTTACATTTACACTGTACATGCATGCTGTGGGACACATAAACTTCACGGTATTCGCCTGTGCTGTGCTGTTTATCCATCATTGTTCTTAACTAGTCTGATGTGTATATCCTTCACTGTCAATGTCAGGTATTGATTTATATTTCCCATTCCTGCTCTTGATATATATGTTCACTGTCCATGCCTGCTCCGGGATATATATCCTTCACTGTATATGACTGTTCTAATACTTGGTGTTTGGACAAAATATTGATTTAAGACATATGGGAAGATAGAAATATGGGGGGAAAAAATGTGAGTCAAAAATATAGTGGTATATAGTATCATTATCAAGAACATATATTTTTAATATATAATTTTCAAAAATACTGTTGCTTGTAATATAGTTGTAAAAAAGATAATTTTAAAAGTATTTTGATGTGTTTTAGTTAATATATTATTTGTATGTGTTAGTATTGTTGCTATAATTGTTAATACATATTTTAAAAATAATTTGGAATTATAAGTGATTAAGGGGTCTATTACGACCGCCACTGCAACAGCAAAAGGGACTGCCCGCCAATGGTGCGGCAGTCTCGCCATGCCAATCAGGATGCGACCGCCACCATGGCGGTCGCATCCCGCATTTATTACATTGCGGAGGGCGGTGCTGTAAGCAGCACCCGCCGCTATGTAATAAATGCATGTTGTACTTTAGCATGCACAACGTGACAGGGACCGCGCAGTGCCTGCCACCTTGTACATGCAAATGTAGGGGGTACCATAGGTACTCCCCATGTGCACCCCCTACCCCCCCAACACCCTGGGGGCCCGCAATAGGCCCCTAAAAGCGAGAAGCAAAGGTGATCTTCTGCCTGCATCATAATTAGGGCTCCCGGTTTTCCGTTTAAATGGATATTTACACATAAATACAGACGGAAAACTATTTTTCCTTTGTCTGTATTTATATGTAGATGCGGTTAAATACTAGTAAAGTGTGCGTGCTGCCGAGCTCCAGCCGAGGTGACTTGCCACGTCCCTCAGCTGCAGACAGGCCCCCCCTCGTGTGTGGTTGCCTGGGCTGAGTCAGCTTCCCGGGCACAGCCGCACCCAAGTACTTCACAGGTCTTTAAAAGACCTCTAAATTGTTAATGAGGCTTTGTTGTTTTGTCACCACTTCTAGAGCCTCTGTAACTCCAATCTAACTATTGCTGGGAGAGTCGGCTTCCCCCCGAAATGTTTTCCCAGCCCCTCACCCCCCACTAAATGTGGCTCTAGTTGCGCCGCTGGCTGCAGGGCTTGTGATTTGCTCCTGCCCCTCCCCTCCCAGCCAGGGCCGGCAGTGGGAGTACCTGCAGGGCGGTGACCTGGGGAGTAGGAGGGGAAGGTGGGGGGTAGTAATGTATGGATTACGGAGTTTTACAGGTAAGTAAACACTAAAATAAATAAAACGAATTTCGTTGCGCTCACTGAATCGCATTTGGGGATGCAGTGCACTCAACGAAATTCTTTTTATTTATTTAGTCTTTCCGTCCGCCGCGGTGCCCCCGCCATACTAATATGGCGTGGGGAGAGCCAGGGACATATGGCGGGCAGGATCGCCACCGCCGGGCCAGCAGTGAGCACTGCTGGCCCAGCGTTGGCAATCCGCCCACCATCATAAAGGGGCCCCTTAGTATTGTTATTATTAATTTATAGTGTAGCGGGTTTTTAGGTTTGTAGAGGAATAGAGTGAGACGCTATTTACATTAGAAATATTTATATTTTAATATTGATTTGTTTTCTAATGTTAATTATTTTTTAAATGGTTATTGTGTACATTTTTAAAATGTTAGATTTTAAATTTAAAATAGAAATTTGTTTTTTTCATTTAAACGTATAATAATAGTAACTTATATTTAGTAGCGAGGGTATGTAGGGCTATAGGGTGGGAAGTTAAGTAATAAATGATTACAAATATTGTCATTTCTCTTTTAATTGTTAATTGATTTGCTTTTAATTATATTAATAGTTCAATACTGATCTATTTGGTTATGTTTTAGTTGCTGTTTGCTGGGTTTGTAGGGGAATAGGGTGGAAAATTAAATACATTAAATTAAATGTAGTTTAATGCTATCTTTTAAATGAAATATTTTTAATTACTAATTATGTCAATTACTTTTTAGTAATGATTGTGTAATTGTTGTACTGTTTCATTTATTTTCATATGTATTTTAGTTTGTACATTTTTTTAGATGAGTAGGTTGGGCAGAAAATATATCTGACATATTTTTTATAATAATTGATATTTATAAGTAATTTATTAATTGGTAATTAACTATGTATAATTGTGTTACATTTATTATTGAATTTTGCTTGTGCAATGCTATTTGTTACTTACAATTTCTTTTGATGTATTAATTGAAATTAAGTAAACAGTATTGATTTCATAATTGTTTGCTTTTTTGGGGGTAGTTAGGAAAGTTGAGATTAATGTATGTAATTTTAATTTTTCCTTTCTTTTTTAGAATTTTGTAAATATTTTTTTAAACATTTGTTTCTACATTGTGTAATTCAATAATGTTTTATATTAAGTGTTTACATTTTGTTTACTAAATTATTGGGACTGTTTATATATGTAATGCTTTGAAAGTCTAAGACTTCCCCTACTGTTGCTTAAACTGGAGTGGGAATAGTAAATCTAATCCCTCCAAAGTCCAGCAATTTCTCTACTGTTGCTTAAACTGGAGTGGGCATAGTACATGTATCCACTTCAATCTCCAACACTTTCACAACTGTTGCTTAGATTGGAGTGGGAATACTATATCTGCCCGTTTTCCTAATAATGGTGGAATAGAATTTGCATTATTATTTCTTTATTTTTTATATTTAATATTGTTTGTTTTCATGTTTAATTTAAAAAAGATATATTTTGGGGTTCTGATATTTTACAATTATCTATATTGGTGACTTTGTCATATATTTCTTTTTATTGTTTATTTTTTTATGTTGATTTTCACTTGTGTGTATATATATATATAAATATTTGTGAGTGTGTGTGTGTGTATATATATACACATATATAAGTATACATGTTTGTGTGTCTGTATATATATATATATATATATATATATATATATATATATATATATATATATATATATATATATATATATATATATATTTCACAGAGTTCCAAAGTAACGGTGCTCTCAGTCCGCAAAATAACACAGCACCGCTCAAGTCTCCAAGGGTGTTTATTTAAACTAACAACATGTTTCGGCTGCGGACAGCCTTGATCACGTTAGTTTGTGAAAGAACAGTTTCCGGTAAATAAAGCCAGATTCATAGCCATAGAAACAGGACTAGGTAACATAAAACGTAAATGTAAGGTTTCATGTACGTAACACATATGTTAGCATTAGTAGCATCATAATATGTCAGGAATAATCCAATACACATTTGAATCGATGTAAAATTAATTATTCACATAGTGCTCGCATTTTGTTACAAATACAAAATAAGTATGTGCCCATTTAAGTATACTCTTCTGTTGACTGCACAGAAGAACATATACATTGTGTCCCTTTGAGTTCACCTCAATGTGATCAAAAACAAAAACCAACAGGGGCGTCCTCCGCCATGTTTGTAGTTTGAGCAACAACACGGAACTACCCGTTGCTGTAGCAACCTTGCGTGGTGAAAATGCATCATAGAATCGCAACCCAGCACCAATGCGCCTTGCCTGGAAAACAAAATAACACACTACAACAATGTATATCAGCGCAAGTTGTAACTACAAGTGGCCCAACCTGCAAGATGATGTTCTATGAGTGGTTAAATGCAGTTGATGCATAATTGCCCAGGTCGTCACAAAGAATGCAACTACATAGGCGGACAACAGTAAGCCACCATTCAGCAAGAGATTGAATTGTACATGATTGCTTCGTGCACTTAGTACATGCTGACCAAGAGTCTATGTCTGTGAAATACACATGGGCGACAGGGCGGGAAGCCAAAAGTTGTCAAGTAAATAGTGACGGTCAAATGCCGCAGAGCACATGAGGGAACTATCCAAAGGGGGAAATAACAAAGTACCAAGTCCAAGGTGTGTAATCGCCCCCCATGTGGGGCCTACCTTATCTGAAACTGTCTAGATGTCAGGTGAAGAGAAGAAATAAGTGCTCCCAAAAGTGAACGTCCATTGAATAGCTGGACGAATGAATAAAGTTTTTTCTGTCAAATTCTTAGTGGACCCAAACCTGTATGAAAAGAGACATAAAATGCCACAATTCAGTGTTCAAAATGTTCACCATTCGCACTAAAAACATCTTCAATAAATAAACAGTGCATACTTGATCGGAGGAAGAGACATAATGTTACAGATAATGAAAAACGGAAGCTAACACAATATGAAATTGCTATGCTTTCAGATGAACTGCTAGCTCCTCATCCTGGTTGAGGCCCCCCGGTGTCTTTGTTTGGAATTCAATAATATACTTAGACTCTTTCTGTCTCAATTTGAGGGTCCTATCTCCCCCCCGAGGGCTTCTCTCAATTTGTTCCAATATGTGAAAACTCATTTCAGTTGGATTGGAAAAATGTATTTCAGCACAATGTCTTGCCACTGGGTATTTTTCATTCTTGTTGACAATGGCACGATAGTGTTCAAGCACTCGGTGTTTAGCTTGTTTGGTACTGCTCCCTATATACCAGAGGCCACAAGGGCAGACAATAACGTATATGACAAAGTCTGTGCTGCAGGTCAAAAATTGAGTCAGCTTTTTCGTAACCCCGTTGTATGTGACAGATTTTTTGTGGGTGCTGTATCTGCAAGCCTTGCAGTGGCTGCAAGGAAAGAAACCTAATAGGCCTACATTCTGGGTTTTGGGGTAAACAGTAATGTCACTTTTTACCAACATGTCACGTAGAGATTTGCCTTTTCTATACGTGATGAGAGGCGCATTGGACAGATCCTTGCCAATCACATTGTCAGCAGTGAGGATGTTCCAGTTTTGGGATACTATTTTACGAATTTGCTTAGACTCAGTGTTGTAAGTGAGAATAAGACGTGTTTGGTCCTCCTCACTGACAGTCTCCGTTTCGTTGTCTCTCTCTTTTAAAGTGTCTGCTCTGGGAATGCCATCAGCGCGTGCTTTGGCTCTTTTAATAACCCATGCAGGGTAGCCTCTGTCTTTGAATCTTACCATCATTTCACGGCTGGTTTGTTCATAACCCTGATCTGTGCTGCAGTTTCTTTTTGCCCTGAGTAGTTCACCAAAGGGAATGCTCCATTTGAGTGTATCTGGGTGACTACTCAGGGCATGCAGCACACTGTTCCCTGCAGTGGATTTTCTGAAGAGGCAAGTCTGTAGTTTGCCCTGGACTACCTCTACTCTCACATCAAGGTATTCCGCAGTATTCTTGCTGATGTTGCTTGTAAGTACAATATTGAGATCATTGATATTGAGTTTGTTCACAAAATCATTAGCCATTTCGGGGGACCCACTCCAAATAACAAAGAGATCATCAATGTATCTCCACCATGTATCCACAAAAGGCCAAAATGATCTCAGGTTGGGGTCTGCGTTGATGCTTTGCTCCCAGTAACCCAAGAAAAGGTTCGCAAAACTGGGAGCAAAGCATGAACCCATCGCCGTCCCAGTGGTTTGTCTGAATAGGACACCATCGAAGACAAAGTAGTTGTTACATAAACAATACGACATCATATCCACTAGCATTTTACTGTGTTCTCTAAAACGCAGTGGACGCCCGGCTAGAAAACTGGCACAGGCACGTAGACCTTGTTCGTGGTCAATGATCGTGTACAGGGATTGTACATCCATAGTTATTAAAAGATTGTTCTCCTTCCACTGGACCGATGACAGTTTCTTCAAAAAATCTTTAGTATCCTTAATATAACTGGGAAGTTCTTGTACCCAGTCTCTAAGAAAAAAGTCCACATATTTAGAAATATGTTCCGAGACACATCCCCTCGAAGACACAATGGGTCTCCCTGGTGGATTAGTTGTGTCCTTGTGGAGCTTGGGAAGAAGATAAAGTACCGGTAATATGGGGTGGTCATTTTTTAAGTATCTGAACTCTTCCCATTCTATAATGCCTTGGTCTCTCCATTCAATAAGTTTTTCCCATAAGATCAGTATGCTGTTGTTGTACAGATCATAGGAAGTAATGGTATAATACTTCCCATCACCCAATTGTCTTAACGCTTCTTTGGTGTACATTTCTCTGTCCATAATAACAATATTCCCTCCCTTATCGACTGGGCGGATGACTATGGTTTTGTCCTCCATCAGGGAAGTCAGAGCTTTTCTTTCTTGTGCATTGAGGTTCTGCTCCCTCTTTGCTCCTCTACCTTTTTTCCTTCTATGTGTGCAGATTTGTTTATTGACACAGTCATGAAAGGTATCAAGATTATCATGCGGCATGCTAGGCATGAAAGTTGATTTAGGCTTAAAACCAGAAAGTGTACTGTCATCAGTCACAAATGCCGCCTCATTCAGCATCTGGGTAATGGAACCCAAGTCTGTTTCATCCTCATTGGCTGATTGCCATTTCTTTAATTTGAGTTTACGGATAAACTTAAAAATGCCAATGCGTGTAGTGCAAAAGTCAAATGGCATGGAGGGACAAAATGAAAGACCCAGGCTCAAAGTCGATTTTTCAAAATATGACATTTTTCTTTTAGAAAGATTAATCACTGTTTTATTTACCAGTTCTTCATTGTTCATTGGCCTCTCTTGGAGCGTGCAACGATTTTTCTTGCGTCGCCTGTTGCCTTGTCTTTGTTCCCACCTTTGGAAAAGCCTCTTCCGCCGGTTGTTCCTCTTCCGCCTCTTCCTCGTGCTCGTCCTCTGCCCCTCGGTGTGTGTGGTGCTGGTGCCGGAGTCTCCACTTCCGCCCGTCTGCTGCGGCGCAGGTGGCGGTATTCCTCCAAAAAATTCACCCTTTGGGGGCGTGCGTCAGGTGCTGTGACATCTTCCATTGACACATCCGATTCCGTACCGCAGGAAATCACAGATGTTTCCACATTGAGTGGTGTGGAAATTGTTGCGTTGGTTTTGCTCTGATATAGATGATCATATTTGCGGCTGAACGTCAGGATTCTGCCGCTTTCGTAATCATTGTAATCACGATCCAGTTTTCGTTCCTTTCTTGCTTTAATATCTTCCTCATATTTTTTGAGGCGTGTTTTCATGGGGGTAATCAAATTATTGGCTGTATCTTCATCAACCTCGGATTTGATACTCTCTATTAGGTCATTGATTTGTTTGAGAAGTTCTTCGCGATCAATCCATGCATACTTGACCAAGATTTCAAGCATGCGTTTTGAGCTCAGAGCAGAATTGTCTGACCACTCTTTCAGCATGGCAAGGTTAGGTGTTTCATAGGTGGGTGTGGTGAAGATCCTCAGACCTCGTGGGACCATGTCTTGTTCTAGGTAATTTTGGAGTGATGTCGCCTCCCACCATTTGGAGATCTCGTTCTTCTTCAGCTTCTCCAATTTATCAATTTTGTCTTTAATGGTGGGTAGGGACCCGATATTATTGTCTTTGGGTTGTCCCCCCTCTTTCTTACGTCTTGTAAAGAGGGCTTGTGCTGCAGCTCTTCTTGCTTCCTCTTCTTCCATCATGAAATGGCACCCCTTGGAGCTAAGATGAATGTGGGGTTAAGTGTTAGCTTGCGGTCCCTTCAGCAAATGTGAAGTTCTTCCTGCGCAAATGATTAGTCCATAAACGTGTACAATGTCTGCCTTGCTATGTAGCTTGAAGGTGTAAGGTAACAGGCTTCGATGTGGCAGTTAAGTAGTTACACGTTATTGCACTCACGTTGGTGATCCGCGGTATCAGCATGCAGTCCCGCGTAGATATTGGAATAAGCCCTGTAACTGACAGGCTTGGGGGTAAATGCAGAAACCAACAGGGTCAGAGATGACCAGAATCGGGGTCCACACTACAGCTGCCCCAGCAGGAGTGGCGACAGACGCCGAAAGGAGACTGCCCCTCCCCCCTGCAAAGCAAACTGTGGCGTTCCCCAGGCTGGTGCTCTTACCTATGCTCGCAACGTCCCCGTGCAGTAACCACAGCAAGTGCTGGATGCGCCGGTCTTGTGTCAGCGGTAGCAAATAAGTTTCTCAGTCCGCTCAGAAGACGCTGACAGCGGCCCCTCGGGAAGTGGCACCAATGCCTGCCGAGCACGCCGGTAAAGCAAATAATTTCACAGAGTTCCAAAGTAACGGTGCTCTCAGTCCGCAAAATAACACAGCACCGCTCAAGTCTCCAAGGGTGTTTATTTAAACTAACAACATGTTTCGGCTGCGGACAGCCTTGATCACGTTAGTTTGTGAAAGAACAGTTTCCGGTAAATAAAGCCAGATTCATAGCCATAGAAACAGGACTAGGTAACATAAAACGTAAATGTAAGGTTTCATGTACGTAACACATATGTTAGCATTAGTAGCATCATAATATGTCAGGAATAATCCAATACACATTTGAATCGATGTAAAATTAATTATTCACATAGTGCTCGCATTTTGTTACAAATACAAAATAAGTATGTGCCCATTTAAGTATACTCTTCTGTTGACTGCACAGAAGAACATATACATTGTGTCCCTTTGAGTTCACCTCAATGTGATCAAAAACAAAAACCAACAGGGGCGTCCTCCGCCATGTTTGTAGTTTGAGCAACAACACGGAACTACCCGTTGCTGTAGCAACCTTGCGTGGTGAAAATGCATCATAGAATCGCAACCCAGCACCAATGCGCCTTGCCTGGAAAACAAAATAACACACTACAACAATGTATATCAGCGCAAGTTGTAACTACAAGTGGCCCAACCTGCAAGATGATGTTCTATGAGTGGTTAAATGCAGTTGATGCATAATTGCCCAGGTCGTCACAAAGAATGCAACTACATAGGCGGACAACAGTAAGCCACCATTCAGCAAGAGATTGAATTGTACATGATTGCTTCGTGCACTTAGTACATGCTGACCAAGAGTCTATGTCTGTGAAATACACATGGGCGACAGGGCGGGAAGCCAAAAGTTGTCAAGTAAATAGTGACGGTCAAATGCCGCAG
Organism: Lissotriton helveticus; assembly: GCF_964261635.1. NCBI lineage: Eukaryota > Metazoa > Chordata > Amphibia > Caudata > Salamandridae > Lissotriton > Lissotriton helveticus. The sequence goes on from NC_136057.1 coordinate 996,465,776, forward strand.
AGCACATGAGGGAACTATCCAAAGGGGGAAATAACAAAGTACCAAGTCCAAGGTGTGTAATCGCCCCGCCACACCTTGGACTTGGTACTTTGTTATTTCCCCCTTTGGATAGTTCCCTCATGTGCTCTGCGGCATGTGACCGTCACTATTTACTTGACAACTTTTGGCTTCCCACCCTGTCGCCCATGTGTATTTCACAGACATAGACTCTTGGTCAGCATGTACTAAGTGCACGAAGCAATCATGTACAATTCAATCTCTTGCTGAATGGTGGCTTACTGTTGTCCGCCTATGTAGTTGCATTCTTTGTGACGACCTGGGCAATTATGCATCAACTGCATTTAACCACTCATAGAACATCATCTTGCAGGTTGGGCCACTTGTAGTTACAACTTGCGCTGATATACATTGTTGTAGTGTGTTATTTTGTTTTCCAGGCAAGGCGCATTGGTGCTGGGTTGCGATTCTATGATGCATTTTCACCACGCAAGGTTGCTACAGCAACGGGTAGTTCCGTGTTGTTGCTCAAACTACAAACATGGCGGAGGACGCCCCTGTTGGTTTTTGTTTTTGATCACATTGAGGTGAACTCAAAGGGACACAATTTATATGTTCTTCTGTGCAGTCAACAGAAGAGTATACTTAAATGGGCACATACTTATTTTGTATTTGTAACAAAATGCGAGCACTATGTGAATAATTAATTTTACATCGATTCAAATGTGTATTGGATTATTCCTGACATATTATGATGCTACTAATGCTAACATATGTGTTACGTACATGAAACCTTACATTTACGTTTTATGTTACCTAGTCCTGTTTCTATGGCTATGAATCTGGCTTTATTTACCGGAAACTGTTCTTTCACAAACTAACGTGATCAAGGCTGTCCGCAGCCGAAACATGTTGTTAGTTTAAATAAACACCCTTGGAGACTTGAGCGGTGCTGTGTTATTTTGCGGACTGAGAGCACCGTTACTTTGGAACTCTGTGAAATTATTTGCTTTACCGGCGTGCTCGGCCGGCATTGGTGCCACTTCCCGAGGGGCCGCTGTCAGCGTCTTCTGAGCGGACTGAGAAACTTATTTGCTACCGCTGACACAGGACCGGCGCATCCAGCACTTGCTGTGGTTACTGCACAGGGACGTTGCGAGCACAGGTAAGAGCACCAGCCTGGGGAACGCCATAGTTTGCTTTGCAGGGGGGAGGGGCAGTCTCCTTTCGGCGTCTGTCGCCACTCCCGCTGGGGCAGCTGTAGTGTGGACCCCGATTCTGGTAATCTCTGACCCTGTTGGTTTCTGCATTTACCCCCAAGCCTGTCAGTTACAGGGCTTATTCCAATATCTACGCGGGACTGCATGCTGATACCGCGGATCACCAACTTGAGTGCAATAACGTGTAACTACTTAACTGCCACATCGAAGCCTGTTACCTTACACCTTCAAGCTACATAGCAAGGCAGACATTGTACACGTTTATGGACTAATCATTTGCGCAGGAAGAACTTCACATTTGCTGAAGGGACTGCAAGCTAACACTTAACCCCACATTCATCTTAGCTCCAAGGGGTGCCATTTCATGATGGAAGAAGAGGAAGCAAGAAGAGCTGCAGCACAAGCCCTCTTTACAAGACGTAAGAAAGAGGGGGGACAACCCAAAGACAATAATATCGGGTCCCTACCCACCATTAAAGACAAAATTGATAAATTGGAGAAGCTGAAGAAGAACGAGATCTCCAAATGGTGGGAGGCGACATCACTCCAAAATTACCTAGAACAAGACATGGTCCCACGAGGTCTGAGGATCTTCACCACACCCACCTATGAAACACCTAACCTTGCCATGCTGAAAGAGTGGTCAGACAATTCTGCTCTGAGCTCAAAACGCATGCTTGAAATCCTGGTCAAGTATGCATGGATTGATCGCGAAGAACTTCTCAAACAAATCAATGACCTAATAGAGAGTATCAAATCCGAGGTTGATGAAGATACAGCCAATAATTTGATTACCCCCATGAAAACACGCCTCAAAAAATATGAGGAAGATATTAAAGCAAGAAAGGAACGAAAACTGGATCGTGATTACAATGATTACGAAAGCGGCAGAATCCTGACGTTCAGCCGCAAATATGATCATCTATATCAGAGCAAAACCAACGCAACAATTTCCACACCACTCAATGTGGAAACATCTGTGATTTCCTGCGGTACGGAATCGGATGTGTCAATGGAAGATGTCACAGCACCTGACGCACGCCCCCAAAGGGTGAATTTTTTGGAGGAATACCGCCACCTGCGCCGGAGCAGACGGGCGGAAGTGGAGACTCCGGCACCAGCACCACACACACCGAGGGGCAGAGGACGAGCACGAGGAAGAGGCGGAAGAGGAACAACCGGGGGAAGAGGCTTTTCCAAAGGTGGGAACAAAGACAAGGCAACAGGCGACGCAAGAAAAATCGTTACACGCTCCAAGAGAGGCCAATGAACAATGAAGAACTGGTAAATAAAACAGTGATTAATCTTTCTAAAAGAAAAATGTCATATTTTGAAAAATCGACTTTGAGCCTGGGTCTTTCATTTTGTCCCTCCATGCCATTTGACTTTTGCACTACACGCATTGACATTTTTAAGTTTATCCGTAAACTCAAATTAAAGAAATGGCACAAGTTGAAAAGATTGAATCATAATTACGACAAGCGAGGACATAGTTCTACCATTAGAGAGGAAAACTTCTCTATTAGTGATGTGGACAGCATAATTAATATCATCACTTTAGATCAGGGCCAATCAGCCAATGAGGATGAAACAGACTTGGGTTCCATTACCCAGATGCTGAATGAGGCGGCATTTGTGACTGATGACAGTACACTTTCTGGTTTTAAGCCTAAATCAACTTTCATGCCTAGCATGCCGCATGATAATCTTGATACCTTTCATGACTGTGTCAATAAACAAATCTGCACACATAGAAGGAAAAAAGGTAGAGGAGCAAAGAGGGAGCAGAACCTCAATGCACAAGAAAGAAAAGCTCTGACTTCCCTGATGGAGGACAAAACCATAGTCACCTGCCCAGTCGATAAGGGAGGGAATATTGTTATTATGGACAGAGAAATGTACACCAAAGAAGCGTTAAGACAATTGGGTGATGGGAAGTATTATACCATTACTTCCTATGATCTGTACAACAACAGCATACTGATCTTATGGGAAAAACTTATTGAATGGAGAGACCAAGGCATTATAGAATGGGAAGAGTTCAGATACTTAAAAAATGACCACCCCATATTACCGGTACTTTATCTTCTTCCCAAGCTCCACAAGGACACAACTAATCCACCAGGGAGACCCATTGTGTCTTCGAGGGGATGTGTCTCGGAACATATTTCTAAATATGTGGACTTTTTTCTTAGAGACTGGGTACAAGAACTTCCCAGTTATATTAAGGATACTAAAGATTTTTTGAAGAAACTGTCATCGGTCCAGTGGAAGGAGAACAATCTTTTAATAACTATGGATGTACAATCCCTGTACACGATCATTGACCACGAACAAGGTCTACGTGCCTGTGCCAGTTTTCTAGCCGGGCGTCCACTGCGTTTTAGAGAACACAGTAAAATGCTAGTGGATATGATGTCGTATTGTTTATGTAACAACTACTTTGTCTTCGATGGTGTCCTATTCAGACAAACCACTGGGACGGCGATGGGTTCATGCTTTGCTCCCAGTTTTGCGAACCTTTTCTTGGGTTACTGGGAGCAAAGCATCAACGCAGACCCCAACCTGAGATCATTTTGGCCTTTTGTGGATACATGGTGGAGATACATTGATGATCTCTTTGTTATTTGGAGTGGGTCCCCCGAAATGGCTAATGATTTTGTGAACAAACTCAATATCAATGATCTCAATATTGTACTTACAAGCAACATCAGCAAGAATACTGCGGAATACCTTGATGTGAGAGTAGAGGTAGTCCAGGGCAAACTACAGACTTGCCTCTTCAGAAAATCCACTGCAGGGAACAGTGTGCTGCATGCCCTGAGTAGTCACCCAGATACACTCAAATGGAGCATTCCCTTTGGTGAACTACTCAGGGCAAAAAGAAACTGCAGCACAGATCAGGGTTATGAACAAACCAGCCGTGAAATGATGGTAAGATTCAAAGACAGAGGCTACCCTGCATGGGTTATTAAAAGAGCCAAAGCACGCGCTGATGGCATTCCCAGAGCAGACACTTTAAAAGAGAGAGACAACGAAACGGAGACTGTCAGTGAGGAGGACCAAACACGTCTTATTCTCACTTACAACACTGAGTCTAAGCAAATTCGTAAAATAGTATCCCAAAACTGGAACATCCTCACTGCTGACAATGTGATTGGCAAGGATCTGTCCAATGCGCCTCTCATCACGTATAGAAAAGGCAAATCTCTACGTGACATGTTGGTAAAAAGTGACATTACTGTTTACCCCAAAACCCAGAATGTAGGCCTATTAGGTTTCTTTCCTTGCGGCCACTGCAAGGCTTGCAGATACAGCACCCACAAAAAATCTGTCACATACAACGGGGTTACGAAAAAGCTGACTCAATTTTTGACCTGCAGCACAGACTTTGTCATATACGTTATTGTCTGCCCTTGTGGCCTCTGGTATATAGGGAGCAGTACCAAACAAGCTAAACACCGAGTGCTTGAACACTATCGTGCCATTGTCAACAAGAATGAAAAATACCCAGTGGCAAGACATTGTGCTGAAATACATTTTTCCAATCCAACTGAAATGAGTTTTCACATATTGGAACAAATTGAGAGAAGCCCTCGGGGGGGAGATAGGACCCTCAAATTGAGACAGAAAGAGTCTAAGTATATTATTGAATTCCAAACAAAGACACCGGGGGGCCTCAACCAGGATGAGGAGCTAGCAGTTCATCTGAAAGCATAGCAATTTCATATTGTGTTAGCTTCCGTTTTTCATTATCTGTAACATTATGTCTCTTCCTCCGATCAAGTATGCACTGTTTATTTATTGAAGATGTTTTTAGTGAGAATGGTGAACATTTTGAACACTGAATTGTGGCATTTTATGTCTCTTTTCATACAGGTTTGGGTCCACTAAGAATTTGACAGAAAAAACTTTATTCATTCGTCCAGCTATTCAATGGACGTTCACTTTTGGGAGCACTTATTTCTTCTCTTCACCTGACATCTAGACAGTTTCAGATAAGGTAGGCCCCACATGGGGGGCGATTACACACCTTGGACTTGGTACTTTGTTATTTCCCCCTTTGGATAGTTCCCTCATGTGCTCTGCGGCATTTGACCGTCACTATTTACTTGACAACTTTTGGCTTCCCGCCCTGTCGCCCATGTGTATTTTACAGACATAGACTCTTGGTCAGCATGTACTAAGTGCACGAAGCAATCATGTACAATTCAATCTCTTGCTGAATGGTGGCTTACTGTTGTCCGCCTATGTAGTTGCATTCTTTGTGACAACCTGGGCAATTATGCATCAACTGCATTTAACCACTCATAGAACATCATCTTGCAGGTTGGGCCACTTGTAGTTACAACTTGCGCAGATATACATTGTTGTAGTGTGTTATTTTGTTTTCCAGGCAAGGCGCATTGGTGCTGGGTTGCGATTCTATGATGCATTTTCACCACGCAAGGTTGCTACAGCAACGGGTAGTTCCGTGTTGTTGCTCAAACTACAAACATGGCGGAGGACGCCCCTGTTGGTTTTTGTTTTTGATCACATTGAGGTGAACTCAAAGGGACACAATTTATATGTTCTGCTGTGCAGTCAACAGAAGAGTATACTTAAATGGGCACATACTTATTTTGTATTTGTAACAAAATGCGAGCACTATGTGAATAATTAATTTTACATCGATTCAAATGTGTATTGGATTATTCCTGACATATTATGATGCTACTAATGCTAACATATGTGTTACGTACATGAAACCTTACATTTACGTTTTATGTTACCTAGTCCTGTTTCTATGGCTATGAATCTGGCTTTATTTACCGGAAACTGTTCTTTCACAAACTAACGTGATCAAGGCTGTCCGCAGCCGAAACATGTTGTTAGTTTAAATAAACACCCTTGGAGACTTGAGCGGTGCTGTGTTATTTTGCGGACTGAGAGCACCGTTACTTTGGAACTCTGTGAAATTATTTGCTTTACCGGCGTGCTCGGCCGGCATTGGTGCCACTTCCCGAGGGGCCGCTGTCAGCGTCTTCTGAGCGGACTGAGAAACTTATATATATATATATATATATATATATATATGTGTCAGAAAGGGTTTCTCAGTAGATGTAGTTCGAGAGAACACAAAAGACTCGCACTCCAGGGTCCGTGTGTGAAAGATCGTTTATTGGCGACGCGTTTCGACCATACATTTCTTTTTATTGTTTATTTTTTTATGTTGATTTTCACTTGTGTGTATGTATATATATAAATATATGTGAGTGTGTGTGTGTGTATATATATATATACACATATATAAGTATATATGTTTGTGTGTCTATATATATATATGTCAGAAAGGGTTTCTCAGTAGATGTAGTTCGAGAGAACACAAAAGACTCGCACTCCAGGGTCCGTGTGTGAAAGATCGTTTATTGGCGACGCGTTTCGACCAGGCGGTCTTCTTCGTTACTACCAACTACAAAGAAGCAAAGGGTCAAGAAGGAAAAAATGCTGTATGTCTGTCGATCAGTGATCTCAACTGTGGAAAATTGAACAGCAAAATCTATCTCAGGGTACTCTCTTGATGCATAGAGAGATTCCCATCAGATTCCCAACCTGTACCGCCCTACATCATTTGGGAGCCTTCACATTGCAGGTAGAAAATCGTACCCTTCGGAAGATTTGGCCAGGTTCAACTGAATCTAGCCGGTATGTCCCAATGTTGGTATGATCTTAACTCGGTATCAGGAGGTAACTGAATAGCAGTGCTAACTAGTGTAAATCATAAGTGATAAAAGTGCAATGTATAAAATTGAGTGGTAAGGAGGAAAAGGTATTTTAATGAGCACCTCCTTATTCCCAACGCTAAAAACAGTGCAAAGGGTTAATGCACAACTTACAACATTGACCCAATTGATAACAGCATCTGACCCTAAGTCATCATTCTCCTTCTTTAAAAGCTCTGTACAAAGTGAGCTGATGCCTGCTACATCGACAACATGAAACAAGTGGAAAGAAGACCAAAAGCAATCACTCATAGATGACAAATGTGTTTATTGTTCTGCTCCAACAGATTCATACAGCTTATGAAACTCTGAAAATATGATCTGAGGCCTGGGGAATAACAGTAGATGCAGGTGTGGGAGGGCTCCTGTAGCAGACTTTCCCTGTCTGGCCTTCCTCCGTCCTGCTTTATATGACATAAAATGAATGCTGTTGACCTGAGTAGTATGTTGTAACATATCTATATACAGGGTTCGCATCGAAGAAGTGCATGAAGTGTCAGAAATACAACATGAATGCAACTGTGGGTATTGCACAATTCATTGTTTTATATACCAAAATCCGATACAAATAAAAAAACAAGCATTTACAATGCAACGGTTTCGCCTTTGGAGAAGTTAGAGCTATTGGCATTGTAAATGACAAAATTTGTATTTATGTGTTGGTTTTGAAAACAGATAAATAAATGGCATTGTCATTTACATTGCCAATAGCTTAATCTCTCGCAAATGTGAGAACTATTGTACCCTACGGACGAGCTCAGCAGACAGCAATTGCTACCACCCACACACACACCCAGAGCCAGCCACACACACCCAGAGCCAGCCACACACACCCAGAGCCAGCCACACACACCCAGAGCCAGCCACACACACCCAGAGCCAGCCACACACACCCAGAGCCAGCCACACCCAGAGCCACACACACACACCCAAAGCCCCCCCCACACACACAACCAGAGCAGTCACATACACACACACTGAAGCAGTCACACACACACACACTGGAGCAGTCACACACACACACACACTGGAGGAGTCACATACACACACACACACTCTGGAGCAGTCACAGTGGTATTGTTTGTGAGCTTTTCCACCAAAAATGTCCCTCATGGTAGGTATGTATTTATGTGGCCTTTGTAAAGCATGAACCTAGCTGACAGGCGGTGGAGCGGTGTAGGTCAAAGGCAAAGGTAGTGTTGTATAGCTCCTATATATCCTTATATCGTGTTAAGTTAGCATAGGTACATTTGAGATTTAAACGCCATTTTTCCTTTCTTGCAACTTCTGCACACGACCCTTAATTGTTGACTTAGCTTTCAACCTAGTGGTTTGCCGTGGTGTATGTGAGAATAATATGTTATTGCTCTGATATCAGTTTTGTTTAATAAACCATGTCTGCACGGAGAGTGCTGAAGTTTCAGGAGCAACACGATATGGTATTGTTATGAGGTCTGATCTCCACGCCTTCATAGTCATAACACAAGTGCAGCCTTTGCCAACTTGGGCTTGAGGCGGGATTGATATTGCTTTGCACGAGAATTGTTAACACACTTGATGCGGTGCACATGCAGAGAGAGCTGGTGTATGCTGATGTGATTCCTTCATGCTAGGACACTAAGGTATGGGCCCGCCCTAAAACAACCCAAAGAGACCTTCTTAGCTAATAATATAATATATGTGTTAGGGAGGGTGAGATATAAGTGTTGTTGACTCTTATTCATTACAGCATGTTAACATGCTGTCACCATTCGCTTTTTATGTCTTAGTAACTATGCTGATAATTTTGCTACTGATAATTAGTATACTTGTATTATCTAAGATACTGCGCCTGAGAAGACGGCATTAGTAAATAAACATTTCAAATGCACATGTGTCTTCTTTACTCCATGTTCTGGTTTGTAATGATAATATAACGAAAGAGTGTTCATGAGTCCCACGTACCCTGAGGTACTGTAAGTTCATGTTCTGGTTTGTCTAAACATTGGAAGTTTGATATGTCCAATGAGACACTGTAGCTAGCTCGGTAAGGGGTGAGTTGGTTGCTAAGGTAAGTTTTGGGACACCCTAATTTGCCGAGGTTCCACTCCTCTGTGCACAGTTCTGTGTGAGTACAGAAACCCTGCGACATGGCGCCCAACGGTTTCGGTGGTCTTATATCATGACACTCGAGTAGTTTATCGTTCATGCCTTAACCCCTTCACATCCGTTTCCGGAAAACGGGGTGTCGGTGAAACCTGCCTATTTTTTGAAATAGGTCTTTATTCAAGCTTGATTCTTTCTTAAACGGTTTCTTTGAATTACTACCCAGTTGTGCTACAAAGTATTCTTTGTGTTTTCTAGTTTCCAGTGTTGTCATGGCGGCAGTGGCCATTGCGCAGCATAGTCGCGTGGCGGTGCGCAACCATCTTCAGACGTACCAAGTACCGGTGGATGGGATGGCTGTGATTTTCGTGGTGTGTGCAGATCCGGCGTTCCCTTATGAGTTGTTTTACTCTTGGGTTACGTTTCCGGCTGTGGACGCCAATTCTGGTTTGTTCCACTCCTACACCGCCTCGGCTGTCCCAGCTGAGTATACACCGTACAGGGCATTGGAAATACCTATTGATCATTGGCAGCATCGAGTTTGGTATTGGATTACCGGCATTTGAACTCGCATTGCCGTAACTGTGCAGTACAGAATACTCACGGCTCTGCCCTAGTGGATAGTCTAGTGCGTAAGCGTTTCAAGACAACGCTTGACATTTCCAATGGTTTTTATGCCCACAGACTGGATGACTTTAGCTCCCAGTGGACAAGTTTTACGTCCGCTGGGGTGCAAAAACGCTTCCGGCGACTCCCAATGGGCTACAAAAATAGTCCTGGAGTCTTCACCTCCAGAATAGTCACTCTGTTGGAGGGAATCGATCCAGATGCATGTTCTTATGTAGATGATATTTATCTCACAGACGACGAGATTTGGATGCATCTGTGTCGAGTGAATTCCATAATTTGTACCTTTGCTGATATGGGTTACAAATTTAATTTTGCAAAATCGCACATTGCAGAACACACGGTGTTGTTCCTCGGCTATGAGCTGAACAATGAAGGTAGAGGTTTGGCTCCTCACTTCTTGGAGAAATGCGCACAATTGCGCGCTCCTACAACACTGAAAAAATTACAGTCTTTGCTGGGTTTTTTGAATTTCGGCAGAACTTACATTCCGGAATATGCCCAGCGTATCAAGCCGTTGTATGCTTTGATACAACCAACTTTCTCAAAATCATGCTGGCTGCCTGAGCATTCAGCCATTTTGCAATCCTTGCAGGCTGATCTGCTCGCTTCTAAATATTTACTGACTCGTGATAACCACACCAACCTGGTAATAAGAATAATTCCTGGGACGGTGGGTTTCACATACCTCACTTTTAATGAAGGTGACACAGTACCTATTGCTTACAAGTCACACTTGTACACTTCGGCTGAGTTGCGGTTTCCCACAGTGGAAAAGGTTTTAACTGCTGTACAGATGGCAATTCTTAAGGAACGAGCACTGTCTCAGGGGAAACGCATGCTAGTGGTAACACCCTGTCCTCACTTGGAGGCAGTCACGAAAGCCAGTGTACCAAATTCAAAAGCTTTGCACCCTCGGTGGATTCAGTGGGCTGCGTCATTGTCATCCACGGATGTCATGTTTATTTTTGACGCCTCCTTACGGTCGCAAGAGTACTTGCAGTATGAATTCGTTCATCCTGCTCCTCTGGCTATGCGACCTTTGGAGGACTTCCATTGCATCATTTACACTGATGGGTCGGCGCAGGTTGCGCATGGCTCTAAACATGCCTACGTTTCCGCATGCGCCATTGTGGTCGGTGCTATGTTGAATGATGAGTTCATTTCCAGGGAAGTGCACACAATGCCCTTGGGCGATTGCACCGCACAATTGGCAGAGCTTCGTGCTCTATTACTAGCGTTAGAGTACGCAGATCCAAGTGTTACTACTCTAATTGTGAGTGATTCTTACTACTGTGTCCAGTCTTACAATGAAAACTTGTTCTTTTGGATTCAAAATGATTTTCATGATTCCAAGGGTAGCACAATAAAACATAAAATGATCTGGGTTCGAGTGGCAGAGCTTAAGGCTAAGTTGCCACTCGTTTTTGTTATTCATACTCTCGGTCATCAGCGCGTAGGAGTTCACGCTGTTGGCAACTCGCTTGCTGATGAAGCAGCGAAATCAGCAGTATCTACATACTTAGTTGCAGCAGTTACTAGGTCTAAAACCAAGATTGATAGCGACATCTTGGCAGCGATTGCTGCCTCTGAGAAGGGAAGTAAACATCCTGCGGGATTCCCTTCGAAGTATAAATACCACTTAAGTCCCGAAAAGGTTCCTTTTGTGACAATTCCTGATGTTGGGGAACGGCTGATTCCCAACTCGGATCGCAGAGCAGACTTGATTACAGCGGCTCATGAAGGTGTGGCGTCTGCGCATGCGGGCGTCTCGGCCACTGTAACGCAATTACAACTACGTTTCTGGTGGCGGGGACTGTACAAACAGACGCGTGATTATGTCCTTCTTTGTGACATATGCCAGCAGATTAAACCTTCAACTGCTACGCGTCCGCCACAGACTCAGTTGTACATTTCTAATAAACCGCTAGGCTGTGTTTATTTAGACCACTGCGGTCCTTTTTCATCTGATACTGCTTATAAGTACATCTTAGTAGCAGTTGACTCATGCACACGCTTTGTGTGGGTATGGCCACATCGCAGCGCTGATTCACGGACTGTCATTAGAGATTTGCGTATCTTTATAGGGATTTTTGCCTGTGGTACCTTCCATTCGGATCAGGGTCCGGCTTTCGCCTCTAAGGCGTATAAGGATGCCATGACTTCGATGGGGGTCCAAGTCAAGTTTTCGTCACCCTACAGACCTGAGGGTAATAGTGTAGTTGAACGAATGAACCGTGATTTAAAGCAATCTTTGACAGCCCGAGTTATAGGCACTGGCAGAAACTGGCTGGCTCACCTCTATGGCGTGCAGCGTGCTCTTAATAATCTCCCTAGAAGGTCTCTGGGTGGGCGAACCCCATACGAAATGCTCTTTGGCATCAAGATGTACGTCCCTGACCTTGACGGTCTAGACTCTGTGGTTCGCGCCACTTCCTTTGACGCAGATGAACATTGCAATGTTTTACAGAATCTACAAAAGACCAGAGACAGTCTTGCAAAGGAACATTTGCCCTCCACATCGGATGATGCGTTGCAGATCCCGGTAGTTGGCTGGCTACTCCAAGTTGGAGAACTGGTTCGAGAGAAGATCGACAACAAGAAAGAGTTTGGTCCCTCCTATCGAGCTCCAGTCCCAGTGCTTGGAGTGAAGGGCACAAGAACAGTCATTTTACCACCACTTCCAGGTCGTAAGGAAAACAGGTTTATTTCTATTGACAATGTCAAGATACACAGAGTGGCCGATTCTTCTTAGCATGACACCAGCTGTTTCCTGTCCTTCCATTGTGAGACATTCAATTATGCCCACTGCTTCTAATATTGAACCTGAAGTGGCCATCGAATTACCTGCTGTTTCCAGTCCTTTATTAAATAATTTACCGGGAACTAACATTGATGAGACAGACTATACATACCCCACTGATTTGTCCATGCCTGACCTGCAAGCTCGTTTAGCCACGGAATCCAGATTTTCATTTGACTCTGCTTCCCTTGCCTCGAAAAAACCCTCTCAAATTGCAGTATATGCTAGCCTGTTTAAAAAACATTTTTTGATACCTCCTTGGACATACATTTGGCTGGTCCTTTTTTCGGTTTACCTTTTTATGTCAATTGGTTTTGTGTTTTATTTTTTTCGAATTATGAATGGACACTATGTCGAGGAGAGAACTTGCATTACTCATTTAAATGGAACTTTGGCCCCACTTTCCTCTTCACATTCTACACACAGATTAAAAAGAGACTTGACTTTGGTTAACATCACAGCATGGCCTGTTCTGGATGGAATCGCGTGGGATGCAGTTCGGTTTCAAATTCATGGCCCAACGGAAGTCGTTAATGTTCCTAATGTACTTAGAGTGAATATGGGGGATGTGGTGAAACAAAACATTCGGTCTGATGATTGGGATGTTAATGCTGTGGAAAGTTTGTTTTCTGATTTGAAATACTATGCTGCTTTTGATGCTGAGGATTTATATTTAGAATCTGCTAATTATGGTGAATTGTTCTGTTACCAACATTATGGCAATCACTTCTTACACAAAACATCTTCCCGAAGGGATGCTGTTAATTTTACTCAGTGGGAACATTGCCCGGCACCTACACAAGGGAGTTCAGAAACGTTTCTTAAAAAGTATACTTATTTCACTGACTTTAATCAGTCCAATCCCGAGTCCTTTTATTTTAAATTTCACAAACAGCCACTGTCCAAGGTTAGACTTACCGATACGAAATTGTTGTATTCGAAGGCCTTCCTAGATCAATTAGTTACTGGGGGCTATGAGTTATGGAAGGAAACAATAGACCTTAAATCGGTTTGGGGTTCAAGGGCCTGGCAGGTACGAGGCACTGAGGCTTTGCACCGTGCATGTCTCATCCCGAATCATATGTTGTTTTTAAATGAAACCATTTCCCAGACCACATGCTTTGGATTGGCTACATCTAAAAGGTTAAACACCCCGTCTTTCCCGGAGTTGGAGGAATATGAGGATTGGAGTAATTTTACTCAATTGTCCATTAAAGATATACAGGCTCTGCTTCTTAATTCCTCCTTTAACATTTCCAGTATGAATCCTAAGGGTTGGCTGCTTTGGCACCGTAGTGCTGATTCTTGCCAAAAAAGATTTTTAAATATAACTGACGGTTTTAGGACTGTTAGATCTGATCCCCGGTTTGATTTGAGTCATACTGTCACCTCTTACTCTGTGGGCAAGTTGTGTCAAGCTTGGCTGAAACATTCAACTTTACCTGCGGTTAAGTATCACCTTTCCAAACTGAATGCAGACGTGGATTTGAATGATTTCATTCAAGGCCCAGCTAGTGGCAGGTCGAAAAGGTGGTTATATGGGGTTTACAATGAAATTTGGAAACTGTCACAGATTGAGGCTGCTTCACGCCTTAGGGCTATTGATCAGGCGAATCTTGAGGAAGTGCTTGCAGTTGTTGACAATAGCATTAACGTGCTTTCCTCTAGAATTTACACATTAGATAATATTGTGTCGTCTGTTGTTGATATTGTGCATGATGAAGTGTCAGTATTATACCATGGTCAAAATCAATTACGGTCAATCATGCAGTTTGCATGGACACTTCAGACTCTGAAAATGGGTAAAGTTCCCTGGGGATACATGAACGTTTCCTCTTTATTTGCACCGTTTAATTTGACAGACAAACAACGCTTGCTTTCAATGCGTGATGCTTCCTTTTCTATGCTACATATTGAAAGGTTGGAATCTTTACCTTTTTCTGTGGCAGAAGCCACTGCTGCTACGTGGCTTATCCACGGTTTAATAACACTGCCTTTTGCTTTATATAAGTTTTCAAATTGTATGAAATATGTGCCAATAGGTCGTTTTGAACCCTTAGGTAGCGGTTTTCTTCATGAGGTCTGGTCACTCCCATACACATACAGATGTTTCAAGGATGAACAAGAGGTTTATCTAACAGGGGATGAGTGTACTGAGACGCCAGATCATTCTTTAATGTGCAGACACATACAGTTACACGGTTCATGTAACAAGGACCGACCGAATATGGCTTGCGTTTTACAGGGCACGCCAGTTCCTGCTATCCTCCCCACGTTTAAATTGTTAGAGAATGGTAGTTATTTAATGCTCAATAATGAAAACTGTTGTGGGTTAATTAAAGGTATAGCTTTCATAGTAACAGTAAGTGAGCGAGTTATTTGCTGCAGAAATGTTCTTTATCCTCCCACACGTGAACATAGGGAGTCTTCCATTTGGCCACAGATACCGACCTTGGGAGCAGAATTCAGCGGCATGGCTAGAATAAGAGCTCTATTGTCCCAGAAAGAGGTGGCCTTGAGCTCGGCCCGTGAAACTTTCGTGCTTCACATTGCTAACACCCGTACGGAGGTTCAGGCTCTTTTAAATACTGATTTGCCTTTGCATTTCGGAGCCATGGTTCGTTCTATCTTTAACGCATCCTCCACAACGGGCCTAGCACATTTTTTTAAGGTTGTTAGCGGTGGTCTCGTGACTTCCTTTGAGAAGATTTTTGGAGTCATCCCTGCCTTCTTCCATTCTATTTTTTCATCCTTATTTGGAGGGTTCCCATTTTTACTTGCATTAGCGGCTGGCGCTTTGGTGGTTTTCTGCCTTTTTAAATATGGATGCCCTTCCTGTGCAAGACCACGCTCAACTGCTACTGACGCGGTTTCGCAACCGCATGCTTGATTATTATGGCACACTGCCGTTGGCGACTCTAAGCACGGCGTTTGGATTATCTTTTCGGTTCTCCTATTTCACCTGTGTCCAGCCTGTATTTCGCTGCCTGACCTGTGATTTCCTTTGGGCCATTGATTTGTGTCTCTGCGGACCGATTTCTTCTGACGTCGATTTTGATCAACTGATGAGTCCTATCATTGCTCACGAGTTGGTTTGTTCTGACGAAAGGATTATGGCCTTGGCGGTGGCACATGGACTAATGGGTCCCTGGGATGTGTTGTCGGCAGCGCAAAATTTCTTGGAACGAAGTTTTCTTGAAAACCCACCGAGCTGTCCTCTGATGGTTATAGAGGATCCGGTGCTGGGAGATCACGTATGTTCCTTTCATCTTTTAAATTGGATGGCTGAACTGTTTTCGGATGAGGACAGTGACTTCCTCCTGGAGGCTGTTGCAGCTTACTTTTCATATACAGTCTTATCATAAACACTGCCTCAAATTGACATGCTGATTGATAGCATTTCCTTGATTTTATTGACTTTTGGTCAAGACATTTTTTTTTTGCTTGCCTATTGGCTTGAGCCACATTATACTTGTGGGCTATTTTTTAGCATTAGTTTTTATAATTGAATTTTTATTCATGCTCGTTTATTGTTGGATTCTGCTCTCATGTGATGGCACTTCTGTTATCTTATTTAGTCCGTTCTCGGATCATGGGGGGGTGTTGTATAGCTCCTATATATCCTTATATCGTGTTAAGTTAGCATAGGCACATTTGAGATTTAAACGCCATTTTTCCTTTCTTGCAACTTCTGCACACGACCCTTAATTGTTGACTTAGCTTTCAACCTAGTGGTTTGCCGTGGTGTATGTGAGAATAATATGTTATTGCTCTGATATCAGTTTTGTTTAATAAACCATGTCTGCACGGAGAGTGCTGAAGTTTCAGGAGCAACACGATATGGTATTGTTATGAGGTCTGATCTCCACGCCTTCATAGTCATAACACAAGTGCAGCCTTTGCCAACTTGGGCTTGAGGCGGGATTGATATTGCTTTGCACGAGAATTGTTAACACACTTGATGCGGTGCACATGCAGAGAGAGCTGGTGTATGCTGATGTGATTCCTTCATGCTAGGACACTAAGGTATGGGCCCGCCCTAAAACAACCCAAAGAGACCTTCTTAGCTAATAATATAATATATGTGTTAGGGAGGGTGAGATATAAGTGTTGTTGACTCTTATTCATTACAGCATGTTAACATGCTGTCACCATTCGCTTTTTATGTCTTAGTAACTATGCTGATAATTTTGCTACTGATAATAAGTATACTTGTATTATCTAAGATACTGCGCCTGAGAAGACGGCATTAGTAAATAAACATTTCAAATGCACATGTGTCTTCTTTACTCCATGTTCTGGTTTGTAATGATAATATAACGAAAGAGTGTTCATGAGTCCCACGTACCCTGAGGTACTGTAAGTTCATGTTCTGGTTTGTCTAAACATTGGAAGTTTGATATGTCCAATGAGACACTGTAGCTAGCTCGGTAAGGGGTGAGTTGGTTGCTAAGGTAAGTTTTGGGACACCCTAATTTGCCGAGGTTCCACTCCTCTGTGCACAGTTCTGTGTGAGTACAGAAACCCTGCGACAGTAGAGTCAAGGTGTGATTTCTGTGGTAGCTCGAGTCAGAGAGGGGAAGTGGATGTTAGTGCTTAGCAGTGGTATCCCGGACAGAAGATGTTCTCACTGACCATGCGGTCTATAATACCTTCTTTACCATTTACTAGCCAGCATAAACCTTAGAATTGTAATGATAATGGAGTGCCAGCAACGCCTGCGACCTAGGATGCCACTAGAGCAGCGCTAGGTTTGGAGGTGGGGCGGACTTTCCACCTGAATACAACAAAGGGTGGTGTTGCGTGGGGTGAATTTTTGGTTTTAGTCTTTCAAGGACGGCATAATCCTTTGCACTGGCCCAACCCATCAGTCAGGGGGATTTTACTCCTCGACCTTCTCCTGACGATGTCACAAGGCAAAAACGTAATTTTTCATCTGTTGAGCTTGGTTGCAGCTTTTCAATCCATAGCTATTTAGCAGGCTAATGCCGTGGAAGTTGAGATACGACTCTCTACTCACGCCCTTGTCACAGGTTCCATTGTAATGCCCCATTCCTGGGCAATGAACAAATCCTGCGGTAACGCGACTTCCGGATGGTATGTAACTGTCTTCAGTTCTGGCTTGCTTATTCTACTGCCATCACTGCCGCTCTAGCTGTATCAGGATTTTTGAATGCCCTTCCGGGGCGGCTGCCTTAAGTTACTATGCCTGTTCCCTGTCAGAGCTCCTTGCTCCCACCCTGTCCGTGCGCTGCTGTACACAGGACTCCCTGACTGTGCTTGGATGCGGGTGTGATCACAGCCTGGGAGCTGTCGTATTACCGTGCTTGCACCGCCTGGCGCCAACTCTGAAATCGAATCCTGCCCAGCAGTTGCTTCAATGAACCCGGATTCATAAATAGCTTAGTAACGCGCGCGCTTTATAGAAGCGTAACAAGTTATTTACTAGACGAGAGAAATTAGTTTTTTACCATTCAATGTTACCACAGGTGCCCCCAAAGCTGCTAATGCTTTTTTGCAGGTCTGTCAGGCCTGCATTAATATTATCAGGGCCATATCAGTGGTTTGCATTCGATTTTGCACGTAGCAGTTTGGCGCTTAAACAAAGAGCTTCAGATGAATAGTTTAGCCAAAGTGCTTTTATCATTCTGCTCTCTACTCTAAGGTGTAGTGGTGTTCAAATAAGGACACGTATATCAAATAGATGTTCCGAGTGTAATATGCTGTATATTGGCATTTTTAAGTGTAGGACAGCGGGAGGCACACGGACAGCGGGAGGCACACGGACAGCGGGAGGGGGGCGGGCAGACACACGGACAGCGGGAGGGGGGCAGGAACGGGGACACGAACAGCGGGAGGGGGGGGCAGGAACAGGAAGACGGACAGCGGGAGGGGGGTGCGGGAACACACGGAAAGCACTCACCTGGACCTGGACTTCCTCCGGCGGCGGTCGGCCGCGGAATGACTAAAAGAAACCTCGACGAACACAAAAATAAACCCCGCCCACCGCCGCACTGACGTGTCCAAAGGGGCAGGATGAGTAAAAATGGCCGGAACGCCCCCGAATCTGCTCCGCAATTGACTGACAGATCTCTGTTCCAATGGCTAGCCTCCATTTATGGAGCTAGCCAATGGAACAGAGGGGCGGATTCCCAGCCACACAGTGTAAGACATAAGATTTCGCCTGCGCGAATCGCTGCTTGCGCAGCTTTTCGCCAGGTCGAAACCTAAAAACCGGAAAAAACGGGTTGTAGAGGGACGCTGCAGTTTGCTATATTTGTTATATGCTTATATAGTTTGGTCATTATATAGAAATAGACTTATTTTAACCGCTATGAGATTCTGTCGCATGAAACTAAAATGAACCGTCTCAAACTAAATTGCTGGGGTGAGGGGGGCAGAGATGGTAGAGGCCGAAGGGTGACGGGCAAATAACAACCACCATTGAAACAAGTGCGTGCAAAGCGGTGCAGGGTGGATTGGTGTTAAACAGTCTTCAAGCGCTGGGTGTAAATTTAGATGTTTTAAGCGCTAGCATTAGGCCTCCTACTGGAAAGTGGGTGTCGATGTTACATAAACTGTTGCAAATAGTCCTGGCGACGCCAAGGCCAGCAATGGACAGACAGACCGCACCAAACACTGCTAGAGGTTTAGGAGGTAGCATTTTAACTGGAGAAGCTGCCTCTCGCTAGAGAGAGATTATAGAGGTAGTTTATAATATGTATGATGTATTATCAGTATTTTTGCAGCATTCTTAAACAGGATAGCCAGAGTACAGGGTGCCTCTGGGGCAGAGACAGCCAAACCTTCTTCTCCCAAGCCCCCATTGAACCGAATGTTTCCATGTCGGGACCCCATTCAAAACTTTAGGGTCAGAAGGGTGATGGGGAGGAGGGTCGGAGGCTTCATACATTACACTGAGGCTTGAAAAAAGGGAGACAATATTCAAACGCCAATAGTTTTTTAGGTCGAGCAGACGTACTCTCAATGCGTGAGCATTGAGAGTGTCTGTCTCGACGACTATTGTTGCCCGTTAATGGGAATGTGGACACCAAAGTGTCACGAGCGTTTCCCTCGCAGTTTTCACCGCGGGAGCGCGCGTCTGACCCGCGCATGCGCAGAGTAACTCACAGCCATTTTTAAAAAAAAAAATTTTTTTTTTCAGCCCCGAACCGAATCAGGTATCAGAGCGCTTTACATATAGGCAGCCCCCACCCCCCACCCCTCTGCATGCACACACAGGCGAGCGCATGCACACGCAGGCACACACATACAGGCACACGGCACAGACACTCGCTCACACACACCCCCCTCCCCCACAGTCACACACACGCACTCCAGACACATACAAACACGCACGCACACACACATACACAGCCCGCCCCCCCCCGCACTCGCGCACACATGCTCCCCCCCCCACTCGCGCGCGCGCGCACACATGCTCCCCCCCGCCCCGCTCAGCAACCCACTCACCGGCTTCATTCGTGCGGCGGCTCTCCTCAGCTGCAGGGCCCGGCAGCAGGACTCTTCTTCCCTCCTTCGGCACCGGGGCGCAGGGTAGGCTCCAAACGCGGCTCCCATCGCGGCTCTTCCGTTGGAGGCGGGGTAGGCTCCCGCCCTCCTACTTCCTGTTTCCTGTTGTCGCGCCGGCCTGCCTGACTTCCTGGTCGCAGGCCGGCACAGTGACGGCGGTGATTTGCGGTACTTATTAATTTAGTTATTTATGCATTTTTATATAGCGCGGACTTTACCCGAAGGCGGGATTTATTTCTTTATGTATTTATGCATTTTTATATAGCGCGGACTTCACCCGAAGGCGGGATTTATTTCTTTATGTATTTATGCATTTTTATATAGCGCGGACTTCACCCGAAGGCGGTATTTATTTTTTACTTATGTTATGTCACCGTGTTTATAAAGCACGGCGCACAAAGCCAAAGCAGTCATATACCGTTGATCTGAAGCGCACCTCTAGTTCTAATATGGTTTACCAGCTACACAGCATTCAAGCACACTGATGCATGGGATAAACACATTCCACAAAGTAAAACACATTGGAATGCTTTTAGTTTTGAGACAGCTGCTTATTTCTGACTCTTACTGTATGATCTTTGCCTTCCTCCTGTCTCATACCCTTCCTGATTACAAGTCCTTGGCCAGAATTATCTCAGGGTCAGACACTACAGAATACCTGCCAGCACATCAGAACCTTCCCCAGTACACGTCTGTGTATTTCAAATAAACACACACTGACATCCTGACAATAAATGTCAGTGATTCACTTCCTCTTTGCTGTGGTATTCCTGTACAGTACAGCTCAGATGGGTATTTCACAATTTCAAGAAAGCGGTCCTATTTTAACCCTACCTACTGCGATGATAAATGCCGAATGAAGTAGCCTCAAGGCTAACGTTCAAATAGAGGTTACTCTGGGCTGGATATTGGGCAAGCAGTGATATTCTTTGGTTCGCGGGGGTGCTGTTGATGCCTCAACCTGATGCTTTGTGATAGCAAATGTGCCAAGTTTCTCTCTTGAGATGCGCTGACAATGGTTAAGTGTCAATGTAGGAGGGGGAGGGGTGTGTGTTTGTGTGTTTTGGATATGGTACAGAAATACCATGGAGGGAGTAGTTTGGTGTCAAATTAACCACAAAGGGAAAGACCGAATGGATTGTAAATATGACCAGCAGCAGACATGGGCCTATTGGACCAGAGTGCACCAATGACCGTATTTGCATTTTGTTTTTTTTACATTACTTGTTTTGTGTAATGCACTTTGCATGAAAACACATTTTGAAACAATTACTTAAATACTTGACTACGTTTTTTTTTTCAAAGAGTTTCATATAGCGCAAACTTGACCCGAATCGGTTATCAGAGCGCTTCACATAGCATGCTCTTTGGTTGTCTGCAGTAAAGCTGCAAGGGGGATGATTGATGCTTCGTTCTTTCCTTACTTATTGTGCACATCCGTTAACAGCCAAGCTTTACACATCCTTAGCTATCCTCTCTGCACCCCCAGTCCCACGCTCAGATTTGAACATCATCAACTACATTCAACATACATTCACCACATATGCTATGCTATGCTCCCCATACTTGCAGGCACGCTCTGCACACTAGCCCTACCAGGCACGCAATGCCCATAGGGCTCTATGGTTCCTCGCCAGCAATGCTCTATGGTTCCTCCACAGCTATGCTCTATGGTTCCTCTCCAGCGATGATCTATGGTTCCTCGCCAGCCTTGCTCTATGATTCCTCGCCAGCCTTGCTCTATGGTTCCTCTCCAGCCATAATCTATGGTTCCTCGCCAGCCTTGCTCTATGGTTCCTCGCCAGCCTTGCTCTATGGTTCCTCGCCAGCCTTGCTCTATGGTTCCTCGCCAGCCATGCTCTGTGGTTCCTCGCCAGCCATGCTCTATCCCTCTCTCTACACCCCTTTCTCTCATACCCTTTCTCTCTACACACCTCTCTCTCTACACCCTTCTCTCTCACCCCGTCACTGTCCTTCTCTCTCTACATCCCTTTCTCTGTACACCTCTCTTCTAACCCCTCTCTCTCTACACCCCTCTCCCTCTCTACACCCCTCTCTCTCTCTACACCCTCTCTCTCTCTATACCCCTCTCTCTCCACCCCTCTCTCTACACCCCTCTCTCTACACCCCTCTCTCTACACCCCTCTCTAAACCCCTCTCTCTCTACACCCCTCTCTCTCTACACCCCTCTCTCTCTACACCCCTCTCTCTCTATACCCCTCTCTCTCTATACCTCTCTCTACACCCCTCTACATCCCTCTCTCTACACCCCCCTCTTTCTCTACACCCCTCTCTCTCTCTCTCTCTACACCCCTCTCTCTACACTCCTCTCCCTACACCCCTCTCTCTCTACACCCCTCTCTCTCTACACCCCTCTCTCTCTGCACCCCTCTCTCTGCACCCCTCTCTCTACACCCCTCTCTCTCTCTACACCCCTCTCTCTCCACACCTCTCTCTCTACACCCTTCTCTCTCTCTACACCCCTCTCTCTCTCTATATCCCTCTCTCTCTGCACCCCTCTCTCTCTCTACACCCCTCCCTCTACACCCCTCCCTCTCCACCCCTCTCTCTACACCCCTCTCTCTACACCCCTCTCTCTACACCCCTCTCTCTACACCCCTCTCTCTACACCCCTCTCTCTACACCCTCTCTACACCCTCTCTCTACACCTCTCTCTACACTCCCCTCTCTCTCTACACCCTCTCTCTACAACCCCTCTCTACACCCACTCTCTACACCCCCTCTCTACACCCCTCTCTCTACACCCCTCTCTCTCTCTACACCCCTCTCTCTCTCTACACCCCTCTCTCTCTCTACAACCCTCTCTCTACACCCCATCTCTCTACACCACTCTCTATCGCCCTCACTCTATCTATCCATCGCCCTCACTCTATCTATTATTCTCTATCTATCTATCATTCTCACTCTATCTATCGCCCTCACTCTATCACCCTCCCTCTATCTATCTATCTTCGGCCTCCCTCTATCTATCTATCGCCCTCCCTCTATCTATCTATTGCCCTCCCTCTATCTATCTATCTATCTATCTATCTCCCTCACTCTATCTATCGCCCTCACTCTTATCTAATCGCCCTCACTCTATCGCCCTCACTCTATCACCCTCACTCTATCTATTCATCTAACTATCGCCCTCACTCTGTCTATCTATCTATCACCCTCACTCTATCTATTCATCTAACTATCGCCCTCACTCTGTCTATCTATCTATCGCCCTCACTCTATCTATCGCCCTCACTCTATCTATCTGTCTATCTCTCTATCGCCCTCACTCTATCCATCGCCTTCACTCTATCCATCACCCTCTATCTATCTATCGCCCTCCCTCTATCTATCGCATCACCACAGCATCACTCAGCACCACCACAACATCATTATGCGCTACCACAGCATCACTGAACGCCACAGAGTCACTCGTCGCCACCACAACATCACTCAGCACCACCACAGCATCAATCTGTGCAACCATTCAACAACAACTGGTTCAAATATGTTCTCTCAATGTTTTAAGCTTTATTACAAATGTCACAAAAAGATGTTAATATTTCACTTCTTTTCTTGGATTTTCGTCACAATAAAATACAGTGAACATAATCTTCACAAAAGTTTAAGCTATTGCCATTATAACTTACAATAACTTTTATTTAAGTATTAATTATTAAAGAAAAATAAAAGCCATTGTTATTTGTAATATCAATACATCTAAGTCACGTAAATACAACACATATTGCATTACAAATGCTATAGGTGTCACATTTGAGAAAGTTAAAACTATTGGCATTGTAAATGACAAAGCGATTCATTTAGCTATTTTCAAAACCAACACATAAATACAAAATGTGTCATTTACAATACCAATAGCTCAAACTTTCCTAATGCGAGACCTATTGCATTGCAAATGCTTGTCTCTTTCAGTTTTGAAATCAAAAATTCGGACAAGATTTCAGTGCTTTTTAGGTTTCGACCTGGCGATCTGCGCAAGCAGTTCGCGCAGGTGAAATCTTTTGTTTACCATATTGGCTATCGGAACGTCCCCCACCTCCCATTAGCTAGCTCCATAAATTGAGGCTAGCCATTGGGAGCCGGATCTGTCCGTCAAGGCCGGACCAGATTCGGGGGCGTTCCCGCGATTTTTTCCCTCTCCGCCTCTGCGATGTCGTCATCGCGTTGGTGGGCGGAGTTTCGTTTTTTTTCCTTCTGTGTTTGTTTTGGTCATTCCATGCGAGGAAGCCCAGGTGAGTGCTTGTTTTTTAGTGGTGGAGCACGTGAATTCAGTGTACGTTGGTTAAAAATACATGATGAAGACACAGGCCACGATCTGGCTGTTCATCAAGTGCATGGGCGCTAAAAGTAGTTTTTGCCCCTTTATTTGTAGTGAGGACTCCGCAGTGGTTTGTCTGATGTGAAATTGCTCGGCTGATCCCCTTTGTTGCAGCATGCATAACTTTTCATTCTTTCAGTTCGACTTTACAGTCCGTTTTAATAATGTCCTTAAAACTGCGGGTGTCCAGTACCCAAACGGCCTAAATATGGGCTAAGCATCTCGTGCCCCTCGTGAGACACTTGTAAAACTGCTCATAAGATTTGCAACAGGGAGTTTTTTCATGGTTTGGCATTTTTCGTAATGCATTACAGTTGAATTTATATAGCGCTTCATATCCTAACCGCACTGCAAAGCGCTGAAGAGCATCAGAGGCCATAAAGTACGTGCTGCAAAGGTGATTAACAGCAAATGGGTAGGGAGTGCAGAGTGGATAGGGAGTGCAGAGTGGATAGGGAGTGCAGGGTGGATAGGGAGTGCAGAGTGGATAGGGAGTGGAGAGTGCATAGGGAGTGGAGAGTGCATAGGGAGTGGAGAGTGCATAGGGAGTGGAGGGTGCATAGGGAGTGGAGAGTGCATAGGGAGTGGAGAGTGCATAGAGAGTGCATAGAGAGTGCATAGGGAGTGCAGAGTGCATGGAGAGTGCAGAGTGGAGAGTGCATAGAGAGTGCATAGGGAGTGCAGAGTGCATGGAGAGTGGAGAGTGGAGAGTGCATAGGGAGTGGAGAGTGGAGAGTGCATAGGGAGTGGAGAGTGCATAGGGAGTGGAGAGTGCATAGGGAGTGGAGAGTGCATAGGGAGTGCAGAGTGCATAGGGAGTGCAGAGTGCAGAGTGCATAGGGCGTGCAGAGTGCATAGGGCGTGCAGAGTGCATAGGGAGTGCAGAGTGGGGAGTGCAGAGTGCATAGAGAGTGGAGTGTGGAGAGTGCATAGGGGGTGGAGAGTGCAGAGTGCATAGGGAGTGAAGAGTGCATAGGGAGTGAAGAGTGCATAGGGAGTGAAGAGTTTATAGGGAGTGAAGAGTGCATAGGGAGTGAAGAGTGCATAGGGAGTGGAGAGTGAAGAGTGCATAGGGAGTGCAGAGTGCATAGGGAGTGGAGTGGAGAGTGCATAGGGAGTGGAGAGTGCATAGGGAGTGGAGAGTGCATAGGGAGTGCAGAGTGGAGAGTGCATAGGGAGTGCAGAGTGGAGAGTGCATAGGGAGTGGAGAGTGCATAGGGAGTGGAGAGTGCATAGGGAGTGGAGAGTGCAGAGTGCATAGGGAGTGGAGAGTGCAGAGTGCATAGGGAGTGGAGAGTGCATAGGGAGTGGAGAGTGCAGAGTGCATAGGGAGTGGAGAGTGCAGAGTGCATAGGGAGTGGAGAGTGCAGAGTGCATAGGGAGTGGAGAGTGCAGAGTGCATAGGGAGTGGAGAGTGCATAGGGAGGGGAGAGTGCATAGGGAGTGGAGAGTGCATAGTGAGTGGAGAGTGCATAGGGAGTGAAGCTCGAGGGAGTGGAGAGTGGAGAGTGCATAGGGAGTGCAGAGTGGAGAGTGCATAGGGAGTGCAGAGTGGGGAGTGGAGAGTGCATAGGGAGTGGAGAGTGCATAGGGAGTGCAGAGTGGAGAGTGCATAGGGAGTGCAGAGTGGAGAGTGCATAGGGAGTGGAGAGTGCATAGGGAGTGGAGAGTGCATAGGGAGTGGAGAGTGCATAGGGAGTGGAGAGTGCATAGGGAGTGGAGAGTGCATAGGGAGTGGAGAGTGGAGAGTGCATAGGGAGTTGAGAGTGCATAGGGAGTGGAGAGTGCATAGGGAGTGGAGAGTGCATAGGGAGTGGAGAGTGCATAGGGAGTGCAGCTCGAGGGAGTGGAGAGTGCATAGGGAGTGCAGAGTGCATAGGGAGTGGAGTGGAGAGTGGAGAGTGCATAGGGAGTGGAGAGTGCATTGGGAGTGGAGACTGCATAGGGAGTGGAGAGTGCATAGGGAGTGGAGAGTGGAGAGTGCAGAGTGCATAGGGAGTGCAGAGTGCATAGGGAGTGGAGAGTGCATAGGGAGTGGAGAGTGCATAGGGAGTGGAGAGTGCATAGGGAGTGGAGAGTGCATAGGGAGTGGAGAGTGGAGAGTGCATAGGGAGTGGAGAGTGGAGAGTGCATAGGGAGTGGAGAGTGCATAGGGAGTGCAGAGTGGGGAGTGGAGAGTGCATAGGGAGTGGAGAGTGCATAGTGCATAGGGAGTGGAGAGTGCATAGGGAGTGGAGAGTGCATAGTGCATAGGGAGTGGAGAGTGCATAGGGAGTGGAGAGTGCATAGGGAGTGGAGAGTGCATAGGGAGTGGAGAGTGCATAGGGAGTGCAGAGTGCATAGAGAGTGGAGAGTACATAGGGAGTGCAGAGTGCATAGTGCATAGGGAGTGGAGAGTGCATAGGGAGTGGAGAGTGCATAGGGAGTGGAGAGTGCATAGGGAGTGCAGAGTGCATAGAGAGTGGAGAGTACATAGGGAGTGCAGAGTGCATAGAGAGTGCATAGGGAGTGGAGAGTGCATAGGGAGTGCAGAGTGCATAGGGAGTGCAGAGTGCATAGAGAGTGGAGAGTGCATAGGGAGTGGAGAGTGGAGAGTGCATAGGGAGTGGAGAGTGAATAGGGAGTGCAGAGTGCATAGAGAGTGAAGAGTGGAGAGTACATAGGGAGTGCAGAGTGCATAGAGAGTGCAGAGTGGAGAGTGCATAGGGAGTGCAGAGTGCATAGAGAGTGCAGAGTGGAGAGTGCATAGGGAGTGCAGAGTGCATGGAGAGTGCATAGGGAGTGGAGAGTGCATAGGGAGTGGAGAGTGCATAGGGAGTGGAGAGTGCATAGGGAGTGGAGAGTGCATAGGGAGTGGAGAGTGGAGAGTGCATAGGGAGTGCAGAGTGCATAGAGAGTGAAGAGTGGAGAGTACATAGGGAGTGCAGAGTGCATAGAGAGTGCAGAGTGGAGAGTGCATAGGGAGTGCAGAGTGCATAGAGAGTGCAGAGTGAAGAGTGCATAGGGAGTGCAGAGTGCATGGAGAGTGCATAGGGAGTGGAGAGTGCAGAGTGCATAGGGAGTGGAGAGTGCATAGGGAGTGGAGAGTGCATAGGGAGTGGAGAGTGCATAGGGAGTGCAGAGTGCTTAGGGAGTGGAGAGTGCATAGAGAGTGGAGAGTGCATAGGGAGTGGAGAGTGCATAGGGAGTGGAGAGTGAAGAGTGCATAGGGAGTGCAGAGTGCATAGGGAGTGGAGTGGAGAGTAGAGAGTGCATAGGGAGTGGAGAGTGCATAGGGAGTGGAGAGTGCATAGGGAGTGGAGAGTGCATAGGGAGTGGAGAGTGCATAGGGAGTGGAGAGTGGAGAGTGCATAGGGAGTGGAGAGTGGAGAGTGCATAGGGAGTGGAGAGTGCATAGGGAGTGCAGAGTGGGGAGTGGAGAGTGCATAGGGAGTGGAGAGTGCATAGGGAGTGGAGAGTGCATAGGGAGTGCAGAGTGCATAGAGAGTGGAGAGTGGAGAGTACATAGGGAGTGCAGAGTGCATAGTGCATAGGGAGTGGAGAGTGCATAGGGAGTGGAGAGTGCATAGGGAGTGCAGAGTGCATAGAGAGTGGAGAGTACATAGGGAGTGCAGAGTGCATAGAGAGTGCATAGGGAGTGGAGAGTGCATAGGGAGTGCAGAGTGCATAGGGAGTGCAGAGTGCATAGAGAGTGGAGAGTGCATAGGGAGTGGAGAGTGGAGAGTGCATAGGGAGTGGAGAGTGCATAGGGAGTGCAGAGTGCATAGAGAGTGAAGAGTGGAGAGTACATAGGGAGTGCAGAGTGCATAGAGAGTGCAGAGTGGAGAGTGCATAGGGAGTGCAGAGTGCATAGAGAGTGCAGAGTGGAGAGTGCATAGGGAGTGCAGAGTGCATGGAGAGTGCATAGGGAGTGGAGAGTGGAGAGTGCATAGGGAGTGGAGAGTGCATAGGGAGTGGAGAGTGCATAGGGAGTGGAGAGTGCATAGGGAGTGGAGAGTGGAGAGTGCATAGGGAGTGCAGAGTGCATAGAGAGTGAAGAGTGGAGAGTACATAGGGAGTGCAGAGTGCATAGAGAGTGCAGAGTGGAGAGTGCATAGGGAGTGCAGAGTGCATAGAGAGTGCAGAGTGAAGAGTGCATAGGGAGTGCAGAGTGCATGGAGAGTTCATAGGGAGTGGAGAGTGCAGAGTGCATAGGGAGTGGAGAGTGCATAGGGAGTGGAGAGTGCATAGGGAGTGGAGAGTGCATAGGGAGTGCAGAGTGCTTAGGGAGTGGAGAGTGCATAGAGAGTGGAGAGTGCATAGGGAGTGGAGAGTGCATAGGGAGTGGAGAGTGAAGAGTGCATAGGGAGTGCAGAGTGCATAGGGAGTGGAGTGGAGAGTGGAGAGTGCATAGGGAGTGGAGAGTGCATAGGGAGTGGAGAGTGCATAGGGAGTGGAGAGTGCATAGGGAGTGGAGAGTGCATAGGGAGTGGAGAGTGCATAGGGAGTGGAGAGTGCATAGGGAGTGGAGAGTGCAGAGTGCATAGGGAGTGCAGAGTGCATAGGGAGTGGAGAGTGCATAGGGAGTGGAGAGTGCATAGGGAGTGGAGAGTGCATAGGGAGTGGAGAGTGCATAGGGAGTGGAGAGTGCATAGGGAGTGCAGCTCGAGGGAGTGGAGAGTGCATAGGGAGTGGAGAGTGCATAGGGAGTGCAGCTCGAGGGAGTGGAGAGTGCATAGGGAGTGGAGAGTGGAGAGTGCATAGGGAGTGGGGAGTGGAGAGTGCATAGGGAGTGGAGAGTGAATAGGGAGTGCAGAGTGGAGAGTGCATAGGGAGTGCAGAGTGGAGAGTGCATAGGGAGTGCAGAGTGGAGAGTGCATAGGGAGTGGAGAGTGCATAGGGAGTGGAGAGTGCATAGGGAGTGGAGAGTGCATAGGGAGTGGAGAGTGCATAGGGAGTGGAGAGTGCATAGGGAGTGCAGCTCGAGGGAGTGGAGAGTGCATAGGGAGTGGAGAGTGGAGAGTGCATAGGGAGTGGAGAGTGCATAGGGAGTGCAGAGTGCATAGAGAGTGCATAGGGAGTGGAGAGTGCATAGGGAGTGCAGAGTGCATAGGGAGTGCAGAGTGCATAGAGAGTGGAGAGTGCATAGGGAGTGGAGAGTGCATAGGGAGTGCAGAGTGCATAGAGAGTGAAGAGTGGAGAGTACATAGGGAGTGCAGAGTGCATAGAGAGTGCAGAGTGGAGAGTGCATAGGGAGTGCAGAGTGCATAGAGAGTGCAGAGTGGAGAGTGCATAGGGAGTGCAGAGTGCATGGAGAGTGCATAGGGAGTGGAGAGTGCAGAGTGCATAGGGAGTGGAGAGTGCATAGGGAGTGGAGAGTGCATAGGGAGTGGAGAGTGCATAGGGAGTGGAGAGTGCATAGGGAGTGCAGAGTGCATAGAGAGTGAAGAGTGGAGAGTACATAGGGAGTGCAGAGTGCATAGAGAGTGCAGAGTGGAGAGTGCATAGGGAGTGCAGAGTGCATAGAGAGTGCAGAGTGAAGAGTGCATAGGGAGTGCAGAGTGCATGGAGAGTGCATAGGGAGTGGAGAGTGCAGAGTGCATAGGGAGTGGAGAGTGCATAGGGAGTGGAGAGTGCATAGGGAGTGCAGAGTGCTTAGGGAGTGGAGAGTGCATAGAGAGTGGAGAGTGCATAGGGAGTGGAGAGTGCATAGGGAGTGGAGAGTGAAGAGTGCATAGGGAGTGCAGAGTGCATAGGGAGTGGAGTGGAGAGTGCATAGGGAGTGGAGAGTGCATAGGGAGTGGAGAGTGCATAGGGAGTGGAGAGTGCATAGGGAGTGGAGAGTGCATAGGGAGTGGAGAGTGGAGAGTGCAGAGTGCATAGGGAGTGCAGAGTGCATAGGGAGTGGAGAGTGCATAGGGAGTGGAGAGTGCATAGGGAGTGGAGAGTGCATAGGGAGTGGAGAGTGCATAGGGAGTGCAGCTCGAGGGAGTGGAGAGTGGAGAGTGCATAGGGAGTGGGGAGTGGAGAGTGCATAGGGAGTGGAGAGTGCATAGGGAGTGCAGAGTGGAGAGTGCATAGGGAGTGCAGAGTGGAGAGTGCATAGGGAGTGCAGAGTGGAGAGTGCATAGGGAGTGGAGAGTGCATAGGGAGTGGAGAGTGCATAGGGAGTGGAGAGTGCATAGGAAGTGGAGAGTGCATAGGGAGTGGAGAGTGCATAGG
Source organism: Lissotriton helveticus (assembly GCF_964261635.1). Taxonomy (NCBI): domain Eukaryota; kingdom Metazoa; phylum Chordata; class Amphibia; order Caudata; family Salamandridae; genus Lissotriton; species Lissotriton helveticus. The sequence continues at coordinate 996,496,343 of NC_136057.1, forward strand.
GAGTGGAGAGTGCATAGGGAGTGGAGAGTGCATAGGGAGTGCAGCTCGAGGGAGTGGAAAGTGCATAGGGAGTGGAGAGTGGAGAGTGCATAGGGAGTGGAGAGTGCATAGGGAGTGGAGAGTGGAGAGTGCATAGGGAGTGGAGAGTGCAGAGTGCATAGGGAGTGGAGAGTGGGGAGTGGAGAGTGCAGAGTGCATAGGGAGTGGAGAGTGGAGAGTGCATAGGGAGTGGAGAGTGGAGAGTGCATAGGGAGTGGAGAGTGCATAGGGAGTGGAGAGTGCATAGGGAGTGGAGAGTGCATAGGGAGTGCAGCTCGAGGGAGTGGAGAGTGCATAGGGAGTGGAGAGTGGAGAGTGCATAGGGAGTGGAGAGTGCATAGGGAGTGGAGAGTGGAGAGTGCATAGGGAGTGGAGAGTGCAGAGTGCATAGGGAGTGGAGAGTGGGGAGTGGAGAGTGCAGAGTGCATAGGGAGTGGAGAGTGGAGAGTGCATAGGGAATGGAGAGTGGAGAGTGCATAGGGAGTGGAGAGTGCATAGGGAGTGGAGAGTGCATAGGGAGTGGAGAGTGCATAGGGAGTGGAGAGTGCATAGGGAGTGGAGAGTGCATAGGGAGTGGAGAGTGCGTAGGGAGTGCAGAGTGGATAGGGAGTGGAGAGTGGAGAGTGCGTAGGGAGTGCAGAGTGGATAGGGAGTGGAGAGTGGAGAGTGCATAGGGAGTGGAGAGTGGAGAGTGCATAGGGAGTGGAGAGTGCATAGGGAGTGGAGAGTGCATAGGGAGTGGAGAGTGCATAGGGAGTGGAGAGTGCATATGGAGTGGAGAGTGGAGAGTGCATAGGGAGTGCAGAGTGGAGAGTGCATAGGGAGTGCAGCTCGAGGGAGTGGAGAGTGCATAGGGAGTGGAGAGTGGAGAATGCATAGGGAGTGGGGAGTGGAGAGTGCATAGGGAGTGGAGAGTGCATAGGGAGTGCAGAGTGGAGAGTGCATAGGGAGTGCAGAGTGGAGAGTGCATAGGGAGTGCAGAGTGGAGAGTGCATAGGGAGTGGAGAGTGCATAGGGAGTGGAGAGTGCATAGGGAGTGGAGAGTGCATAGGGAGTGGAGAGTGCATAGGGAGTGGAGAGTGCATAGGGAGTGGAGAGTGCATAGGGAGTGCAGAGTGGAGAGTGCATAGGGAGTGCAGAGTGGATAGGGAGTGCAGAGTGGAGATTGCATAGGGAGTGCAGAGTGGATAGGGAGTGGAGAGTGGAGAGTGCGTAGGGAGTGGAGAGTGGATAGGGAGTGGAGAGTGCATAGGGAGTGGAGAGTGGAGAGTGCGTAGGGAGTGCAGAGTGGATAGGGAGTGGAGAGTGGAGAGTGCGTAGGGAGTGCAGAGTGGATAGGGAGTGGAGAGTGGAGAGTGCATAGGGAGTGGAGAGTGGAGAGTGCATAGGGAGTGGAGAGTGCATAGGGAGTGGAGAGTGCATAGGGAGTGGAGAGTGCATAGGGAGTGGAGAGTGCATAGGGAGTGGAGAGTGCATAGGGAGTGGAGAGTGCATAGGGAGTGCAGAGTGGAGAGTGCATAGGGAGTGCAGAGTGGATAGGGAGTGCAGAGTGGAGATTGCATAGGGAGTGCAGAGTGGATAGGGAGTGGAGAGTGGAGAGTGCGTAGGGAGTGGAGAGTGGATAGGGAGTGGAGAGTGCATAGGGAGTGGAGAGTAGAGAGTGCGTAGGGAGTGCAGAGTGGATAGGGAGTGGAGAGTGGAGAGTGCGTAGGGAGTGCAGAGTGGATAGGGAGTGGAGAGTGGAGAGTGCATAGGGAGTGGAGAGTGCATAGGGAGTGGAGAGTGCATAGGGAGTGGAGAGTGCATAGGGAGTGGAGAGTGCATAGGGAGTGGAGAGTGCATAGGGAGTGGAGAGTGCATAGGGAGTGCAGAGTGGATAGGGAGTGTTGAGTGGAGATTGCATAGGGAGTGCAGAGTGGATAGGGAGTGGAGAGTGGAGAGTGCGTAGGGAGTGGAGAGTGCATAGGGAGTGGAGAGTGCATAGGGAGTGCAGAGTGCTTAGGGAGTGGAGAGTGCATAGAGAGTGGAGAGTGCATAGGGAGTGGAGAGTGCATAGGGAGTGGAGAGTGCATAGGGAGTGGAGAGTGCATAGGGAGTGGAGAGTGCATAGGGAGTGCAGAGTGCATAGGGAGTGGAGTGGAGAGTGGAAAGTGCATAGGGAGTGGAGAGTGCATAGGGAGTGGAGAGTGCATAGGGAGTGGAGAGTGCATAGGGAGTGGAGAGTGCATAGGGAGTGGAGAGTGCATAGGGAGTGGAGAGTGCATAGGGAGTGGAGAGTGGAGAGTGCAGAGTGCATAGGGAGTGCAGAGTGCATAGGGAGTGGAGAGTGCATAGGGAGTGGAGAGTGCATAGGGAGTGGAGAGTGCATAGGGAGTGGAGAGTGCATAGGGAGTGGAGAGTGCATAGGGAGTGGAGAGTGCATAGGGAGTGGAGAGTGCATAGGGAGTGCAGAGTGGATAGGGAGTGCAGAGTGGAGATTGCATAGGGAGTGCAGAGTGGATAGGGAGTGGAGAGTGGAGAGTGCGTAGGGAGTGGAGAGTGCATAGGGAGTGGAGAGTGCATAGGGAGTGCAGAGTGCTTAGGGAGTGGAGAGTGCATAGAGAGTGCAGAGTGCATAGGGAGTGGAGTGGAGAGTGGAGAGTGCATAGGGAGTGGAGAGTGCATAGGGAGTGGAGAGTGCATAGGGAGTGGAGAGTGCATAGGGAGTGGAGAGTGCATAGGGAGTGGAGAGTGCATAGGGAGTGGAGAGTGCATAGGGCGTGGAGAGTGCATATGGAGTGGAGAGTGCATAGGGAGTGCAGCTCGAGGGAGTGGAGAGTGCATAGGGAGTGGAGAGTGGAGAGTGCATAGGGAGTGGGGAGTGGAGAGTGCATAGGGAGTGGAGAGTGCATAGGGAGTGGAGAGTGCATAGGGAGTGGAGAGTGCATAGGGAGTGGAGAGTGCATAGGGAGTGGAGAGTGCATAGGGAGTGGAGAGTGCATAGGGAGTGCAGAGTGGATAGGGAGTGCAGAGTGGAGATTGCATAGGGAGTGCAGAGTGGATAGGGAGTGGAGAGTGGAGAGTGCGTAGGGAGTGGAGAGTGCATAGGGAGTGGAGAGTGCATAGGGAGTGCAGAGTGCTTAGGGAGTGGAGAGTGCATAGAGAGTGGAGAGTGCATAGGGAGTGGAGAGTGCATAGGGAGTGGAGAGTGCATAGGGAGTGGAGAGTGCATAGGGAGTGGAGAGTGCATAGGGAGTGCAGAGTGCATAGGGAGTGGAGTGGAGAGTGGAGAGTGCATAGGGAGTGGAGAGTGCATAGGGAGTGGAGAGTGCATAGGGAGTGGAGAGTGCATAGGGAGTGGAGAGTGCATAGGGAGTGGAGAGTGCATAGGGAGTGGAGAGTGCATAGGGAGTGGAGAGTGGAGAGTGCAGAGTGCATAGGGAGTGCAGAGTGCATAGGGAGTGGAGAGTGCATAGGGAGTGGAGAGTGCATAGGGAGTGGAGAGTGCATAGGGAGTGGAGAGTGCATAGGGAGTGGAGAGTGCATAGGGAGTGGAGAGTGCATAGGGAGTGGAGAGTGCATAGGGAGTGCAGAGTGGATAGGGAGTGCAGAGTGGAGATTGCATAGGGAGTGCAGAGTGGATAGGGAGTGGAGAGTGGAGAGTGCGTAGGGAGTGGAGAGTGCATAGGGAGTGGAGAGTGCATAGGGAGTGCAGAGTGCTTAGGGAGTGGAGAGTGCATAGAGAGTGGAGAGTGCATAGGGAGTGGAGAGTGCATAGGGAGTGGAGAGTGGATAGGGAGTGGAGAGTGCATAGGGAGTGGAGAGTGCATAGGGAGTGCAGAGTGCATAGGGAGTGGAGTGGAGAGTGGAGAGTGCATAGGGAGTGGAGAGTGCATAGGGAGTGGAGAGTGCATAGGGAGTGGAGAGTGCATAGGGAGTGGAGAGTGCATAGGGAGTGGAGAGTGCATAGGGAGTGGAGAGTGCATAGGGAGTGCAGAGTGCATAGGGAGTGGAGAGTGCATAGGGAGTGGAGAGTGCATAGGGAGTGGAGAGTGCATAGGGAGTGGAGAGTGCATAGGGAGTGGAGAGTGCATATGGAGTGGAGAGTGCATAGGGAGTGCAGCTCGAGGGAGTGGAGAGTGCATAGGGAGTGGAGAGTGGAGAGTGCATAGGGAGTGGGGAGTGGAGAGTGCATAGGGAGTGGAGAGTGCATAGGGAGTGCAGAGTGGAGAGTGCATAGGGAGTGCAGAGTGGAGAGTGCATAGGGAGTGCAGAGTGGAGAGTGCATAGGGAGTGGAGAGTGCATAGGGAGTGGAGAGTTCATAGGGTGTGGAGAGTGCATAGGGAGTGGAGAGTGCATAGGGAGTGGAGAGTGCATAGGGAGTGCAGAGTGGAGAGTGCATAGGGAGTGCAGAGTGGATAGGGAGTGCAGAGTGGAGATTGCATAGGGAGTGCAGAGTGGATAGGGAGTGGAGAGTGGAGAGTGCGTAGGGAGTGGAGAGTGGATAGGGAGTGGAGAGTGGAGAGTGCGTAGGGAGTGGAGAGTGGAGAGTGCGTAGGGAGTGGAGAGTGGAGAGTGCGTAGGGAGTGGAGAGTGGAGAGTGCGTAGGGAGTGGAGAGTGCATAGGGAGTGGATAGTGCATACGGAGTGGAGAGTGCATAGGGAGTGGAGAGTGCATAGGGAATGGAGAGTGCATCCCCTCTACTTCTCTTCTATGGACACTTGTACTTCTTCTACTTCTCCACCAGCACAGTGTGTGTTTCCACTCGCCCGTGGCACTGGAGACGGAAGCACATCCTTCTTAGGGTGAAAACCGTCTTGTGGTCATTATGGACACTCTTTCCAGTTCTGTACTTTTATGTGATCACACTATGCATTATGGGGGGTGTAGTGTTGCTTTGATTCCATTAGAACACAGCTGAAAACAATGATTTGTAGATAAAAACTCTAGTCCCACTAAATCTTGGAAGTGCTTATTCACACACACACATGCATGCACGCACATATGCAAACACACTCTCTCTCCCTCAACAGGTGCACTACCGCCACACAAGCACGCACACATGTTTGTAAAACAGGTTCTTTAACCCACCATGCCATCCCATAATGCAGTTCGGTTGGCTAGCACACCGTGGCTGACTGAAGATGCGCACTAGGATGGCGCCGGCACTTGACAGCCAGGCACAGAGAGGCGCGTGATTGACAATGGGCGACAAGACGAGCGTGACTGAGAGCAGACGCCAACTGAAATGTCCAACCCTTAAAAAGGAAAGATTTAATGACGGTATTTTTTGTGGAACTGGTGGCGAGCTTCCTGTTTCAAGATGAGTGAGTGGACCATGTCCAAAAAGACTGACACTCCAGTAGGGTAGTGTAGTGCTTTCAGCAAGCGTTGCCTTAATGTGCCACCCCAGCACGATTTAACCCCCTCAGCTGTCAATTGGGCATCTGTCACGTGACACCTGCAGACCAGACTCTGAATTTCTTCAGTGAAATCCAGTAGGGTACAATAGGTCTTACATTTGCAAGAGATTAAGCTGTTGGCAATGTAAATGACAATGCCATTTATTTATCTGTTTTCAAAACCAACACATAAATAAAAATATTGTCATTTACAATGCCAATAGCTCTAACTTTGGCAAAGGCGAAACCGTTGCATTGTAAATGCTTGTTAATATATCGCTAAACAATGAATAAAGCTCACAGATGCAGTACTCGCGCCTACAAAAGTGCAGCTTTTAAGAGTCACGGCATGATGCACACCTCTCCATGTTTGAGTCTATAAGGAGGGTGAGATTCTGGGATTCTTGAAGTTGGTTTAATTGAAATCAATGGAAATGACGTTTTTTTTAGGAGCGCGAGGAAGGTTTTCAGAGCACATGAGGCCCCTGAAGTGAAAGGAGGTACGCCCTTGGTTTTGAGGCCTGTGAGTCCAAGGACATGGACACCCCGCAAAAAAGGCCTAAATGAGATACAGGCATGATGCTGTCAGCCTCATTGCAACAGAGGACTGTAGCACGACAAAAACTGTAGATCTCAGAGCTTTCTAATTTGTAGCATATCTCTGTGTGTGTGTTACTATCCTTTATAAAAGAAACTGTTGTAAACAGCCCATGGCAAAGAAACACAGCGCCCATCTGCTGCTCCTGTCCGTGACGCAGCAGCTTTGAGGTGTGCTTCTATTGTGTTTTTTGAAGCAGCAGAACTCAGATCTGTTAGTACATTTTTTTCACTATTATTAGAACTTTTGCCTCAGTATCGGAGGCCTGTCTCCAATGCGACAAGGGGAGCTGACATGCTGGAGAAGGCAGGAGTTGGTTGCACACCCCCCTCCCCGGTGCCCCTGGTCCGAGGCCCCAGCAGGCAGTGTCTGTCCCTTTCTTCTTTGCCAAGTTTCACACTGCACCTGTGTATAATAACTCTGACCCCTCAAACCACCGGACTGCCCTGCTGACATCTGAATATCTATTGTACACCTGGCTGTCCTGTCCACCCATTCACCGGACAATACTGGCTGACACACGGTACTCGCCACGCCACCCCAGACCACAGGACCATGGTGTGCCCTCCTGACCTTTGGCCTCTTTATTCGGGTACAGACTGCTTGACTATTTATCGTTCTACGACAGTACTGTGCTTGTGTGTGTAACATCCACTAGGCCACGTGGAAGCCTGGGTTCAGTACTCCTGACTCTGTACTGCCTCTTCGACTTTACTGTCCCCTGACAGTACTGTCAGGGGACAGTAGAGTCTTTGTACCAACATGTACAGCCTTAAAAGCAGCACTGGTTTCCTAATGAACTCTGGCCACTGTCAGGCAAGAAACAAGGACACATATATACCAACACATTTTACCGTAGACACAGAATGGGAAAACCCCTAGGGTGCAACAGTCCCTAGATGTATAAAGCCCCCGTGAGCTCGCAAATACTGTGATCTGCAAAAGGTTTACAACTGTAAAGGTGCTTTTTTGTAATGTACAAAAGCCCTGTGAGGAAAATGATTACTGACTCTTAAAATAGCACTTGCGACTCTTTCCAAATTGGAACTGGGAGGGACCATGAAAGGGCTGAAACCCTTTTATTTACAAAACGAAAATATATACATACATTTTATTTTACCGGAATAGTGGTCAACACCATGGAAAACGTTTTTTGACAAAGTACTGTGAATCAGCACTTTTGTGAAATTGCTTGAATTCAGTGCAACCAGGACTACCACTTTTAGAATGTGGTATTGCTTGAATGGGCATAATTTTTAAAAAGTGTCCATGATTGCAACGAGTCAACTCATAACTTTAATTACACCGCACATTGAAAGCAGAAATAACAATATTCTTGTAAGTCTTTTACCTACTAGTACTACCTAGTGTGATACAAGTATCTTCGGGGTGAAAAATATTCAATTCTAATCTCAATGCCTTAGATTTGCATCCACAAAATTAGACTGTTTGTGTCATATCAGAGTTGCTGTACTTTGGAAACTCCTACTGTGCAATTCTAGAGCGCTCGGTATCATAGCTGAAGCTTGTAGACACATTTGAAACTTGCTGGACTCAATCTGCAACAAAATGTTTACCCTGTCGGAGATGAACAAGGAAGTTAGATCGATCCACTGCCATTGTAATCGTTTTGTGTTCTCATTTAATATCTTAGTCAGTGCATTCGAGTGACTGTTGTCTTCATTTACTTTGTTGAGATTAATACACCATTTTGTTAAATATAAACCCAAAATTGAAAACATCGTGTTCTGTTGACTTGGAATATTCTGACAAGTGAAGTGGGCTTTAAGAACAACACCCCTCTCTGGGCTATCCCGTTTGCCACATGTGACTTAAGGAAACAAATGCAACCTCAACAATCAGCACAGCAAACAATGGATCGATGTGCTGGCTCAATTCCCTTAAGTGGAACTACACTGTTTGGAGACAGACCAAGTTGACCTGACAACTGAAAGGGACATGCACGATGTTCAACATCTTTCACCGGAGGTGGCACAGGGAGTTTTCCAATTCACGGATGTCCATAAAGACAATTGGAGCCTCCCCACCCCCACGCACACCCACCCCAATATTGCAGTGCTTTGCCAACATAAGCATACCATAAAATAGCTGTTAAAGTCTGATCCAACCGGTCATAAGGCAAAGCAAATGGGTAGAAAACGGACATATATAATATCTTCTCTATACGTTAGTTACAAAAACTTGTAGATGCTGAAAGTCATACTCCGCCCTTCCAACAACCATTAAAGTAGTTACAACTCGACAATATCATATCAACAGTGATATGATTATATAATGTGGCATGTCGTCTAACATAATGTGCAAGGTCCTGAGCAGTTTCTTTGGAGATGCTGTGGTTGTGTAATTTAAGTGAAATGTGTCGGTTTTGGATTATTACAATGTTTCGGCAACTTTTGTTAATTAACAGAACGAATGCATGCCAACATTTGGGCTGGACATCGGGGGGAAAAGGGCGAATGCAATTTCACCATTCACTTGCATTGAAGTGGGGAAGGTTTTGATTAGAAAAAGGGGGATAAAAATAAGATATTTTGGCTTCAATAGTCACCGTCTAGATCGGAAGTGTGAAAATGTAGGAACGGCTAGATGAAAAATTGCCAGTTTTTTAAATTTCTGAACGAAAACATACAGCTCATCTTGCAATACGAATAACCATGTATGTGTGTAAAATATATGCAAAGCATTACTATACTCATGAGTAGGAGGGCTGGGTGTTTTGCACAGATATTCAGATGCCCGTGCCGTGCATGTTCTCTGCTGTCATAATTTCTTGTCGTTAATGTGAGCTGTAATCTTCATGTGACCTCGGGCAGCACAAATACTCCTCCCCTACTCACCCGGAGGGACAGTAGCATACCTTCAAAGACATACGTCTCAACACACCCCAAGCAGGGGCCACTTACCAAGCCCAGCCAGGTGTCTGCAACATCAGCCACTGTCCCCAAAGCTTGTAAAAGACAGCAGCTACTTTCCATTAAACACAACGATTTAGGGCAGGCTCATGTATCACGTGGGGACAGACGTACCAAACCTGCGGGGGAGTGAGGATAAAGCCATGTCCCCCGGACGGAGCCGGAGAGCTAACGAGCTGTATTTGTCGGGATTATAATCCCCAATATGGTCGCTAGATGACGCCAGAGCTATCTATCGAAGACTTTCTAGTGGTCCGGAGCATCCTTTACTGAAAGGAAATCTTCGCGGGTTTAACAAGGTGCGCGGGGACACGCGGTAAGAGGTTTGGCTGAATGCGGTTTCTTGGGTTCCTCTGTTTATAGCACCTTCAGGCTGCTTCGCGCCGTGCCCGAGGGCACACGCCTCCTCTGCGGCGTGGTACCCATTGGCAATGCCCTGCTGTCTCGAGGTTCTGGTGGAGCAGCCTGCCTCCGCTTCACTGCAGTCCTCATCCGAGGGAGCGGGAGGGGGGCGGGAAAGGAACGGACAGCGGGAGGGGGGCGGGAAAGACACGGAAGCGGGAGGGGGGGCGGGAAAGACAGGGACAGCGGGGGGAGCGGGGGGGGCGGGAAAGACGCGGACAGCGGGAGGGGGGGGGAGGAACGCACTCAGCTGGACTTCTTCCGGCGGCCGTGGTCGGCATGAAATGAGGAAAACAAACACCCAAAAAAAAAAAACGAAACTCCGCCCACCGCCCAATGACGATGCAAAAAGGGTGGAGAGCGAAAAAAATGCAGGAACGCCCACGAATCTGGTCCGGCCATGACGGACAGATCTCTGTTCCAATGGCTAGCCTCCATTTATGGAGCTAGCCAATGGAACAGAGGGCGGATTCAAGTCCCCCATACTGCAAAACTAAAGATTTCTCCTGGGGGCGGAGCTAAAGCTCCGTGCCCCAGGCGAAACCTAAAAAAGTATATTGAAAACATTTCAAAACTCCTTTCAAACAGCTTTCTTCCTTGTGTCCGAGTTGAATGGAGCAGGTTGGCGTTTCAGGCAGCCATCTCCTCCTGCTTGGATTACAGCAGTGCAGCCTTTCTTGGGTTTTCTAAACATCTTATCTGTCACCTTCAGATGGAGCACAATGGAGCTGTCACATCTGTTATTTACTTTACCTTGGATTTACCCCACAGGTTAGCAGTGAATGAACCAATCGTTTTAAGGCATTTTATATGGTGGTGGTTCAAAAGGCACTTTCTTGCACTTGTGGGCATCTCAGCTTCAGCCCTTTCATATGTTTTGTTCCCCTTCACATGCACTATTAGTTGTGCCCAGGCTCAATTGTACCAGAGGAGGCTGATGCTCTTTCTTGGTTCTAGCTCCTGTTCCCAGTACTCCAGAGTTAATAGACTCTACCCATGTGAGTGCATGCTGAGCATGTAAGAGTCAGCACATTAAATCCAGACCTCTTGGCTGAAGCTTTTTTCTTGAATGCTTCAATTTTGTACTCCTCAAATCAGGGCATAGAGTGTTCCACAGCTGAGCTCCCAAAACACAGACTGACACACATTCTTGGGCGTTGCTGTTAAATGAGGCCTCTGGTGAGCAGGTTGGCATTGATAGCGAACAGGTTATTGCTGGCAATGTAGTTTAGTAAGAGACTTAAGGTATATTGGGCCGTGGCCCACCAATGTTGTATAGAGAAATTTGAATGTTGCCCTCTGTACTACCCAGAACCAATTAAAGTCTATGAGGGACCGTGTAATATGAAATGTGTTTTATGTTGAGTAGGTTGATCAAATGTCCCGAGATTGACCAGTCTGTCCCAGTTTCTCAAAGGACTGTTCTTTTCTGCAGGTTCACGTTTCGACAGGCCCTCTCCAACTGCGGCCCGTGCAGGTAAGAGCAGTGGGCCGGGTTGGGGTGGGATTCAACAGACGACCACGAGGGAAAATTAAATAAATGATACATTTTCCCTCTTGGTCGTCTGTCGAAATCCCCCCAACTCGGCCCCACCGCTCTTTCCTGTACGGGTCACGACTGGCCCTCTCATCACACCAAGGATACAGCTTCACTTACTCAGAGTCGTCCTCTGTGCTGCATCACCTCATTCAAGCAGCACAGCAGGATTTAGAGCCTCTTTGGCCAGTAGATGATTGGGCTGCATGATAAAAGCTGGCACATTTTGACATTGATTGAGGTGAATTTCTACTCTTCCATTGCAGACTCGGCAACAGATGGTGAGTACCAATGGGTAGACGCATCTGTTGTCAGCAAGGACTACAGACGTTGAAAGGGGGAGGCTGTGATGCTATGGCCAGATCTGCTGACTTTGGAACTGGGGACCAGGTTTGAGTCTTGGCGTTGGCTCAACATCCTTTTACTGTGGACAAATCACTTCATCGCCCGGTGCCTAAAAAAAAAAAATTAGGGTGACTTTGGTAATGTAACTGAAGCGCATTTAAAGCCCTCCAATAACTTTAGGTCGAGTTGCTATAAAAAAATGCAAAAAAATGTTTTCATGTGATCATGGTATGAACAGGTTTCGGCGGCTGGGGCTGGGCCTGGATCTTTGGACGCTGGTATTTTACATTATGTTATGGCTGCTTGACGAGCTAAGTTTTTTCCACTATGTGGCTCTTGACGCTGAGAGACAAGACGTCAACAGCAACGATTCACATACCAAACAGAAAGAAGAAGGTACGTTTTTAGACCTAGAAGGCCATTTAGTGTTTAGCAGAGGAGGACCACTGTAAATCGCCATGCCATCCACCAAGCTAGACTCACAGTTTGTCCGCCTTATGTAGAGGTGGGAGAAGCACAGGGTTTACCACTGCGGAGCAGCCGCGGGCTCCATCAGTGGAAATCCCTGTGACAGTCACCCATCCTGTTGAAAGCGGGTGACCATCACCAGATTTCACTGCCTGGGGATCCCCAACCTAGGCATGCTGGTCCCAGGCAGGGAAATCATCATGGCCCCCATTCGCACAGAAGAAACCTTTAGTGCTTTAGGTCCATTCAATTCTTATTTTACACAAAGAACTCCTATTTTGGATTGTGTGTTACACAAACAGAAAGTGGGTCGAAGACAACATGGTGCCACTTTGGCATTTCAGTGAGTTTATAGTGGAGCCACTGGTGCAATAGCTGCAATGTAATCTTAGAGATACAGATTAGGAAGGCAGGGGTCCATAAATTGATTGGGCAGTCCTCAGCAAGGGAAGCAAAATCACAGAGTCTAGACTTTGGACCTGACTTAGGGCCTAATTACGAGTTTGGCGGTCCATGGGACTACCAAATCCATGATGGAAGTCCCTGGACCACCAGACTGGTGGTCAACCGGCATATTATGACTATGGCAGTGGTACCGTCACAGGACCACTGCTATCGCTGGGACCCGTGATCCCATGGCAGTGGTGCAGCAGTCATAGGCCATAATATGCTGCCTGTACAGCTGCTGCCCCACCAAGCATATTATGAGTTGCCCCCCTGCCCTCCTTTTCATGCTGGTGAGCATGCCATGAAAAGGGTGTCGGTGAGGAAACTAAAGGGGCCCTATAGAACCCACTGGTGCCTCTGTGCACACGGGTGCATGCAGGGGGGTACATGGCATGCCCCCCCGTCTGTATGCACCCCATGTTCCTGCATGGAACAAAATGCACAACATTGTGCATTTCGGTCCATGCAGGAATGTGCTTTGGTGTTTCCATTGGGGTGCCTTTCTAAGGCTCGCTGCCTGGGACTGCCAAAGCACCACCTGCCAGACCAGGAAAAAACTAAAAATCTGGCAGGCAGGTGGCTTTGGCGGAGTGGCAGTGGGGTGCTGGCGTGGCGGCCCACTGCCACACTACCAAAGTCTTAATCAGGCCCTGTTTGATGGATGGGATTCTCAGTCAAAAATGTAACAGACATACTGTTCACCATATTAAAAGTGCTGTATGATCTAATACTATTTTAATAGAGCTGCTGGGATATGTCATGCTTGTGAAGGAGTATCCTATCCTCAAGATTATAAGTCAGCTCCTTTAGTTATCTGAGAAACCTGCGGCAAGTACTGGCCTTGTTAAAAGAGGATGGAGTCTTTGCTGTAGGCTGAGCAGCAAAACCCTGGTCTTTTGTTTTTTAGCTTTAGAGTTCTTCCCCTTCATCCAATCGGTGATCAGCTGAAATGCATCTTGTATGCCACTCACTTGCAGATAAATTTGAGTGTCTTTAGTGTAAGAATGAAATAACTTCCAGGAGCAATGGATGTTCATAAGAGCATTTATATCTATATCAAGGATAGCCCATTACAGACACAAGACATGGAGGAACGTCAGTCTGTGCAAAAAGTCATACAAGACTTATTGAGAACCTAACTATTCATCCAGAGGTATGAAGGCTCTGCAATCTACTTGACCACATTCACCACAAACTTAATTCAATGTGAAGAACGTGCTAAATGCTAAGTATAGAATAAACAATTATGATACATTATTATTATTATTATTAATCGATTTATTAAGCGCAGTTGCTGCCCAGGGGCGTCCAAGCGCTGAGTTTAGACAGAGACGAGACGGAACACAGGAGGAACTAAAAGGGCTTCCTAAATAGTATGGTTTTCAGTTTCCTGCGAAAAGGGAGTAGGTCGGGTGTGGATCGGAGATCAAAGGGGAGTGCATTCCACAACTTGGCGGCGTTCAGTGAGAACATCCTGCCCCCCGACCTAGCTCTCTTTACTCTGGGTACCACTGCCAGAAAAGCACCGGAAGACCGGAGGTTCCTGTTAGGGTGATAAGGGGTGACAAGGCTGGTGTTGATTGCTGATCCGGTCTTCCAAAAAGCTCGATGTGTGATACACAGAGCCTTGAAAGCCACTCTCTGTCTCACCGGTAGCCAATGTAGGCTTTTCAGTCCCTGTCTGACGGACTGTGACCGTGGGATTTGAAGTATGGTACGTGCTGCACAATTTTGTACCACCTGCAGCTTTCGAAGAGTCATCTCAGGCGCCCCCAGATATAGGGCGTTATTTGAGTCTAAGCGGGACTGGATAAGGCCTTGTACTGCCACCTTCTTGGCATCTAGAGGTAAAAGTGAAAGGACCTTCCTCAGTGTTCTTAAAAGGCCAAAACAGGTGGCAGACAACTTGGTGGCCTGAGTGGAAAAGGAGAGTTTATGGTCTAACCAGACTCCCAAACTCTTGACACTGTCCTTAGGGGTAGGAGGTGCCCCTAGACCAGCGGGCCATAAGGAAGAGAAAAGTAGTGGTGAGGCTGGGCCTAAGAGCATGAGTTCAGTTTTCCCACCGTTCAGTTTGAGGGAGGAGTTGGTCATCCACTCCCTCACGCTCTCCAGGCATTTCAGCAGGCCGGCCGAGGCTTGCCCACCGTTCTCCTGGGCCAGTGAAACCACCAGCTGGGTATCGTCAGCGTACGACACGATTTTAATGCCGTACGGTTCTACTACCCCAGCTAGCGGTTTCATATAGGCGTTAAACAATACAGGGCTCAGCGATGAGCCCTGCGGAACTCCACAGCTAAGAGGCTTGATGGTAGATGTTGTATTACCATCAAAGATCTGGAAGGATCTATCAGCCAGAAAGGACCTAAACCACCTTAGTGCGTTTCCCGAGACTCCGATGTTCTGGAGACGGTTCAGCAGAGTGACATGGCTGACCGTATCGAAGGCAGCACTCAGATCAAGGAGGATCACTGCCACTGATCCCCCCTGATCCAGTATCCTTCGAGACTCTTCGGTCACTGCTAGCAAGGCGGTTTCAGTCCCATGGCCAGGTCTAAAGCCTGTCTGGGAGGTGTGCAGTAGGGAGTGATTCTCCAAAAACTGAACCAGGAAGGCATTTATGTGTTTTTCCAGCACCTTACCGGTCCACGGAAGCAATGAGATGGGGCGGTAGTTGGAGTGGTCATCAGGGTCCAAATTAGGTTTTTTTAAAAGCGCCCGCACCGAGGCTTGCTTCCAGGCAGTGGGCACTGTACAAGTGGTCAGAGATGAGTTTAGCAGCTCCAGGACTACAGGGAGGATGGCATCACCTGCCTGCATCAGGATTTCTGGGGGGGCTGGGTCTCGAGGGGAGCCCGACTTAACCTGGCGAGCCACTTTCTCTAAGGTGACAAGGTCCAGGAGAGGGAAGTGATCCAGAGTCGGCTCAATAGTAGACAGGTCTAAACAGGGAGGATTTTCCGAGTTGGATAGGTCGGACGTCTCATGATTCAAGGCCATGGCTGGAAAGGTGGAATATATGTTCAGCACTTTGTCATGAAAAAAGTCCGCCAGTTCATTACATTGCTCCTTGGTCTTGGTTAGAGGGGGGGCAGTGGGGACACTCGTGCATTGCTTTACTATGTTAAAAATTTCTTTAGGCTTTGATCTGGCTTCCAGGATTTTGTCGGAATAATAAATTGCCTGGGCTGCCTTGATCCCTTCTTTATAGCTTTTGATCGTCTCTCTATAAGCTGCCTTTTTTTCCGGAAGAAAGTCTACGCGCCAGGCTCTCTCCCGTTGCCTACATCGACGTTTTAGCTCTCTCAGCGAGTCAGAAAACCAGGGAGCTGATATCTGCACTCGCTTAGAGGACGATTTGCAAAGAGGCAAGAGAGAGTCTAAAGAATTTGTAATCCAACTAACATAGTTTCCATATGCCAGATTGGGGTCTGAGCAGGATGGCGGGCGGGTAGCGTCTAACTCACGCCTCCAAAGGTCGCCGGGGAGTTTTTTCCAGTTTCTTCTCATCGAGATTTGGGGGGATAATTGGGGGGCTTTGTGGGTGGACCAGGTAAACGGCACCAGGTAGTGGTCAGACCATGGGAGGGGGATAGGTTGGGCAGTTATTAAATCTATACTGTTGCTAAAAATAGGATCGAGAAGGTTCCCTTTTTCGTGGGTTGGGGATGTAACCAGCTGGGTCAGTTGAAGGGCTTCGAGGTCATCAACTAACTCTTTCGCAGAACAGTCGGACGGCGAGTTAAAGTGCAGATTGAGATCTCCCAATAGTGTGTAACTAGCCGCCGATAGGGATCTTTTTGCTACGATCTCTGGTAGTGCTCGAAGGAATAGTTTTGCAGACTCAGGGGGGCGATAGATCAGCGTACCAGAGAAAGAGTGGTTGGCGTTAAACTCTATACAGAATTCCAGACTCTCACAGCCAGGGATGGTGGATGTTGTAGTGCGGCAGTGGTACTGGTCCTTTATGATAATGGCCAGCCCACCCCCTCTCCCTTCTGGTCTGTCGAGCCTAAAAATATGATAACTAGCTGGTAAGGCTGTAACAATATCGGGCTCAGATTGGGCCGTAAGCCATGTCTCTGTTAAAAAGAGCACGTCTGGCTTGTGCTCCTCAAGCAGCATGGCAATTTGTGTACAGTGCTTGGGCAGTGATCGGCAATTTAGTGCATACATGCAGTATTTTGGAACAGTGACCAAAGGGTTATTCCGGAAGGGGTGTTTACAATCTGGGCAACTGAGGGGAAGTTCTGTGGGAGCATATATATGCATGCACTGAGCAGCGACATTTCTTCCTATACTATGTAGGGCTGCCGAGCTATATGGCCTGCCCTGGGAGGTCGGTGAACCAAGGGTTGTGGCCCCTGGTCCCGTCAGGTCGCGGACGGGCGCAGACGGGCTTGCCTTTATGGATGGATATTTAATGAATGAATAATGTGCTGGACAAACAGGATTTCTGTCATATATGTATTATATTTATAAATACACAAACCAATATAAGTATAGTGTGAAAAAGTGAACCAGTAGTGTAGATGACACAGTGCTCATATGATATAAGTATAGACAACAGTTACAACTCAAAAACACTGTATATTCCCCAATGGTTGTATACACTTTTAAGCTCTTGAGCATCTAGGGTAGCTTTCTTAAAGTTAGCATGCCCTCTCCATTCTTTACAGGTGTCAACCATTCAGGAATTTGTGTATACATTTCAACCCAAATATCTTTGAGGGGTATCCTCAGGACACTGTTATCCAACTATCACACCACCAGTAAATGCTGTCTAATAAAGCCCTGTGACCCCTTGGATCTGGCTGCGGTGCATTTCATGTAACGAGGAGTGCTGGTGGATATGTCGGCGGATGACTGAAACCGCCATGCCGCGGTCACCCTGCTAGAGTCTTGGGCTTCACAATCGGAGCTTGTGCTGATGGATTGTGGTAGTTGGAGCCTGACTCGCTCGCCTCCGCCTTGAATAAGATGGGGGTGCCCATGAATACAGTATAGTGGAAATGAGCAAGGGATGGAGCCAGAAAACTTTCCAGGCTCGCGGATTCCGAGTGAGGAAACGCGCTACAAAAGACAGTGAACAGCATGTTTTTGACCCAAAATTTTATTTTCCCCACTTAATTTGTGCGCATTGAACTTACTTCAACTCTAAATTGTGCAGTGTTCCTTGGAATTGTTTTATTTAGAACGCTGTATTGGGATTGAATTATGAATTAAAGATCACTACGCATGCTCAAAGACAAATGACTGGAGGACTACGTCATTAAATTACGCAGTCTCGAACAGCCGCGGCCGGTAGTGGGAGTACCGGCCGGGTGGTGACGTGGGGAGGGGCGGGGTGGGGGGTAGTAATGTACGGATTACGGACTTTAACAGGTAAATAAACATAGCATTTATTTTTATGTTTACTTACCTGTTAAAGACCGTAATCCATACATTACTACCCCCCACCCTGCCCCTCCCCCTCCCCACGTCACCGCCCGGCCGGTACTCCCACTACCGGCCACAGCTCCCAAACGCCACCTCCGATCGACCAACCATGCCCTCGCCGCCGTCCCCCGCATCCGAAGAGCGACAACAGGAGGAAGGTCCTTCTCCTACCTGGCCGCCAAGACCTGGAACACCCTCCCGACCGACCTTCGCCTGACCCAAGACCACCTCTCCTTCAGGAAGAAGCTCAAGACCTGGCTGTTCGAGCAGTAGCGGCACCCCCCCCCCACCCCCCCAAGCGCCTTGAGACCCTCCGGGTGAGTAGTGCGCTCTATAAATGCCTTGATTGATTGATTGATTGAGCTGGTCTCGAAAACACGTGGTCATTTCAAAATGACCAGGTACATTTGACTCCCGTGAACAAGGCTTGTGGATGGATCCGAAACGCGTTGGGATTGGGACTGGCAACATCGCGTATCGCTCAGTGAATGCTGTCTAATTAAATACAATGACCCCTTGGAGCTGGCTGCTGTGCATTACTTGTAAGGAGGAGTGTTGTTGGATATGTCGGCGGGTGACATGTATACATCGGCGGGTGACTCCGGACCCGCCACGCCGAGGCTGCCCTGCTAGAGTCTTGGGCTTCACAATCGGAGTTTGTGCTGATGGATTGTGGTAGTTGGAGCCTGACTCGCTCGCCTCCACTGTGAATAAGAATGGGGGTGTCCATGAATACAGTATAGTGGAAATGAGCAAGGGATGGAGCCGTAAAACGTTCCAGGCTCGCGGATTCCGATTGAGGAAATGCACATCAAAAGACAATGAGCGGCATGTTTTTGAACCAAAATGTTATTTTTCCACTTAATTTGTGCGCATTGAACTTACTTAAACTCTAAATTGTGCAGTGTTTCTTGGAATGGTTATATTTAGAACGCTGCATTGGGATTGAATTATGAATTAAAGATCACTGCACATGCTTGAAAACAAATGACCGGAGGACGACTTCAATAAAATATGTGGTCTCGAAAACACGTGGTCATTTCAAAATGAGCCGGTATATTTGACTCCTGTGAACAAGGCTCGTGGATGGACTCAGAACGCATTGAGGTTGGGACTAGCAACATCGCGTATCGCTCAATGAATGCTGTCTAATAAAGCGCCTTGACCCCTTGGATCTGGCTGCGGTGCATTTCTTGTAAGGAGGGGTGTTGTTGGATATAAATATATCTATATATATTTCTTTTTTTTTTCTAGCCGCAAGGCGAAACGCCTCTGTCGGGGGGGGGTGAGGGGTCCACAATAACCATGTTTTGGAAGAATACCTGCATGCTCTTCGTCTTTGGCTTCACGAATCTGACTGTGTTTGAATATATATATATTCACTGGGGGAAAAAACAAAGGTTACAAAGACGTTATAGTTAGGCTCAGATTTCACACATACAAAACCATAGAAATTCAGCAGTTATAGTTAGCTGAGCTAAATATAACTTCCCTGTGTGGGTCTTACTGGAGGTAACAGGAGGCGTTGTTGGCCACCCAGAACCCTAAGCATCCAAGAGCACTTCATCCCCCAACCAGTAGTTCTCTAGGAGGTGCATTTGCAAAGTGGTGGAGAAAGGTGGCGGCACCTCAGTTGAGCTCTCAGCCATCCTGCTGTGTGGGACTTACTGGAGGTAACAGGATGGGTTCTCGGCCCCCAAAGACCCTCAGCATCAAAGGGAACTTCATCCCCCAACCAGTAGTACGCCAGGAGGCATGTTTGCAGAGTGGTGGAGAAAGGGGTAAGGGCCTCGGTTGACCTCTCAGCAATCCCGCTATATGGGACTTACTTGAGGTAACAGGAGGGGTTGTTGGCCCCCAAGGACCCTCAGCAGTCAAGGTGACTTCATCCCTCAACCAGTTGTGCACCAGGTGGGCATTTTGCAGAGTGGTCGAGAAAGGGGGTAGGGCCTCCAATGACTTCCCCTGGTGATGAACCTTTTTTTATTATTTATTATTCTTATTAGGGAAGGGGGCCACGCGGCCCACTCCTTGTGCTAACTTCAGCCTCGGGGACCTGAACCCCAGGTCCCTGACTTTTTTAAAAATGTAATTTAATTAGGGAGAGGGGCAGGCCCACTGGGTATTGAGGACCACCTCCACCCAACTGAATGACCCCGGGGGTGAGTGTGTCTAATCAATGCAGAACAGCCATGCCAACATCCTACTGACACCGTCACCCATACCATGCAGGCGGGCAAGGTAGTGCTTGTAGTCAAGCATCCCCAGGTGTGCGTCAAGCTCTCTATGTTCCACATATAACTGCCTTAGCTGCCCAAGCTTTGCGGCATGTAGGGGTAGCTTAAGCTCCAGCCGCCGCAGGGTTTGTTTCTGCACCATTGGTTCCTGGTGTAAAGTCTGACAAACCCCCACGTAGTAGTGATGCATTGCCACCACACCACCCCCACATATGCATCCCACTCCATCGCCCTGAAGGACGTGGAGCTAACATTGAATGCAAAGTACTGAGCTATATGCGCAGTCAAGGCCTTGCAGAAAGGAGCATCCTGCAGCGACTTGGGCACAAGCCTCCACGTGGGTATGCGGGGGCCTACCGCCCCAGCACCATTTGCAGTGGGCATTGATCAGAGAATGTGCACTCTAAGTATTTTGTATGGAGGATCGAGTTGCCCAAGGATTCGGTACACAGGAAGAGGTCTAACCAAGTATGGATCCCATGTACTGGGGAGTAAACGGAACACTCACTGGTCTCTGAGTGCTAGAGGTGCCACATTTCACATTCCGATGACAAGCCACCAATTACTGAAAATGTTGCGTGATTCTGCGACAGGCAGCACCATCCATTGGGGGAGGGTACAGCGGTCCATTTTAATGTCAGTAACACAGTTAAAGTCCACACCCCAATGGTAGGAGCATCTGGATCACTAGACGTGGTCAGACGGTCCAAGACGGAGTACCCAGCATTTGGGTCATAAATAGCCAGCAGCACCAGTGGCCTACCATCCAGACAGCCTTCGACCATCACGTATCTGTCCTTCGGGTCTATCCTATTTGACTGGTGCATGAAAGGCAACCCGGGCGCTATCCATATAAGGACCCCTCTGGCATAGGCTGAGGCAGTGGCACAGTATACCTGACCTCTCCATTTCGAGTGAAGTTTGTGGAATTCTGTCTGTGCATGTGTCTCCTGCAAGAAGATGACCTGCGTGGGACAGCATTTAAGACTGGTATAAGCGTGGTACCGTTTAGTGGGAGTGGCCATGCCTTGTACATTCCATGTCAGGGAAGTATACTGAGGTACCATAACTCACTCAGGTGTACCCTGGTAAAGTGCAGATGACCAGATGGCGGTCAAAGGGCCCACACGTACCTGGATCCCCCTCAAACAGTAGGGCCTCCCCCTCCCCCAGCCAGCTTGTATAGTTTTGGTGGAGTGGACAGGCAGGCAAGCGTGTAGGGATAAGTTTGGCAGCACAACAACATAAACACCATCTCCCCCCATTCCGAGCAATCCCCCTAATGCCAGCCATATGAATGCAACAAAGAATAAACAAAAACTAACCGAAACATAACTCTCAAATACATTGTGGTATAGAAGAGCGTGACAAGTTGTAGGTAATGATGACCAGTGCCTCAGCCCATCAAATGGCACTCGGTGCCCACACTCCTCTTCAGCCCCACCCCCCAGATCTCCTCAGATGTGTTCGGTCCGCAGGTTTTACCAACCATGAGAACCAAACCGTATCATAGCAGATTGTCCTCCAAATGGGGCGTCAGCTCCGGGCCATGTATCTCTGCACAGAGTGAAGCTACTGTGTGATTGCTTTCTGATCGGGTGTCGGGGTGTGTGCAGACCACAGAAATGCAAAGGGGTTGCAACTCTGTTGCAGCACCTACGCCACCATTTGCGCTTGTCCCTGAGCAGCCTGTTCAGTCATGGGGCAGTTTTGTCACTTCTAATTCCTCCTGTGGGCTGATCTCGGGGTCAACCATTCATCAGTATATGAAGCAGCCTCTGGCTGTTCCGCGAATCCCTTGGCATGCAGCCAGGTCCAGGCATCTTCCGTAGATGGGACGAGGTAAGTGGCATCCTCTTCAACCATCCGGATTTTAGCAGGAAACAACAGTGCATACTTCAAACCTAGTGTTATCAACTGTTGCTTAACAGTCGTGCTGGAGCTGTATCTTCGTTGCACCTCAGTGGTAAAATCCAGATAGGTGGTGAAAGTACTACCCTCAAAGTGCCAGGGACCCTTTGACCGGAAGAGCTGGAGGATCAAGTCTCTATCCTGAAGTTAAGGAGTCTCGCAATTAAGGACTGTAGGAGAGCGCCCGGTGGGGGTGCTCCGGTAGGCTGGCTCAGTGGAAAAAGAAATTGGTGCATTCTCATGTAACACCGCTGGCAGATGCCAATTTTCAAGGAAAAATTCCATGTTAGGGCATTCGTGGCACTCTGGAAAGCCCAAGAAGAGCAGATTGTTGCATCTCGAGCACCCTTCTGCATCCTCTGCTTTCCTCTGTAGGGCATAAATGCCATCCCTCGGACCTTGCACCTGCAAATCCTGCAATGTGGGGGCATCGTAGTTTAGGCAGATTCTCTGTCATCCACCCTGTCTGCTAAACTGACGATGATCTGCACAAAGTAAGCCCACATATAAAGAAACAGCATCTGTCTTAGACTCTGAGGTGGATTTAGTGTCCATTATAGCCTGCAGAATGAGTTCAAACTGACCAAAGGACTTAATGAGGATGGTCTGTAGACTGCGCAATGCACCATCTCCTACAGCTAGCACATCATCCTCTGCCAAGGCAGCCCCATCGGTAAGAGTGGGCTGCTCAGAGGTCTGCGGTTTCACCATGGCCACAGATCAGCGCATGTTCGGAGGAAACACAGCATTAGGGACCCAGATGGCTGATCTCAAGCGCCTGTAGCCTCTCCCAAGGAGGGGGGGGGGGGTATCAAGGGCCTAGTAGCCTCCCACAGTCTTTCAAGCAAGGCCTCCAGTGCGCAATGAAGCTCCCATTACATTAACCTGCGCACTCCAAGGAAGCAAAGGCCTCATTTATGTAGCAAATGGCAGTCGGCCTGCAACAGTATATCACCACACACCTTCGCACTCGGATTTCAGGGTCGCCCCAACTAGGGCCACAAGCTCTGCCCAGTCCTCACAGCTAGGTGGATAGGCCAGGTTTTGTAACTTACCTCCCGGGCCTACAGTGCCTGTCATAGAGGGAAGGGTTTTGGAGCCACCATTTCAGAGCCCAGCGCAGGACCAGGCTTCAGTGTCCCCAGCTCGAGGGCCTCTAATCACTCTGCGTCCCTCCGTGGTCACATCCCAGGCTCCCGATGACCCACTGATGTACCCCCTATGCCGGTGGGGGCCTGGGGGAGCGCAACATCACAGTCGATGATCGCCAAGGCCCCTGACAGAACGAATGCTTCACAGGCTCCAGGCTGCAGACATGCAAGCCATCGTAAGCAGGGCAGGCCATGGCAGTCCGGGCACTACAGGTCACCGGCCATGTCCCGGCCCAAGGAAGGATAGTGCACAGGCAGGGCACCCGATCCGAGGCCACTGCCACCCACAAGTATCACCTCCAACCAAGGGTCTCCTTAGAGTACCCCTCGCAGGTCACATACACGGCCTCTCAGGACCAGGTATGGTCATGAAAGGCCAGGCCGCTCCACTCGATCGTGTGAGGCAGCAACCAGCATGGAGCCCTCGCCATAGTCACCACGGTGTCAGTGGACATGGGGGAGGCAGTCAGTACCGCAGGGGTGACTGATGGCTGATTATACATGGGCGATGGTTGGAGCTGAAGTAGACACGCACCTGTGGCCCGTGCAGGTAAGAGGGGTGGGGCCAGATGCAGGGGGATTTGACAGATGACAGCCTCAACGCTCTTACCTGCACGGGCCGCGGCTGCAGACACGTCTGCTCCAGCTGCCATCTTCGTCACGCTCCCCCAAATTATATGATATTAGAAATATATTTTCTCAAAATATATATATCTATCTATGGCGTCATGGCGGCAGCGCTGGCAATCATGAAATAAAATCCACTTATTTGCACCAGCAACTTTTGGGTCCACTCTTCGTCATTTTGGATGGGAGCAGTTGAGTCTGTGGTGTGACGATTTTCCAAAAATATATATATATATGTCTATATTTTTTTACTGAAAAAACAAAGGTTGCAGGGACGTTACAGTTAGGCTCAGATTTCACTCATACAAAACCATAGAACTTCAGCAGTTGTAGTTACCCTAGCTAACTATAACTTACGCCCCTGCAATGCATTGCTTATGACCTTGCATATTCCATCACTCATGACATGATCAGTGGCATCACTGATGACAACTCAAATGACATCACTGATGACATCATCCACAGAACCACTCACCCAACCACTCACACTCCCATGCAACCTCTCATACACCCACTCACACACCCACTTTCATACCCATTCACAGACCCATACAAGAACTTACACAACCACTCCCTCATCTATACCCACTCACTTACTCATAGAGCCTGGCCATACAACCAGTAACTCAAACACAGAGCCACTCACACAACCACACACTCACTCATACAGCTACTGACACACTCAATTAGTCACCTATATAGCCACTCAAACACCCACTCACTCACCCATACAGCTTTTCAAAAGAGCCACTCTCATCCATACAAGCACTCACACACACACTCACACACCTACACAACCACTTACATACCCATTCACACACCCACACACTCACCCATACAGCTAATTCCAGAGACACTCACTCTTCCATTTAGCCACTCACACACCAACTCACTTAACCAAATATTCCCTCAAACAGCCACTTACACCCAATAACTCACTCATGCAGCCATTCAGACACCCAGCTCACACACACCCAATCTTACTGACCAAGCTAAGTCCTTGCTGCTCATAGTGGACAGACATCATGCATTTTGATACGAGGGACTCACTGCAGTGTCATCTGTTTAAAGCATTTTGAGCCACTCCTATTTGACGATTCCTCCACTCTTCCCAGAGAACATGTAATAAAGGGAATCCTGCACTGAAGTTACAGCAGGCCTCAGAAGGACTTGCAAAAGAATTTTGTTCAGGGGCGACCAGGTGATAACAAGAAACAAGGGGGGGGGAGGCACTGGCCAAAGTGTCTGAGAAACTTAATGTGGACTAAAAACAAGTTGAACAATCATAAGCTCCTGCAGAGTATGAGCAAAGTGATTGACCATGTGCAGTTGCTGAGTGCTGTTCACAAAGAGAATCTTAAGGCAGTGAGTATTGTTGCAAGATAATGACTGTAGGCTTATTAATCTGTTCGTTCTTATAGGGAGGACGACATTGCAGATTTGTAAGAGCAGGATCTGACATGTTAATCGGGAAAACTGCACATTGCATAATAGTCAGATGTGGCCTTTTTCCAAGCTCTGTGCTTAATCCAGAATTTGGCACAAACACCTTTTGCATGTGCAATTGTAATTGTAATTCACATTTGTAGAGCGCATTATCACCTTCTGGTCTCTAGCGCTAAGAGAAAGAGCCCTACCCTATCACGTGAGGAGATGTTAATTGATTAGATTGTGCCCCAGGCTTCCGAAAAAAGAACTGTTTTTAACCCATTCTCCGGTAGTTTGTTCCAAAGTTGGGGGATGGAGGTTGAGAAGCCTCTTCCTCCTTTAGAGGACAAGCTAAAGTGGGGGCAGGCCAGCCTCCGAGGACCGCAGCACCCTGCTAGGAGTATAGTTGACTAGATGATCTTTTATGTATATAGGGGCTTGACCATAGATGGCTTTATGTGCGATGCAGAGGCACTTAAACTTGGTTCTCTGCCTGACCGGGAGCCAGGGCAGCTGACATAGGAGGGGAGTGGTGTGGGCCCTCTTAGGAGCTCTGAAGATTAGTCTGGCGACATCATTCATGATGACCTGTAATCTGGCCTGCAGTTTTCCAGGGAGGCCGATATACAGGGTGTTCCCATAGTCAAGTCGTGACAATATCATGGATGAAACAGCCATTCTGAGTGTGGCGAAGGTGAGAAGGGGGCAAGTTTTCGCAGCTGTCTCAACATGCCAACATATATTCCCACCACTGCTGAGACCTGCTGGGTCATGGAAAGCTTGGCATCAATTTTAATGCCCAAGCTCTTAACTGCCAAGGCCGGGTCCGGATTTGTGCCCAGCTCTTGTGGCCAAAAGAGGTCACTCCAGGGGTTGGAGTCTGTAGTGACGGCCGTTACCTCGGTCTTATCGGGATTAATTTTGAGGGAGTTGGCCATCATCCAATTGACAGTAAATTTTTGAATATTTTGGATTCTTGTGTGGGCAGTTGGGGAGCTGTCTTTCTGGATAATTTGAGTGTCGTCGGCATAATTATAGATCTGCCACTCCATGAGTTTCAATGCAGCTATCAGGGGCTTAAGGTAGGCGTTGAACAGGAGAGGTGACAGCGATGAGCCCTGTTGTACCCCACACAAGAGTATGCCTGGGTAGGACACCTGGTCAGTCAGCTGTACTCTCTGGGATAGACCCTTAAGAAAATATGTAAGCCACGCAAGGGCCATGCCCTGGATGCCCAGCTCCGAGATCCGAGACAACAATTGGTCATGATTGACCGTGTCAAAAGCAGCGGACAGGTCCAGCAAGACCAGGGCACATGAGTTTTTCTTATCGGCCCTTAGCCTTAGTTCATCTAGCACAGACAGCATTACCATTTCGGTGCTGTGATGAGCCCCAAACCCTGCCTGGTTGAATTGTTGGAGGTGGTTTCCCTCTATATGGTGTGACAGGGTTTTAGCACGTGCTGTTCCAGCGGATGTATGACGTTACAACGCATACTTTTACAACGCCTACCTTTACAACGCATTTTTTACACCGCAACATCCATCACAACGCACACCATTACAACGCATGCCATTATAACGAATTCTTTGAAACTACCTTTACAACGCATTCCACTACAACGCATACTACATTTACAACGCATACCATTACAATGCATTACATTGCATTGCGTGTAAGGTAAGTGTTGGATAGTGTAGGGGTAAAAAATTACTATTCTAACTCCAGGGGGTGC
The DNA here is from genome assembly GCF_964261635.1 of Lissotriton helveticus. Taxonomy (NCBI): domain Eukaryota; kingdom Metazoa; phylum Chordata; class Amphibia; order Caudata; family Salamandridae; genus Lissotriton; species Lissotriton helveticus. The sequence continues at coordinate 996,523,023 of NC_136057.1, forward strand.
AACAGTAGGGTAAGTGTTGGATAGTGTAGGGGTAAAAATTACTATTCTAACTCCAGGGGGTGCAACAGTAGGGTAACTGTTGGATAGTGTAAGGGTACTATGTGTTGTAATGCTATGCGTTGTAATGGTATGCGTTGTAATGGCATGCGTTGTAGTGGTGTGCGTTGTAGTGTCATGCGTTGTAATGACTGCGTTGTAAATGCATGCGTTGTAATGGATGTTGCGTTGTAAAAGTTTCGTTGTAATGGTAGTGCGTTGTAAAAGTTGCGTTGTAAAGGTTGTATACCGTTCCAGCACCTTTGCCAGGATTGGGAGTTGGGAAATCGGCCTGAAATTTTTTAGGTTATTCGTATCTACCCCTGGGTTTTTTAGAAGCGGGATGACATGAGCTTCCTTAAAGTTTTGGGGACGTGCCCTGCTTCGAGGGATTGATTGAGTTGCGAGAGAACCTCACTTTCTATCCCGGGTAATGCCACCTTAAAGATCCTTGGGGGCAGGGGTCTGCAGGTGACCCTGACTTGACCCATCCTATTAAGGGAGACAGGGAGTCATGGGTGAGCATGAAAAAGGTGTTGAGTGGTTTATCAAATGTGGGTGGCGAGGGTGCTGGCGCTAAAGGGTTATCATTAGTATTTCTCAGAGCACTGCGGGAAATTTAGTTAGACAAAACTGCCTGGTAACATTGAAGATAGCTGCATCATAATATTTGTGCTCAAAATGACTACCATAATTAAACATTAGGAAGTGGTGTAACGAAAATTGAAGCCCCCCCCTGCAAGTTACACAGAGGAGCTGTCAGGCATGAGTACAGTGCTGAGGGGCCCCCTGCAGCCAGGACCCCACGAACCGTGGGGGCTGCGGGGGCCTGTGTTACGCCCCTGCCATTAGGATTGGGGAGGGGGAAAATCCTTGGGAATTGACAGTATGCATCACCCAGAGTTGTTCCCACATACTCCGGACCGTAAACGTCACTGCCAGAGTCCTAGGTGAGAACGCACTGCCCATAAACGGAGATTCAGACCACCACGCCCACACCTGGGAAAATATACCAGTTATAAATCTTCGAATACTCATGAATGACAATGTTTAAAACAAGAAGGAATGGAGTGCTACTACCCTGGCTGTCGTGGTGCACCCTCTAATATAGTCATACAAAAAAAGAAAGAAAAGGGTATGATCTAATTCCATTCCTATCTAACATAAAAAACACCTTGCCACCCGACTAACTAAAGGTCTGTGAGAGATAAAAAACGTTCTGTGACAGCACTTCCATTCAGTAGTCAATTCAGATGGTCAGAGGAAAAAATAGAGAGACGAGGTCCAGGGAGGGGTCTTAACCGCAACTTTGGCTACCCACTGAGCACCAGAAATCCACCTGTAGTCTTCTGGTCCACTCGGTCATGATACTGGAGTAGCCGTTGAAGTCGTAAGTAAACTACCAGCCAATAAAGCCCAATGTCCACCATCTCCAGGCAGTAGAGAGTTCCACCTCCAAGCCATTGCCTAGCTACGTAGTCCACGGGTGGTGAGATTGCTCAAGACTCCGTTCGTATGTAATTTTTTCTGAGAATTTGGGTGGATTAGTTTGTGGCCGACTAATCCATTGATCGAGTCTGTCTGTCTTTACATCCATTTCTCTCCTTATGTCAGTGTTTCTATGTTCCTCCTCCCTATATCACACAAATTCCCACAGTAAATATGTCCCTTGCTTTTTATCTGTCTGAATGTTTATCCTTCCTTTAATGCCTCATTTTTATGTCACCTGCCATCCCTTCCATTCGCCTATACCTCTCTTTCATGCGCCCTACTTACATTTCATTACCTTGTCTCTTTGTCACTATCAGGCCCTCATCCCTGTGATGGCCACCAATCATAGCAAGTCGCAATTTGCATCCTACCTCATGTATATCAATGAGGACGGTCAGATGGTGACCTACTCCAATTCCTTATTTTGTGAACCAACTTCTCGTACATGGGTCGGTTAGTAAAAAAAATAGAGCGTTCGTAAAATTGGTATGCAAATAGTGACTGCTTTTTGAGACCACATTTTTAGTACATCTGTCCCCAAGTGCCTTCCTCCAGCATGCTTTTCACTTTCCACCTCCATCTCTTTCTATATCTCTAGCACGCTATTTCAATTTATCTCTCTTTGTTTCTTTTGATCTCTTTCTGTACATCTTTCACTCTACCTCTATTCCTATCTGCAGTTTTCTCCTTGCTCTCTCAGTTGTGTGCTATCTATATTTCGCTCTCACTCGCCATGTCATTCGTTTACATTAATTCCTATTTCCACATATATGGCTTAGCTCTCTTTCACCGGTTCACCTGACCTTTTGCACCTCATCTTCCTTGGTAATGAGATTTGGGCCTGCCCTTAAAACCAGCTCTCATTAAGAGGCACGTGGGCATTCAGGTAACTTCCTAATCTGGCCTGAAATCTCTCCTCAAGCAACACATTCCTCGCGCCTTCTCCCCCGCAGGGCGTGATCTGGGTCTGTCAGGCTGCAGCTGGGGCGCTCTTCAGTGAACACCTTTTGATCACTATACCGGATGTGACGCACTGGCATGTAAACCAAGTCACCGTAAGCAGGCTTGTGGTGATCTATGTATTTGATTGTTTTACATTTCACTAAAAGGTCGCAAAAAGGTCACGTAGCAGCACAGGCTGAACAGGGCCAGGTTTTAGGAAACGTGCAATTGATGCTGACTGTGTGCTGCGCGTGACTTCACCCTTGGTGTAACGGATGCAATTGCAAACCTCATAAATGATCTTTCATGTTTTATTACATATCACATAGCCATTAACACTAACAACGAGATAAACTACATGACTATAGTATTATATATTGGCTTATGTGTTGTTATTTAAGGATGTTGTGCTTTTAGGTTTTGGTATAAATATTGTGAGTTTGCGTTTGGTTTGCGAGTTATAGTTTGCATGGCTGTCACGGGAGTTATGGATTGCAGAGCTAACAATTGCTTGCTAATTTCAGAGGTTTTTCAGTTATAACTTGTACCCGAAGTTGTACTTTATCTTTGGTATTTGAAAAGATTTTCAGGGATTTTTAAAAACATACTTAAGTGGTTGCTTTTCGGTGAATTTTGGGGTTATTTTTGATGATGTAGTACATCCAACATATATGAAAGTATTCTGGCCAAGCCTTTCTTCCAACCTGTTGTGCGCAGCCAAACCCCGTTGTACATGGCAGAAGTACAATAGACACCCTCTTTAACTTTGCCTCCCATTATTGACTCTGCTTTAAAAATGAGGGCACTGGGCATAATTTGGTAACAGCTTTCAAAATGTATTGCAGATTCATTGAGCTTTAAGCTTTAAAGTTATTAGGACTTGAAAACGTTTTGCCCCCCCCCCCCATAAAATTTCCTGACCCTATATTGATCGACACGAAACTTGCCATATCCACAGAAGACTAAACATGCAAAACGCCTACAAATTTCATGTGGATTTATCATTTGATGCCAACATTATTAGCAAATGAACAGCTATTGACCCCCTTCACCCCCCCCCATGAAGAATCTGCAAGGTTATAATGCACTTAAGTATATATGGTTTGGCTCCATCACAGACAAACCCGGAGAATAGATTCCGAAGGCTGCAGAGGGGCTCTGCTCATGCATGGGCACCTTCTCACACAAAACCGAGCACCCTGCCATCAGGATTGATAAGGCCTGTCATAGGGGTGGCTGATAGGTTTATATGTGCAGTGATTAGAATAGATATAGGGAACCTATATCTAAGTAAGGGGTGCATACACCACCTTACACAGGCTGCAGTAGCAGACCTGTGGTGTCAGTTTGAATGGTCTCTCAGGGGTGGAATAATACATGCTGCAGCCCCTGACAGGCCTCTGGGGTACCTATTCCCTGGGTACAAGGACTACCATATACTAGAGACTGATAAGGGTACCCCAGTATCCAATCTGGAGTGTACCTACAGTACATGCAATAAATTTAGGGGAGAAAGCAGCTAGGCTGGGGTCCTGGATAGCAGGATCCCAGCCAGACTAAGTCAAAAACAGTGAGACATCAGCAAAAGGTGGGGGTAAACATAAGAAGCAGATCCTACTCTCCTACATATAGTAATTAACCTGCATCGCTCTTTTTAGAGAGAGGATGACCATTGAGGGTGCCCAGATAGAACAGGTAACATTTTTGAGTATCCACGATCAGATTGAGTGACAACTTGACCTGGGGCCCCCAGTTGGCCAAATGTAAAACCATTCTCAATCAGGGAGCAAACTCAATAGGGAACAGGCATGGGCATAGCCAATAAGTCTCGCCTGTGGGACCCACTGTCTTTGCCAATTGTATTTGGCGGTCCTGTACAGCATCCGTGATGCTGCACAGCTTGGCTAAAGAAGGGGAAAAAAAGCTTATGACACGTCTACACAAGTCAGTCATAGGCGCACGCACCATGCATGCATAACATTTTTTTATTTACCAATCCAAGTTGGAGAGGTAAATCAAATGAAAAAAGTATGAAAGCAATTTTTAAGGTGGGTGGTGGGGAACCAACTCAAAACCGGGGTGGGGTCAAAAGCTACATGGAGGGAAGCAACACAGGAGGCGATGGGTGGAAGAAACAAAGGGAAGGGCAGGTGCGGGAAGCAACACATAGGGCATGGGTAGAGGGAAGCAACATGGAGGGAAGCAGAGAAAAGCTAACTGGCAGGAAAGAGAGAGAGAGAACTGTGGAGTATGGTGAGGGAGAAAAGCAAACGAGAGAGAAAGAGAGAAACGTGGAGCTGGGGAGGAGAATTACACTGGTGAGAAAGCAACATAGGGAAGGGGCATGCAAGTGCATCGTGCAGAGGGCGGGAGAGAAGCCCTCAGGCAAGCCAAAGCAACTCAGAGTGCGGAAGGGGGGGAATAAGACCACTAAGGAGACAGCTGGAAAGAAACACATCGAGTCTGCTTAAAACAAAAGAAACAAGCAGCTGCGAGCTACACACAAACACACAACATGCCCACGTGCCGCCGCGAGGAGTACAGCCCCAACCTGACTGCTCCCCTCGGCAGTGCACACACACAACGCTTCCTCCCACCAGAAAGTGCACACAGGAACTGCCACCCTTACTTGCGGTCAGGATAGGGTGACCAGATTCTCAAAGCCCCGCGAGCAGGTCTGTACTTTTAAGACAGAGGAGGGGCCGATGCATACGAGCGGGGTGACAGGAACTGTACTGGGGCGGGGTGGATCAGACACACACAGCATTTCCCTTGTGACAGCGAGCAGGGGCACCATCTGTTTTCATGATAATTACAAACAGATGGGAAACACCAAACATGTACGCGTTTCAATAGAAAGCAATGCAAAACATACCCACTTTTAGGCATTGATAGATTGCAAAAGGTCCCCTCCTTAGCAGCGCATGCGCGCTGCGCAGGCGAGACCTACAAACTAAAATCAATGTCTGGTGGCTCAGTATCCCCTGCTCTCCAGGTACATAGGGATATGGCTTTGTCAGCAGCTACCTACGGGGCCAAGTTATGGGGATATGTCGATGCAACTATTCTAACGATGGTAGAAAATAAATATATAAGGCCCCTATTTAATTTACCAATAAGCACCCCCATCTTACCAATGAGATTCAATCCTGCACTCAACAGTATTCATTTGGTAATTGTGCTAAAACCATTGCTGTTCAGGGTGCAGTTCTGGTCAACTGTGGAGTTGGTTTCCTACTGGTAATCCGTAGTAGAATTAATTGCGTGTGATAAGTAAGTCAGCACACCATGGCCTAGGCATGTTAAGAATTTATGTGGTTGAAAATGGGTGAGCTATGAGATTCTCCGACTAAAATAACTACAGGAACTAACCAGAAATTGAAAAGCAACTGCTAGGAGAACGTGCTGGGGGAGATTTGGAATAAACATATAGAAGGGAGCTCAGAAGGACAGTATTTGCAGCATAAATACACACCCAGTTTTGAACCTTACACGGACAGAATTTTTCATTTCAAGCGAAACTCTTATACGTGCAATTCAGATGTGGTGTCTAACAGTTAAGATGTTTGACATCAAAGTGGGATAAAACAGGGTGCCTTACAAATCTTTGCCCCCACTGTCCACAACACATAGAAACGGAGGTACATTTCTTTTTTTCTGCCATAAGTACTCCCCACCAGGAGACAGTACTTGGGAGTGTTGAGGATCCTAAAGAGTGACATGGAAGAGCAAATTTTGTTCGCGTTTCCCGATAATTGCACTTGGCATGGACCATAAGAGCAAAGGCGATACCTCCAACCAATCCTTACCTATATTTCTAAGAGCACCATTTAATCTGTGCCGTTGTTATTGCCTATTGCAAAAAACACAGTTGATGGACAGAATGTAGAACAATGTCATACATTCACCCCAGTACAAGGATCTGGGCCTAAATCCATCGTTTCTTTGCACTCCACACCACCCTGGGTTAGACACTGGCTATATGCAAATCCGCTCTGACCCTGTGCCTCATGGGAACAGTCCAGTCCGAACTACCAAGCCATGTCTTTCCCAGACCGGAATCAAGCATCCAAGGACCGGTTTCTGGCTATCAGCCTTTATCAGCCTGGATAGCTTGACTCCAGTGGTGTGGAGAGCCTGGGACTCACATCTGAGCATACCCAGCACACTCAGGGTGAAAATTGCAAAAAACACAGTTGATGGACAGAATGTAGAACAATGTCATACATTCACCCCAGTACAAGGATCTGGGCCTAAATCCATCGTTTTTTTGCACTCCACACCACCCTGGGTTAGACACTGGCTATATGCAAATCCGCTCTGACCCTGTGCCTCATGGGAACAGTCCAGTCCGAACTACCAAGCCATGTCTTTCCCAGACCGGAATCAAGCATCCAAGGACCGGTTTCTGGCTATCAGCCTTTATCAGCCTGGATAGCTTGACTCCAGTGGTGTGGAGAGCCTGGGACTCACATCTGAGCATACCCAGCACACTCAGGGTGAAAATTGCAAAAAACACAGTTGATGGACAGAATGTAGAACAATGTCATACATTCACCCCAGTACAAGGATCTGGGCCTAAATCCATCGTTTTTTTGCACTCCACACCACCCTGGGTTAGACACTGGCTATATGCAAATCAGCTCTGACCCTGTGCCCCATGGGAACAGTCCAGTCCGAACTACCAAGCCATGTCTTTCCCAGACCGGAATCAAGCATCCAAGGACCGGTTTCTGGCTATCAGCCTTCATCAGCCTGGATAGCTTGACTCCAGTGGTGTGGAGAGCCTGGGACTCACGTCTGAGCAAACCCAGCACACTCAGGGTGAAAATTGCAAAAAACACAGTTGATGGACAGAATGTAGAACAATGTCATACATTCACCCCAGTACAAGGATCTGGGCCTAAATCCATCGTTTTTTGCACTCCACACCACCCTGGGTTAGACACTGGCTATATGCAAATCCGCTCTGACCCTGTGCCTCATGGGAACAGTCCAGTCCGAACTACCAAGCCATGTCTTTCCCAGACCGGAATCAAGCATCCAAGGACCGGTTTCTGGCTATCAGCCTTTATCAGCCTGGATAGCTTGACTCCAGTGGTGTGGAGAGCCTGGGACTCACATCTGAGCATACCCAGCACACTCAGGGTGAAAATTGCAAAAAACACAGTTGATGGACAGAATGTAGAACAATGTCATACATTCACCCCAGTACAAGGATCTGGGCCTAAATCCATCGTTTTTTTGCACTCCACACCACCCTGGGTTAGACACTGGCTATATGCAAATCCGCTCTGACCCTGTGTCTCATGGGAACAGTCCAGTCCGAACTACCAAGCCATGTCTTTCCCAGACCGGAATCAAGCATCCAAGGACCGGTTTCTGGCTATCAGCCTTTATCAGCCTGGATAGCTTGACTCCAGTGGTGTGGAGAGCCTGGGACTCACATCTGAGCATACCCAGCACACTCAGGGTGAAAATTGCAAAAAACACAGTTGATGGACAGAATGTAGAACAATGTCATACATTCACCCCAGTACAAGGATCTGGGCCTAAATCCATCGTTTTTTTGCACTCCACACCACCCTGGGTTAGACACTGGCTATATGCAAATCAGCTCTGACCCTGTGCCTCATGGGAACAGTCCAGTCCGAACTACCAAGCCATGTCTTTCCCAGACCGGAATCAAGCATCCAAGGACCGGTTTCTGGCTATCAGCCTTCATCAGCCTGGATAGCTTGACTCCAGTGGTGTGGAGAGCCTGGGACTCACGTCTGAGCAAACCCAGCACACTCAGGGTGAAAATTGCAAAAAACACAGTTGATGGACAGAATGTAGAACAATGTCATACATTCACCCCAGTACAAGGATCTGGGCCTAAATCCATCGTTTTTGCACTCCACACCACCCTGGGTTAGACACTGGCTATATGCAAATCAGCTCTGACCCTGTGCCTCATGGGAACAGTCCAGTCCGAACTACCAAGCCATGTCTTTCCCAGACCGGAATCAAGCATCCAAGTACCGGTTTCTGGCTATCAGCCTTCATCAGCCTGGATAGCTTGACTCCAGTAGTGTGGAGAGCCTGGGACTCACGTCTGAGCATACCCAGCACACTCAGGGTGAAAATTGCAAAAAACACAGTTGATGGACAGAATGTAGAACAATGTCATACATTCACCCCAGTACAAGGATCTGGGCCTAAATCCATCGTTTTTTTGCACTCCACACCACCCTGGGTTAGACACTGGCTATATGCAAATCAGCTCTGACCCTGTGCCTCATGGGAACAGTCCAGTCCGAACTACCAAGCCATGTCTTTCCCAGACCGGAATCAAGCATCCAAGGACCGGTTTCTGGCTATCAGCCTTCATCAGCCTGGATAGCTTGACTCCAGTGGTGTGGAGAGCCTGGGACTCACGTCTGAGCAAACCCAGCACACTCAGGGTGAAAATTGCAAAAAACACAGTTGATGGACAGAATGTAGAACAATGTCATACATTCACCCCAGTACAAGGATCTGGGCCTAAATCCATCGTTTTTGCACTCCACACCACCCTGGGTTAGACACTGGCTATATGCAAATCAGCTCTGACCCTGTGCCTCATGGGAACAGTCCAGTCCGAACTACCAAGCCATGTCTTTCCCAGACCGGAATCAAGCATCCAAGTACCGGTTTCTGGCTATCAGCCTTCATCAGCCTGGATAGCTTGACTCCAGTAGTGTGGAGAGCCTGGGACTCACGTCTGAGCATACCCAGCACACTCAGGGTGAAAATTGCAAAAAACACAGTTGATGGACAGAATGTAGAACAATGTCATACATTCACCCCAGTACAAGGATCTGGGCCTAAATCCATCGGTTTTTTTGCACTCCACACCACCCTGGGTTAGACACTGGCTATATGCAAATCCGCTCTGACCCTGTGCCTCATGGGAACAGTCCAGTCCGAACTACCAAGCCATGTCTTTCCCAGACCGGAATCAAGCATCCAAGGACCGGTTTCTGGCTATCAGCCTTTATCAGCCTGGATAGCTTGACTCCAGTGGTGTGGAGCGCCTGGGACTCACATCTGAGCATACCCAGCACACTCAGGGTGAAAATTGCAAAAAACACAGTTGATGGACAGAATGTAGAACAATGTCATACATTCACCCCAGTACAAGGATCTGGGCCTAAATCCATCGTTTTTTTGCACTCCACACCACCCTGGGTTAGACACTGGCTATATGCAAATCCGCTCTGACCCTGTGCCTCATGGGAACAGTCCAGTCCGAACTACCAAGCCATGTCTTTCCCAGACCGGAATCAAGCATTCAAGAACCGGTTTCTGGCTATCAGCCTTCATCAGCCTGGATAGCTTGACTCCAGTGGTGTGGAGAGCCTGGGACTCACGTCTGAGCACACCCAGCACACTCAGGGTGAAAATTGCAAAAAACACAGTTGATGGACAGAATGTAGAACAATGTCATACATTCACCCCAGTACAAGGATCTGGGCCTAAATCCATCGTTTTTTGCACTCCACACCACCCTGGGTTAGACACTGGCTATATGCAAATCCGCTCTGACCCTGTGCCTCATGGGAACAGTCCAGTCCAAACTACCAAGCCATGTCTTTCCCAGAACGGAATCAAGCATCCAAGGACCGGTTTCTGGCTATCAGCCTTTATCAGCCTGGATAGCTTGACTCCAGTGGTGTGGAGAGCCTGGGACTCACGTCTGAGCAAACCCAGCACACTCAGGGTGAAAATTGCAAAAAACACAGTTGATGGACAGAATGTAGAACAATGTCATACATTCACCCCAGTACAAGGATCTGGGCCTAAATCCATCGTTTTTTGCACTCCACACCACCCTGGGTTAGACACTGGCTATATGCAAATCCGCTCTGACCCTGTGCCTCATGGGAACAGTCCAGTCCGAACTACCAAGCCATGTCTTTCCCAGAACGGAATCAAGCATCCAAGGACCGGTTTCTGGCTATCAGCCTTTATCAGCCTGGATAGCTTGACTCCAGTGGTGTGGAGAGCCTGGGACTCACATCTGAGCATACCCAGCACACTCAGGGTGAAAATTGCAAAAAACACAGTTGATGGACAGAATGTAGAACAATGTCATACATTCACCCCAGTACAAGGATCTGGGCCTAAATCCATCGTTTTTTTGCACTCCACACCACCCTGGGTTAGACACTGGCTATATGCAAATCCGCTCTGACCCTGTGCCTCATGGGAACAGTCCAGTCCGAACTACCAAGCCATGTCTTTCCCAGACCGGAATCAAGCATCCAAGGACCGGTTTCTGGCTATCAGCCTTTATCAGCCTGGATAGCTTGACTCCAGTGGTGTGGAGAGCCTGGGACTCACATCTGAGCATACCCAGCACACTCAGGGTGAAAATTGCAAAAAACACAGTTGATGGACAGAATGTAGAACAATGTCATACATTCACCCCAGTACAAGGATCTGGGCCTAAATCCATCGTTTTTTTGCACTCCACACCACCCTGGGTTAGACACTGGCTATATGCAAATCAGCTCTGACCCTGTGCCTCATGGGAACAGTCCAGTCCGAACTACCAAGCCATGTCTTTCCCAGACCGGAATCAAGCATCCAAGGACCGGTTTCTGGCTATCAGCCTTCATCAGCCTGGATAGCTTGACTCCAGTGGTGTGGAGAGCCTGGGACTCACGTCTGAGCAAACCCAGCACACTCAGGGTGAAAATTGCAAAAAACACAGTTGATGGACAGAATGTAGAACAATGTCATACATTCACCCCAGTACAAGGATCTGGGCCTAAATCCATCGTTTTTTGCACTCCACACCACCCTGGGTTAGACACTGGCTATATGCAAATCAGCTCTGACCCTGTGCCTCATGGGAACAGTCCAGTCCGAACTACCAAGCCATGTCTTTCCCAGACCGGAATCAAGCATCCAAGTACCGGTTTCTGGCTATCAGCCTTCATCAGCCTGGATAGCTTGACTCCAGTAGTGTGGAGAGCCTGGGACTCACGTCTGAGCATACCCAGCACACTCAGGGTGAAAATTGCAAAAAACACAGTTGATGGACAGAATGTAGAACAATGTCATACATGCACCCCAGTACAAGGATCTGGGCCTAAATCCATCGTTTTTTTGCACTCCACACCACCCTGGGTTAGACACTGGCTATATGCAAATCAGCTCTGACCCTGTGCCTCATGGGAACAGTCCAGTCCGAACTACCAAGCCATGTCTTTTCCAGACCGGAATCAAGCATCCAAGGACCGGTTTCTGGCTATCAGCCTTCATCAGCCTGGATAGCTTGACTTCAGTGGTGTGGAGAGCCTGGGACTCACGTCTGAGCATTTTGAGTTATTGCCTAAGCATGTGCAACTCAGAAGGGTTAGGAAGCAGTTCCTTAACACTGTAAACAACTTTGCGTACTCTGAACTGATTGATAGGGATTGAGATTATATTGTTGTCACATGTTCCTGTGTATGTCATTCGTAACCTAAACAGTACCCTTGCTCACATCAGTTTGGGCACATTGCAGCTTATTGACAATCTCTGGAATTGCACTACTTTATATATCCGTTTTATAAACTTTTAAAACAATTACCATGATCATTTTTATTTGATGTTTGTATATTTTAATGCAATTGTTTTATCTTTGGATGCTATACTTTTATGGCTTTTAGCCAAAATAAAGTAAATATTGATTGATTGATTGACACCTGTCAGGTAAGAACTCTAAAGGCTGCGTGCTTTTGTGGTCAATGAGCACGGATTAATCGATGGAGCATGCTGACTGACATAATGACTAGATGACTAAGCATGGCAGGTACCATAGTAATTGGCTGATGTAGCATTATTACTGTAGAGATTGGGACCACCTATCACTCCTATGGGGTTAGGTACAGTTACAGTAAAAAGAGTATTGCCCCTTAGGACAAGGATAATGTGGTACAGTTATACCAAAAAGACAAGTGCCCTCTAGGAGATTTATTCTTAGGAACAAGTATACTAAGAAGAGTAGCGCCCCTGGGGATCTATACTTTAAAACTATTTCTTTCGGTGTAGCACATCCACGTGATCTGGCTCTGATGACCACAAATCCAATTTAAACAAGAGGAGAGAGCATGTCGCCCAAGGGTCTTAATGTGAATTGTAATTGCTATAAGCATTCATATCAGAATGGTGCAAAGTGATTGAGCAACAGTGTATTTATATCGTTCATTGAGGAATTTTAATCTAATATACATATATTCATTTTCGGTACCCACATAGCCATATTGACAGGACAATCAAAATACTGGTATATATGGACAGTCAGTGCATTGATAAAGATACATTTCACAGTAATTAAGCAAATATAAGATATCACTATAATTAGTATTCCACGATTAATCTGTGTTTGTTTCAATTAATATCAGCATCTTTTCACTCCTGTCTTTCTTCCAATGCATATGTATTTTTGATGGAGGCTCTTATACTCTAAATTGAAATATGCTAATACCCTTAAAGGTTTGAACTTTAATTCCAGATAGGCCGCCTCAAAACGTCCATAATGCAACTGCCTCCTAGCTGGAAAGCCACATTGGCTTCCCTTCCAGGCCAATATTCAAATTCTAGATGCATTCACCAACCTATACTCAGCTCATTGGTAGTACTATAGCCTTATAGCCCACTGCCAAGGGCTGTTGAAGGCCCTCAACCCGAGTTTTATGCCCGAGTTGCAGCTGAAAGCCTAGAACAAGGAAGACGGCCTTTAACAACTGGTATGTCCCAAGGCAGAAGGGCAGTTAGACCTCTCCATCCACTGAAAGTAGACTGTTCTAAATTAAAAAGGGAGAAACTGAAAGACAACTTTTGAAATGTTGGAGCAGAAGGCTTATACCAGCCATTATTAGACCTGAGACACTTCATTGTATTCAATGGAAATCCCAACAGTCTGATGTTCTAATATATATTACATGTATAGAAACATGTCTAGTTCTTTTTGATTGACCGTCCTGCTCCCAGCAGAAGAGGTCGCTCCACACGCTGCTCCCTGCTGATCCCTGCTTCGCCTGGTATCGTAACGCCCACCGCCAGACTGCTGATTGCTCAACTCGCCTTGCTCGCTTTAGCCTGATTAATTAATTATTTAACATAGTTCGTAGCGCTAGACTGCCCCGCCTGTTTTTCATTAAATAATTCACTGATGTAAATTTGAGCGTAGCGCTTGACTGCCAAGGTGCGCTTTCACGTTAATTAGTATTTGTGCTGTGCTGCCTGCAGACTCGTGCCTGATTGTGCCGGCGCCATTACCGTCTGCATCACGCTATTTACGAGTGTGCCCCAATCCTGTTTCAATATTGCTTGCTGCCATTTTGGTTGTTCTGGCTGTGCCTCCCTGCCCTGAGCTCCACCCCGCTCCCGCCTCCCAGCTGATCCCCCCTCCCACGGATACTGTTTACCTCGCTCTACCTTGTTAGCACTGTGACCGTCCTGCTCCCAGCAGAAGAGGTCGCTCCACACGCTGCTTCGCCTGGTATCGTAACGCCCACCGCCAGACTGCTGATTGCTCAACTCGCCTTGCTCGCTTTAGCCTGATTAATTAATTATTTAACATAGTTCGTAGCGCTAGACTGCCCCGCCTGTTTTTCATTAAATAATTCACTGATGTAAATTTGAGCGTAGCGCTTGACTGCCAAGGTGCGCTTTCACGTTAATTAGTATTTGTGCTGTGCTGCCTGCAGACTCGTGCCTGATTGTGCCGGCGCCATTACCGTCTGCATCGCGCTATTTACGAGTGTGCCCCAATCCTGTTTCAATATTGCTTGCTGCCATTTTGGTTGTTGTGGCTGTGCCTCCCTGCCCTGAGCTCCACCCCGCTCCCGCCTCCCAGCTGATCCCCCCTCCCACGGATACTGTTTACCTCGCTCTACCTTGTTAGCGCTGTGACCGTCCTGCTCCTAGCAGAAGAGGTCGCTCCACACGCTGCTCCCTGCTGATCCCTGCTTCGCCTGGTATCGTAACGCCCACCGCCAGACTGCTGATTGCTCAACTCGCCTTGCTCGCTTTAGCCTGATTAATTAATTATTTAACATAGTTCGTAGCGCTAGACTGCCCCGCCTGTTTTTCATTAAATAATTCACTGATGTAAATTTGAGCGTAGCGCTTGACTGCCAAGGTGCGCTTTCATGTTAATTAGTATTTGTGCTGCGCTGCCTGCAGACTCGTGCCTGATTGTGCCGGTGCCATTACCGTCTGCATCGCGCTATTTACAAGTGTGCCCCAATCCTGTTTCAATATTGCTTGCTGCCATTTTGGTTGTTGTGGCTGTGCCTCCGTGCCCTGAGCTCCACCCCACTCCCGCCTCCCAGCTGATCCCCCGTCGCCCCTCCACTTCCACTATCCACATATGACAGATGCTCTTGCGCGCAGCGTTCACGCGCAGCGGACGCGCCCCATGCGTGCCGAAGGTGCGCCAAAGGTAAGCCCGTCTACGCCCGTCCGCGCCTGGACCACGCCCAGAGCCAGACCCCCTGGCCCCCGCAAGACCCTTTCCACCCGCCTAACATACGACGCAGCTACCCTCTCAGCACTCAACCCCGGCACACTCCCAAACTGTCAGGACTTAGCCCTCGCGCCTGCTCAACGAACTACAATCCCCATCTATCACGGGCCGGGAACTACAACTCCCATGAACCCTTGCGGCCATCGCGATTTAGCGCTGGTGGGCGGGTTGCTCGGGGCTAGTGATTCTTGTTGTACCCGCGGGAGCGGCTGCTCTCGATCCAGTGCATCTTCCAAGGAGTTAGTGCGGTTGGGGAAATCGGCCGCGCTAGTGATCCTGACTGGTATTGTACTGGGAACGTTTATTTTCATGATTTGCATTCCGATTCTTAGGAGCGCCGAGCGCTCACCTTTTGGATTCAATGCGAGTCGCTTTTGACTCAAACTATTACTGTGGTGCTTCGTATTCTTAATGTCCCTGGCTAGGGCGGGACTGGTGTTTGTTTGCTTCACCATTTACTTGGCTTGGTCCTACAAGTGGCGGAATGAAGGGGGAAGGCAACCTCCTCATTACCGTCATGAATACATGACGAGTGTTTGTCCTTTTGTTTTGGATTACAATTCCCAAAGCGGGTGGCAGTGGCTTTGTGGCTACACCTCACCGTATTTGGTTGGTCTTGGTTTGTGGAGGTTTAGATGCCATTCGTGGATTTCAATGCTGTAATTGTTATCATTGGAAATGGAATAAGCCTCTGCAGCGTTTTGCGTTCTTTACATACATTCCTGACCTGCTGGATAGTAGGAGCAGTACACTGTGCAAGACTTCATTGGCAGTAGGATTTACGTTTGAAAGAGTGTTACCAGTCTGGGGGTATGTGAAGTCAACCTAACCTATACAGATGAATGTGCAGGGTGTTATCATAACCATGTATGTTAACTGTGTCCCTTGTGTTATGTAGGTATAGGAGGAAAAGGGATGAAGGCCATCGTGCGGAGAATGATTCTTACTTAATCCAGGTGATAATCCGTTTTAGTGAGACCTTACTGAGAGTAGCCATAGGAAGTGTACTAATCTGTTTTTTGTTTTGCAGCTTCCTTTCCCTGCTGTCCCCTCCTTTCCTTCCTTGGGTTTTCCCCGTTTTCGGGGTTTTTCCCTCACTGTATCGCTCGAACACCCTGTGTATGTACAGTCAGGGTGTTTGGGAGGTCCGGAGGTGGAGCTTATTGCTGCGAACGAATCCTGCAGAGTGCTGATCCTGACAGAATCACTAGCCCAAGAATTACACTCTGCCCGGTTCGTTGGTAGCAATAATGGCCTCCATGGAGGATGTGTTGCATGCTTTGGTGTTGGTCCAGCAGGAGTTGGCCTCCTCAAAGGCAGAATATTTGCAAACTAATGTACCCAGGCACGCAGGTTAATAACTGGCATCATTTACAAGGCAAAACATGACATAATTAATACTAGTATCCAACTGCTTCAGAGTAAAAGTGTATTTTAATTTTGTATAGTTAGGAAAATCATTTGATAAAATCATTTACTTGTTAATAAAAAAATTTGATAAAACATGATTATATCGTTGCATACGCATACATGAATGAAAAAAAGGGAGAATATTCAACTAAAACACTACAACTAATAGATGGTTTCCTGTCAACGCGTTTCGACACGTAGACTGTGTCTTCATCAGGACTGTACCATCACAATGCTGTGGACGACATTATAAACACAATTTACTATTCATTCTTATTTTCCTTGAAGCAGTTTACATAGGTTAGATACACTTTGCCTAGATGTTTAGAGCCAGTAAATAATTCATATTTCATGATATACCGCCTAGAGTTTGATACATGTGCCTATTGGATATATAACATAAATACAAACAATAGAAATACATACATTTCCTATTTTCCTAGATTAACATACATTGTTGTCGAGCAGTATGTTTCTTGAATGAAGGGTAATGCATGGTTCCAAAAAGATGTGAAACGATGGAAATCAGAGGAGAGAGCCAGGCATAGATATGAATTTGACAAAGTATCTGGGAGCTGGGAGTGTATTTTTTCTCTTAGATACCTTCTCCTTGTTTGTAGGGGTTCAGGATGTAGATTATTTAACATATATCTAGATGTTATTATTATTAGGTTTTGAAACTTACCACCTATCTGTGGAAGTTAAAATGGGATTTCCACGTTGAGACCCTAGAGGTTCTATGCTGCGTTTGATGTCAGTAGGTGACCGTCTGGGGACAGAGAAGTTAGGGTTTTAATGGGACGCTCTATATTAGTTCAGTGCTTATCTAGATAGCCACAGTATTTCATCCTCTTACCTTTATTATATATTATAAGAGTTTATCGGTGTATTCTCTTAGATGGTGATATATATACATTGGATTTAGTTGGCCCGTTTCCTGTAATACAGAGATCACTATATGTCAGTTTAAACACTCATTGTTTTTTATTTTTCGTGGCCTTGTTATCAATTGTGGTTTTTATTCATCTCACCTTTCGGACTATGGATGGAGATTAGATCCAATGTTGGTTATCTTTCAGCCTTAGTCAGCAGTCTCCTCAAAAAGGCAGAGACAGCAGCCTTACGCGATAAGGTTGAGCAGTTGTCTAGGAATCCTTTTAACGCCTCGTCTCCTGCCTCAACAGTGCAGGTGACAGTGCCCCCGCCCATTCCTTTAGCCACACCTGAAAGGTATGCAGGAGACCCCCGTAAGACGCAGGTCTTTTTAACCCAGATATTGCTTCACTTTTCTTGTAAACCTGCTTCATTCCCTACTAACCATTCTAGGGTGGCCTTCGCCATCTCCTATCTAGTGGGTGACGCAGCAAATTGGGCGGTTCCGCTGGTAAAAAACAACAATCCCATTTTGTCTGATTGGGCGGCCTTTAGAGCCGAATTCGAGATGGTATTCGATCGCAGGGCCGCCTCCTTCACTGTGGATAAGGAACTTATGGAGTTGAAGCAGGGAAAAAATGAGTTGATTACTTATTTAACCTCGTTTAACAGATTAGTGGCTGAGGCTGAATGGCCGGAGGAAAAGAGAATGTCCCTCTTTTATCAGGGGTTAAAGGAGGAATTAAAAGATGTGGTGGCTCAAGTGGATCCTCAGCCCAAGACATGTGTAGACATGATCAATCTAGCATTGAGGCTAGATGGTCGCTTGTCAGAAAGAGGGGGGTATAGGAGAAGATGGGATAGAGGTACGTACCATTTTGATCGCACCTCTTCTAAACCAACTGGAGGACCTGAAAGTAGTACAGAACCTATGGAGATAGGAGCTCTCAGATCCCCTTTGTCAAAGGCAGAGAGGGAAGCCAGGAGAACCCAGGGTCTGTGTATGTACTGTGGGAAGAAGGGGCATTTTGTGAGAGACTGTCCCTCCAAGCCCAAGACTTCTAGTACCAGTAGATTCAAGAGAGTAGCGGTTTCTGCCACGACACCCAGTGATGGACAGGGGGAACCTGCTAATCCGGGGTCAGTTGAGAGATCAGAATGGAAATTGACCTCATTGTCGACTGTTGGGGTGGGGGAAACCGAGTCCCATTTGGTCATTGGAATGACGTTGGAATGCGAGCATAAGTGTCATCAAGTGCTGGTTATGTTGGACTCAGGGGCAACGGGCAATTTCATTGATGATGGCCTGGTGTCTAGGTTAGACTTACCACACATCCTGAGAGAGAACCCTGAGGAGGTTCTAGCGGTGGATGGTAAGCCGTTAAAGTCAGGGCAAATCACCGAAAGAACAAGTGAAGTGGGGTTGTCGGTTGTTTTGCGAGGTATCATTCACTCCGAGCTTCTATCTTTGAATATCATTGCAGCTCCCCAGTATGAGGTAATTCTGGGAATGCCATGGTTATGTCGACATAATCCTGTTGTTAACTGGAAACTTAAAACAATTGAATTTTTGCCTGAGTTTTGTCAGGATCACTTGGTGTCTGGACCTTCTGTTCATGTGGCCGTTCTATCCACCCATTATGTAGCAGCTACAGCAGCAGAAAAAGATGTACAGCTCCCTGAAGTATATAGCCCTTATAGTGATGTGTTCAGTGAGGTTAAAGCAGAAACCCTTCCTCCGCACAGGGAGTATGATTGCTGCATCGACCTGATTGAGGGGGCTACTATTCCTACTTGCAGGGTGTATGCATTGTCAGTCCCTGAGACTGCACACTTGAAAGAATATATTGACCACTACCTCCGCTTGGGGTTCATTCGACCTTCCCGCTCCCCTGCCGCCTCTCCTCTGTTCTTTATAGCGAAAGCCAATGGGGACCTAAGGGCTTGTGTGGACTATCGCATCCTGAATAAAAACACCGTCCGTAACCGATATCCTCTCCCCCTCATTTCTGTCATGCTTGACCAGGTGAGGGAAGCAAAAATCTATACCCGTTTGGACTGGCGGGGGGCTTATCATCTGGTCAGAGTACGCGAGGGAGATGAATGGAAGACGGCGTTCAAGACGCGATTTGGACTCTATGAGTATATGGTGATGCCCTTTGGGCTTTGTAATGCCACAGCGGCTTTCCAATTTTTCATTAATGATGTGCTAAAAGACTATTTGGATCGCTTTGTGGTAGTGTATATCGATGATATACTGATATACTCTCAGGAGGAATCCTGTCATGCCGAACAAGTGGGAGCGGTTTTGGACAAGCTGAGGGAACACCGTTTGTACGTGAAATTGAGTAAATGCGAGTTTGGGGTTCATGAGGTGGAGTTTCTGGGAGTGAATCTCAGCTCGCAGGGATTACAGATGTCGGATCGGAAGGTCCAGGCGGTGCAGGAGTGGCCAATCCCTAAGAACGTGCGGGAGGTGCAAAGCTTTTTGGGTTTTGATAACTATTACCGCCGCTTTATTGATCAGTTCTCGCAAAAGGCTGTCCCAATCACTAGGTTGTTGAGGAAGGGGGTGCAATTCGCCTGGAATAAAGAAGCTGACGGGGCTTTCCAGACTTTAAAGAAGGCGTTTGTTACGGCTCCTGTGTTGGCACACCCTGTTTTGGAACATCCCTTTGTAGTGGAAGCGGACGCTTCGGATGAAGCGATAGGGGCAGTGTTGTCTCAGAGGAATTCGCTCACAGGACAGCTTCATCCCGTGGCATATTTATCAAAGAAATTGAGCCCTGCTGAGTATAATTACACCATAGCAGAAAAAGAACTGCTGGCCATCAAACGTGCTTTCCAAGAGTGGAGGCAATGTCTGTGGGGGGCCTGTCAAGCGGTAACTGTATACAAAGACCATAGAAACCTCCAGTACATGACTTCGGCCAGGCATCTGACACAAAAACAGATGCGTTGGATGCTTTTCTTTGCGGAGTATAACTTTGTGGTGACCTTTAGGCCTGGCATAGACAATAGGAAGGCAGACGCTCTGTCCAGACAAGTTATGCCAGAAGTACCGAAGGAAGAGATCCAACAAGCTATTATCCCTGCTGCTAAGGTATTGTGTGTGGTTCGTGCTGAGAGGTTCCTGGACGAGGTACAGCATGCACGATCTTTACAGGCCTGGGAGAATTGGGCTTGTAAAAAACCGGGAAGATCTGTAAGAAAAGGTCTGCCGTTCCAGGGTGACAGTTTGTACCTACCCACAGTCGAGATACGGAAGAAAGCCTTTGATTGGTGCCATATAGCTCCAATGGCTGGGCACCCTGGTATAGCCAAAACATTGAGACTACTTCGAAGATACTTTTGGTGGGATACGTTGGTTAAGGATGCCTCCTTGTGGGTTAAAGGCTGTGAGGAGTGTGCAAGAGCAAAAGGGGAGAATACAAAGAAAAAAGGTCAGCTGATGCCCATGCCCACGCCCGCTCGACCATGGCAGAACATTAGCCTGGATTTTATTACGGGCTTGCCCGAGGAACAGGGGTGTTCAGCTATCCTGGTGGTCGTTGATAATTTGACAAAGATGGGTCATTTTATACCATGTAAAAATCTTCCGACAGCGGGGCAAACAGCTCAGTTACTGGCTTCTCAGGTCATACGGTTACATGGTATTCCCAGGGTGATAGTGTCCGACAGAGGGCCTCAATTTGTTGCTCGTTTCTGGAGGATGTGGTGTAAGGCTCTAGGGATTGATTCGACTCTCTCAACTAGCTTCCACCCTCAGACAGATGGGCAGACGGAGAGGTTAAATCAAACCCTGAAAAAATACCTAAGGTGTTATTCCACAGAAGCACAGGAATCCTGGGTGAACCTGTTATGGATGGCTGAGTTGGCATAAAACAACGCTTTGCATAGTTCAACAGGCTTGTCCCCTTTTAAGGCTAATTACGGATATGATGCCAACACCCTGCCTATTACTCTCCCCTCTGAAGTAGGCGATCAGCCCACTGTTCTGGCTCGCATGCGTACATTGAGGAGAGTGCATAGGGAAGCGCAGAAACACTTGCTGAAGGCCAAAGAAGTGTACAAACGATGGGAGGACAGGCACAGGATACCAGGTCCTCGGTTTCAGGTGGGGGACAAGGTGTGGCTCTCCACTAAGTACATCCGTTTTAAGTTGAGAAGCATATTCCATCCGCGATTCATTGGTCCTTATCAGATAGTGAAACAAATCAACCCTGTGGCTTACAAACTGCGGTTGCCTTGCTCCTTGAGAATACATCCGGTGTTCCATGTCCAGTTACTAAAGAGGGCTCTCACCTCTCAGAGGAGGGCGCCTCCGCCTGTGGAGTGAGAGGGTGGTCCTGAGTATGAAGTACGGTCCGTTCGTGACTCCAAGTTGCGCAGAGGTGTGCTGTGGTATCTGATCTCCTGGAAAGGATATTCTAGTGAGGATGATTCATGGGAACCGTGGAACAACGTTCATGCTCCCAGGGCAGTTGCTTCGTTCCATCGGAGGTATCCTTCCAAACCAGGTCCTAGGAGGCGCTTGGGAGGAGGGCATACTGTCAGGACTTAGCCCTCGCGCCTGCTCTACGAACTACAATCCCCATCTATCACGGGCCGGGAACTACAACTCACATGAACCCTTGCGGCCATCGCGATTTAGCGCTGGTGGGCGGGTTGCTCGGGGCTAGTGATTCTTGTTGTCCCTGCGGGAGCGGCTGCTCTCGATCCAGTGCATCTTCCAAGGAGTTAGTGCGGTTGGGAAAATCGGCCGCGCTAGTGATCCTGACTGGTATTGTACTGGGAACGTTTATTTTCATGATTTGCATTCCGATTCTTAGGAGCGCCGAGCGCTCACCTTTTGGATTCAATGCGAGTCGCTTTTGACTCAAACTATTACTGTGGTGCTTCGTATTCTTAACGTCCCTGGCTAGGGCGGGACTGGTGTTTGTTTGCTTCACCATTTACTTGGCTTGGTCCTACAAGTGGCGGAATGAAGGGGCAAGGCAACCTCATTACCGTCATGAATACATGACGAGTGTTTGTCCTTTTGTTTTGGATTACAATTCCCAAAGCGGGTGGCAGTGGCTTTGTGGCTACACCTCACCGTATTTGGTTGGTCTTGGTTTGTGGAGGTTTAGATGCCATTCATGGATTTCAATGCTGTAATTGTTATCATTGGAAATGGAATAAGCCTCTGCAGCGTTTTGCGTTCTTTACATACATTCCTGACCTGCTGGATAGTAGGAGCAGTACACTGTGCAAGACTTCATTGGCAGTAGGATTTACGTTTGAAAGAGTGTTACCACTCTGGGGGTATGTGAAGTCAACCTAACCTATACAGATGAATGTGCAGGGTGTTATCATAACCATGTATGTTAACTGTGTCCCTTGTGTTATGTAGGTATAGGAGGAAAAGGGATGAAGGCCGTCGTGCGGAGAATGATTCTTACTTAATGCAGGTGATAATCCGTTTTAGTGAGACCTTACTCAGAGTAGCCATAGGAAGTGTACTAATCTGTTCTTTTGTTTTGCAGCTTCCTTTCCCTGCTGTCCCCTCCTTTCCTTCCTTGGGTTTTCCCCGTTTTCGGGGTTTTTCCCTCACCGTATCGCTCGAACACCCTGTGTATGTACAGTCAGGGTGTTTGGGAGGTCCGGAGGTGGAGCTTATTGCTGCGAACGAATCCTGCAGAGTGCTGATCCTGACACAAACTGCTTCCGAGCCGCCCCAGGACACGCCCATGGACCCTTCACCTGCCACTCCTGCAAGTTCGACTGCATCAGGAACCACACCAAATCCACTAACCCCAAACAGAGCTCGGACAATAACCACCTAAAGTGCATCCTGCTCAACACCCGCTCAGTCCACAGACACTCCATCGAACTCTGGAACCTACTCGACACTACTTCACCGGACGTCGCCTTCCTCACAGAAACATGGATGACCGCCTCATCAGCCCCCGACATCTCCATAGCCATCCCGGAGACCTACAAAATCATCCGAAAGGACCGCATCAACCAAACAGGAGGAGGCATCGCCATCTTCCATAAGAACACCATTCGCATCACGACCAGCACAGACGATAACCTCGCTACCGCCGAGCACCTTCACTTCCAGATTCACACCAACCCCAAAACCACACTCAGAGGCACCCTCATCTACAGACCCCCAGGACCCCGCTCACAATTCAGTGAAGACATCGCTGACTTCATCAGCCCACATGCCCTCCCCTCCAAGGACTACATTCTACTGGGAGACCTCAACTTCCACCTGGACAAGAAAAACGACAACAACACCACCACCCTCCTGGACAGCCTGGCCAATCTCGGACTCAAACAACTCGTTGACACCCCCACCCACTCTGCCGGACACACGCTTGACCCTATCTTCACCTCCAGCAAACACATCTTCTTCTACCACACCACAGCTCTCCATTGGACAGACCACAGCTGCGTCCACTTCAACTACAAAAAGACCAAGACCCACAACCCCCCACAACCAATTCCCCGAAGAAACTGGAACAAAATCACCACCGACCAGCTTTTCTCGTCGCTTCAACAAAACCCCCCTACCAATTCATCGGACCCTAACCAAGCAGCCACCAACCTAACACAATGGATCACCCACAGCGCAGATGAACTAGCACCCTTGAAAAACCATCCTATCAAGCAAGGTAACAAAAAAGCCCCCTGGTTCAACGATGACCTTAAGAAATCCAAGAAGCTCTGTCGTACTCTCGAGAAAACCTGGAGAAAAAAACCCTACCTCTGACAACCTGGCCTCCTTCAAGAACGCCACCCGCAAGCACCACCAACTCATTCGATCCACCAAGAAATCAGCATTCAAGGATCGACTTGACAACAATGCCCAAAACAACAAGGAACTATTCAACATCGTCAAAGAATTCACTAACCCCTCCGCAGGCAATAACGACATCACCCCCTCCCAAGATCTCTGCGACTCTTTATCTTCATTTTTCCACAACAAAATCGCCGAAATACACAACAGCTTTCAAAACCAGCCCGAAGACCAGCCCACTCCAACCACCTCCAAACTAAAAACCCCCTCTAACAACCTTTGCGCCTGGAATCCAATCACCACTGAAGACACCATCCGCCTGATGAACCCCATCCACTCAGGATCGCCAACCGACCCTTGTCCCCACCACATCTTCAACAAAGCAGATTCCATCATCGCACCCCATCTCCGAGATGTCATCAACTGCTCCCTCAACTCCGCCACCTTCCCGGAAAACTGTAAACACGCCGAACTCAGCGCCCTTCTGAAGAAACCCACGGCTGACCCAAATGAACTTAAGAACTACCGCCCCATCTCGCTCCTCCCATTCCCCGCCAAAATCATCGAAAAAGCCGTCAACAGTCAGCTCGCCACCTTCCTCGAATCCAACAAATCCCTCGACTCCTCTCAATCAGGATTCCGAGCCAAACACAGCACCGAAACCGCCCTCATCGCAGCAACAGATGACATCCGAACACTATTGGACAACGGAGAAACAGTTGCTCTCATCTTACTTGACCTCTCCGCAGCCTTCGACACAGTCTGTCATAGCACCCTCATACAACGCCTC
The DNA here is from genome assembly GCF_964261635.1 of Lissotriton helveticus. NCBI lineage: Eukaryota > Metazoa > Chordata > Amphibia > Caudata > Salamandridae > Lissotriton > Lissotriton helveticus. The sequence goes on from NC_136057.1 coordinate 996,547,902, forward strand.
AGCAACATCAAGGGAAGGCATTGAACTGGATCATATCGTTCCTCTCCGGAAGAACCCAGAGAGTCCGCCTCCCCCCTTTCAAATCAGAGGCCACCGAAGTCATCTGCGGCGTACCACAAGGATCATCTCTCAGCCCCACCCTCTTCAACGTATACATGAGCCCCCTCGCATCCATCGCGCGCCAACACAACCTCAACATAATCTCCTAAGCAGACGACACCCAGCTGATCCTCTCCCTCACCAAAGACCCAAACATATGAATTCCATACTACTCACAGTAACATTGCAAGTCCCAGCTCCGAGTTCCCTGGATGCTGGGGCTTCTTAGTCCATGCAAAGTAACTCTCGGGGGCTCGACAATCCTCAATACTAATCCTTAGGGTGGTTTTGTTGCGTGCATGCTGAACGCCGGTGGTGCAGGTCAGAGGCGAATACCACACACACCTTAAGTATCCAAACATGGGCTAAGAAGCCCCAGCATCCAGTGAACTCGGAGCTGGGACTTGCAGTGTTACTGTGAGTAGTATGGAATTCAATACAAAGCAGCAAGTGCTCTTCATCAAATTACAGCAGCTTGGGAGAAGGTATGAAGCAAGCGCAGAGAACTTAAAATGGGAGGCAGAGATTGTACATTAGTCTTGAATTGAAAACACATAACGCAACTTTGCATTTATTTTCGTCATAATGAGACTGCCTGCCAAGATCGTAATGAATTATACAAAGACATTTTCAAAATGTATTCTGCGAGTATGCTGTAAGAATGTGTATTGAAACATTTTAAAACAAAGTCTGCTGCTTCAAGGTGCAATAACTTATTGTCCACGAGTGTTGGCTGAGGAAACAAAAGGAACAAGCCTTTAAATCAAGCTGAACAAGCATTGGCATAGCCAATAGGTCTCGCATTGGGGAACTTATAAGTATTTAGTTATGCAGCACAATATCCTTACTGCCACAACATTAACTGTTGCATGGCTAAACACTTATAAGGTCCCAATGCGAGACCTATTGGCTATGCCAATGCTTGTTGTTACTATGGCCTTGCTGCTTCAAAGCTGGAGGCCAGCCACATACACTGGAGCCCTCCATTCCCACTCAGCCCCAACATGGCCACCCTAATCCTTGCATCCCCTGCTCTGGCAGGTCGCAGGCATCTCTGTGACCCGACCGGCAGCGTCCGTCTGACCTTGCAGGTCACTTCGGCACACACTCTCCTCCGGCACAAACTCCAGGCCGCGATTCTCCAGGTGACTGCGGCTCTACCCCATGGACACGCTCCACTCTACTTGACAGCCGCTCACCCTCCTGACCTCAACCTTCCACATAGACAAGAGAGACTGGCTCAAACATGGCCACCTCAATCTCTCTCGCTCCGGCAAGCAGCAGGCGTCCAGGGAACTGGGAAGACAGCGTCCATGAACGCCAGCCGTAAGTCCTGACCAGGGCCGGACTGGCCGGTGCGGGCACCGGGCAATCCCCCGGTGCGCCGCAAGGGTGGGGGCCAGTTTGGGCCCCTGGGGGCCGTTTTTGTTACAAGGCCTTTTTTGCAGCATAGCTGCAAAATCGGCCCTGTAACAAAATCGTCCGAAAACCGGCCCCGGCAATGAGCACTTTGCCAGGGCCAGTTTGGGTTCCCAGTCTGGCCCTGGTCCCGACCTGAATTCCCTCCTCCTCCAGGATGAGCAGGGGCAGGTGTGCTGGCAGCCATCCGCCGGCACCATGGGAGGGCAGCAGGGGGGCTGCCCTACCTCCACATGATCGTTTCATCCTCTCCTTCCCTCACTCCGACTGGGCGCAGGAGATCTGGGAGAGGCAGCGACCCCTCAGAGCCAGGTCCATCTTGTGTTCCCACACCCCCGGCCACAGACAGGGAGTGCCAAAGGTCAGCATTGATGGGACACTAGAGGCACCCGGCGGGATTTGCGCTGATGGTTATACCTGGTCCGAGGAGTCTTCCTGGGTTCCTTACTTATTGCTGGTTTCAGTACGACCAAGCAATCTACTTTTCGTCGCTATGGCCACTTGGGGTCCCAACACGAATTCCCTTGGAAACCGATGGGCAGGGGTCTTGACGGGGGCCTTCTCCCAGGATTTTTGCCATATGCAATGCTTTAAATGGGCCAGTACTCACAGGTACTGAGTACCGGCACTTCTTGTTTTTACTAAGCAGAGTACTGGCACTTTTCCAGTGGCTAAGGAGAGTACCGGTACTCTGATCAGATACTGGGGAGGTGCCTGTGGGCCAGCTGTGGCCCGTTTATTTCGCAGCATGTTTGCCGTTTTGGCGCCTGCTGGAGGCCTGCCGCACGGGTAAAAGAGCCTCTGCTCCTGATGCTCTCATTGTCCTCAACCACCCCCTGCCGGGCTTCCATGCTGGGTCGAATTGTTGTTAGTGTGTTAAACATCGGCTGCCAGGGGCACAGTGATGTGTGCAGCCTGAATGGGTGTGAGGGAAGAGAGCCTGCATAGGTGACTGTATCATTAAACGCTTGGCCTCCCACTGAGGCCTGACGCACTTGCTCCTGCAATTCCGCCCCCACCCCTGTCCACCTGACTGGAGGGTATTTACTGATGAGGTGGCTGGGCTGCACCGGATAAGACTGTACCCCAATGGCCCCAACTGCATAAGTTAAACCCTTTCATAACTAAAATGGAAGAATACACATGTCTAGCAATTTCAAAATGGCATGAATTTTTATTTGCTCCTTTTTTTTTATAAGTAAATAACCATGTTTAGCTTGATATCATCACTGCACTTACTTAAATCTTCAGCCATGTGCTTGGTTTGTTCAACTGACATCAAAAGCAAGGCCACTATGTCAGTTTTATCGAATTGTGGAGCACAGATTTTTTGCCTTTGTATGTTTGTACATTTATCATTTAAAACATGCCGGAGTGATCGACAGCATGAGAAACAGAGTGTGTCTGATAAACTAAGGGAGAGAAATAGGAGATGCGAAAAAGAAGAAGAGCTGCATGAAAGAGAGAAGGAAGAGTTTGAGGGAGGTTATGGCCTCAGAGATTCAGGAGGAAGAGGTGTCTGATAAGGATTAATGAGGTAAAGTTGGATTTAAGAGAAAGTGTCTGTAGGCAAAGTTTTGTGAGGTGCTGATGTGAGAAAGTCAGTGTAGAGTGTGTGAGACAGACAGCAAGTTGATAAGAGAGGATGTGGTTACAGGAGAACGTTACAAGGGGGTGAAAAGAAGTAAAAAAAGATGTGGAAAGTTAATTTTAAGAAAGTTTTGAGAAAAGTCTGAAGGCGACGATAGTGAGGAAGGGAGTCATTCATGCATGTGCGAGAGAAAAAAAATAGATGTATTGGTAAGCGGAGAATATGCGAGATGGAGAAAGGGATTAGGAGGGTGAGAAAGGTGAGGATGTGGCAGCCTATTTAGGGAGTGTGGTGAATCAATGCTGTTGGAGAGGAGATGTGGCAAAAGAGAGGATTTTGTGTGATAAAGAGAAGAGTGGAGGGACATTTTTTGGGCCAATGGGCAATTCCACCCCCACCCCTGCCCATCTGCTGGGACATTGACAGGGATGAGGTGGTGGAGATGGCCTACGCAGCCTGCCTGGAGCCCAGGTGAGAAGGGAGGAGGTCTACTAACCTTCCCATCAGAGGCCAATATTGTTCTTCCCCTAACCTCTGCCCTACTGGACTCTGCATATGCTCACGACCCTGCGGTGCGCACTGTCTGCCACTGCAAGCTCTCCTGCCGTGTGGCCTTCTGCCGAGGGAAGAGGAAGGAGAACGGGGTGAAAGAAGGTAAAGAGTGAGGGGCCAGAGATAGAAGGAGAAGAGGAGAGTTTAAAGGGGGAAAAATAGACAGAAGGGGTAAGTGCAGACAGAGATGGGGAAGAGATCGAGACGGCTATGGAAAGAGTAACAGAGGCACTGAGATGGCAGATTAGAAATAGAAAGAGTGATCGTAATTATAGGATACCTTAGGGGTAAAGAGAACGGGGCAGCAAGAGAAATCAATACAAATGGGAGAGAAGTGAGTGGGGAGGGATTGCGAGATTAGAGATGTGAAGATTGATAGAGAGTATTTGCTGGTTTGTGTGCTGTCAAGAGCAATGCAAGGGAAAAATGAATACTCAATAGAAGTGTTTCTATCATCATGTCTCACTCCGCCTCTAACCCCGCCCACGAAGCCCATAGCTACGCCCCTAACTCAATTTAATGAGTACCTGCACTTATTTTTTTCCATTTAAAGCACTGGCCATATGGCGATCCTCAGTCCCGGAGATCCCGGGCGGGAGATCCTAACTGTCGGCCATTTTGTTCCAGTTCTTTGTTTCTCTGCCGTTTCTTATTTCTCTTTAATCACCCTTTATCTACTGAGCCCATCTTTGTTTTTTCCATTCACACTTCCAGCATTCCTCTTCTGTCACTCTTCAGTTATCACGTTCTCACTTTCTCTTTATACTTACCTCTGGATTTCACTTTCACACTTTCTCCCATCTCTTCTCTCTTCTCAGTCGCATTTTCTCCCTCTCACTCCTTAATCTCTGCTAACATCTTGCTCGCTCCTATCATTTTCTTCTTTTGTTCTCTCTGCACATCTGGGCAGGGCTGCGGCTGGAATGCAATCAATCTCGGTGCGAGCAGAGCACATTCCAAGCAGGCTCTTCCTACTCCAGCATCGGCGATCCCTCGACGGGTGCCGGCACTGGCTGCGCACCGAGCAGCCCTCAACCCGGGCACGAGTCAGGCCTGTCAGTGATTTACGGCTCTTCTTGGGCCTCGGCAGTTTTCTTTTGTCAGATGAATGACTACACGTGTTCCCCTGAAAAGAACTCACCGCTCTTTATGGACAAGCTTTGACAAAGCCAACAGGTCTCGCTGCTTTTAAAGATCACTCTGACAGGTCCTTGAACCGCTGCAATCGGCACAGATTCCCGAGCATCCTGGGAAGTGACAACTGCCAGAGGTTTTGAGGGCTGCTTCGTCTGAAGTAACCACCAGATCACCATTTAGATCTTAGACCATGATATTATACAGTATTTAAGTGCAAAGCAACCTGAGGGACCTACCAGAGGTGTGTAACAATGTGAAGAGCCACATATATATGTTTTTCATGCGTGCACAAAAGTGCGCGGGTGGCACTCAATCACGTTGGAGTTGAGAATGTGAATGAGTAATAAAGATGCCTTTGATTTTTGTTTTGAGCATGTCACATCTGCTGTGCGTTCAGACACAGAGGTCAAATGACAGGTTATGTTTTCTGTCAAATTTCTCATTGTTCTTCTAATACAGAGACTGGTGTTTTCTTTCTCTGACTGCTATGTGTAAGCATTTTGTTAAGTGAATTATGTAACAATCCTGCCAGGGCAGAAGGAGTGTGAAAGGATATAAGTTTTGCTAACATACAACAAAATTAAAATCCCTATTAATGAACTATACAAATTATTAAAAATACATCAGCAACTAGGAAAGCATTAATAAAGTAATTGTTTAGCTTGACGAAAATGTTTATTTTAAAATGCTCAAAACAAAACGAGGCACTTTACTCGGTGATGTGCAAATGATAAATATTTGTGAATCCCGATTTTCACACATTATCATTTGTTCAAAATATAATTTTATCTGTAAAACAACGTCTGTGCAAATCTAGAGGCCATTTCAATGGAAAATGTGCTGTCTGTAAATGAATGTGCGTGCCACGCCGTGATGTAGTTATATAAGTGTGACAGCGTGCTCCAATGCTCACCACGAGCAATATACCACACCTCTGCGGAATGGGCGTGGCTCATTTCCTACACTTGTTCTTAGTGTGACACTTGGACTTTCCACAAAGCCTATGACTTCAGTGACATAACATTGATGACAGCACCCCCATTCTTTAAAATGTTCCAGCACTACTGCTCTGATCTCGACTGTCCCAGCCAGATGAGCAGGAAGGGCAGGGAGCAAGGTGTGGGACAGAGAAATTAAGAAGAAGTAGAGAGGCAGGAAAAGGAGATGAGAGAGGGAGAAAGAGAGAGCGAGAGAGAGAGAGAGAGAGAGAGAGAGAGGGAGAGAGGGAGATGGAGAGGGAGTGGGAGGGGGAGGTGGCTGGATGATGCAGGTGGACTCCCCCCCTCACGGTGTGAGATCTTGGAGGTAGTCACTTCAGTAACAGGGACATTTGTGGCTTTCACAACTAAGATGGCTGTGAGGAGAATTCACTGTATAGGAATATGTTCTCCCATAGAAAATGGCTGTGATGTTCTTTCATGGCATGGACGACCATGGCAGTAATGGGTAGCAGCACTTTGGATGTTCTGAGTGACACACAGAGATAAAAGAGGTGCTCAACAGCACCACCCCGGACATAGCATTCTTCACCGAAACCTGGACCAACACCACCTCTGGACCGGACATAGACATCGCCATCACCATTCCCCAAGGATACAAGATCTCCAGGAAGGACCGCCCCACCCGCTCAGGAGGAGGAATCGCCATCGTCCACAAATCTACCCTCTGCCTGAGCACACTCCCTGACGAGCCCATAGACCTGATGGATGACCTTCACTTCAAGATATTGGCCAGCCCTACCTCCACCCTCAAATGAACCCTCATCTACTGACCCCCTGGACCCCGCAGACTTTTCGCCAACTCCATCATGGACATCATCTCCCGCATGCCATTGCGTCCACCAACTACTCCCTACTGGGAGACCTCAACTTCCACCTCGACAACCAACTGGACCCCAGCACCACATCCCTCCTGGACAACCTCCACAACATTGGACTCCGCCAAATCATCACCGAACCCACGCACTCAGCATGACACACCCTCGACCCCCGCTTCACAACAGGAAACTCCATCACCTTCAGCCACACCACCGAACTCCCATGGACTGACCATCGATGCGTCCACTTCACCTTCAGAACACCCACCATCCACAGACACCAGCACCTGCTCCCACAAAGATACTGGACCAGATTCACCGACGACCAGCTAACCTCATCACTCAGCCACTCCCCCCCAACCATCGCGGAAAACGACGACGCCAACATGGCAACCCAAACCCTGCACAGATGGATCTCTGACAGCGCCAACACCATAGCCCCCTCAAGAAAAACAACAATACCCATGCCAAGAAAGCTAGATGGTTTACCACCGAACTTCAAGAGAACAGACGCACTTGCGCCGCCTCGAAAAGGCCTGGAGGAACACCAAATCCACAGAAGCCCACAACAACTTCAGAGCCGCCACCAACGCCCACCACCAACTCAACAGAGAAACGAGGAAAAAAGCGATTGAAGACAGAATCTCCACTCATGCACACAACTGCAAAGAACTCTTCAACTTCATCAAAGAGTTCGCCCAACCCCCCCACGAGTCCACCGATATCCCTGCCTCACAAGACCTCAGTGACAAACTCAGCACCTTTTTACACCACAAAATCAAGAGCATCTATGACAACTTCGATGAAGACAACCAATACACTGAGCCCTCACCAACCAACCCTGACACCCTGAAGCCAGCGATCTACAACTGGGCAGCCCTCACCACCAAAGACAAACTGAAGACGATGAAGTCAATTTACTCGGGGCCTCCACGGACCCCTGCCTCCACCACATTTTCAACAGAGCCGCCGACATCATCGCATCCATACTCTGCCACACCATCAACCGCTCCATGGCTACCGCCTCGTACCCCGATGACTGGAAACACGCCGAGATCAACCCCCTCCTGAAGAAACCCTCAGCAGACTCCAGCGACAGCAAAAACTACAGGCCCATCTCCCTGCTCCCGTTCCCAGCGAAAGTAATCGAGAAAGCAATCAACAGCCAACTCGCCACATTCATCGAATAGCACAACATCCTCGACTCCTCCCAATCCGGCTTCAGAAAAAAACAGAGTACGGAAACCGCCCTCCTCGCCGCAACAGACGACATCCGCGCCATACTGGACAAAGGAGAAACAGCAGCCCTCATCCTCCTCTACCTCTCAGCGGCGTTCAACACAGTCTCTCACCGCACCCTAATATGCAGACTCCATGACGCAGGGATCCAAGACAAAGCCCTCGACTGGATCCGCTCCTTCCTCTCCGGCAGAACGCAGCGGGTCAGACTCCCCCCTTTCCTCTTGGACCCCACACCAACCACCTGCGGAGTCCTCCAGGGATCCTCCCTTAGTCCTACGCTCTTCAACGTCTACATGGCCCGCTTCGTCAGAACCTACGGACTCAACGTTGTGTCATACGTAGACCCCCAACTCATCCTCTTCCTATCTAACTAACCTAACACCGCTAGACACAATTTTCGAGAAGGCATGGAAGCCATCACCAAATGGATGAAAAACAGCTGCTTACAACCAACCACCAACAAAACGGAAGTTCTCATCATGGGCCCAAACCCGACGCTTGGAACGAAAACTGGTGGCCCCCGCCTTCGGAATTCGCCCACCCCCACGGACCATGCACGCAACCTGGGAATCATCCTTGACTCAGAGCTCAAAATGGACTACCAGATCAACTCCGTCTCATCGTCCTGCTTCCACACCCTCTGCCTCCTTCGTAAGACCTTCAAATGGAACCCTCTTGAACACCGAAAAACCGTCACTCACGCCCTGGTCACCAGCAGACTCGACTACGACAATGCACTCTATGCCGGAATAAACAAAAACCTCACCTGCAAGCTACAGAAAATCCAAAATGCCGCCGCAAGAGTGGTCCTCAACCTGCCAAGACACTGCCACATCTCCCAGCACCTGCGCACACTCCACTGGCTCCCCATCGAAGCTAGAGTCACCTTCAAGAAGTTCACCCATGCTCACAAGGCCCTCCACGACACTGGGCCAGCATACCTCAACAGCTGACTCAAATTCCACATACCCCAAAAGACCCTATGATCAGCCCAGCTCTCCTACGCCGCAGTCCCCCGCACCAGAAAGACCAGATCAGGAGGCCGCTCCTTCTCCTTCCTCGCGGCCAGAGCCTCGAACGACCTTCCGCTCCACCTCAGACAGAACATCGCTCTCCATCTTCGCAAGAAACCTCAAAACCTGGCTCTTCGACAGACCCCCTCATTGGTGGACTGGAACCTGTGAATCCCCCCAGCGTCTTGAGACCCTTACGTGTGAGTAGTCAAGCTTAACAAACACCTTGATTGATTGATTATTGGATAACTGCTGACACCTAATGTGGTATGGGAAGAAAGTAGAGTAACATACAATGCACTGCACTTCTGCTTTGAGTTACACAAGTGAAAAACTCCATTTAAGAAAAACAAGTAGACATTCAGTAACCTAGCACCGTTTCAATCTCATATGTCATATAAATAGTGTTCAACTTTGCAACAATGGAACTCACCATTGCACTTCCTTCCTATGAATTCCGCATCCCCAGCTGAGTGGTTTCTGGTTCCTAGAAATACCGGGTTGGCCTAATTCCCAGCCAAATGGGGAGACAAGGAAGTGATGGTGGGGAAGGTGTAGAAAGAGAGAAGAATGGAGGCAAGGAATAGAGGCAGGGGAAGTGAGAGGTCCATGACTGCCATTGAGGTGCCTAACTTACTGCCTGGAGCTTCTGAGCCTCTTTAGCTTATTAAAGCCTGGTTCACTAAAGCTTGTTTCTGCCTAGATTCTGCATGACTGGGAGTCTGTAGGTTTGCTAGCAAGTGCTTAATTTGTGCTCGTGTTTGCAGGTGCTCGACACTGGCAGGTATTTTTAAACACTGGTACTGATGAGAGTACACAACAAGGTGGTGCTCTCTGACAATTTCTGAACATGCTAAAAACATATACTGAACTAGCAAGTCCAGGCCTTCCTTAAAGGAAAGGGTAACCTGGAAACGGCAAAAATTTCACACTGGTTTAAGTGTGAGGATTGGTATGTAAAGTTGGCCCTGGCATTTGGACAACAGTAACAAGAACTGTGGTGGTGCCAGTTGCAGTGGAAGACCTTGGGCCCTTGCACTTACATATTTACAAAATATGAACTGTTTTCAGGCTTGGGTATCTATTTGTCTGATGGTCTGCGTGTGGGTGATAGCAGGCATGCTGGTCTGTGTGTGCATGGACATTTGTATCTGAATATTGCTTTGTCTGCATATATGCATTAAGATGTATGTTGATGTGTGCATAGATAATATGGAGCTCAATACAGGTCACACTGTAACCACAATGGACTCTGTAATGGGAGTTGCCAGTCACCTCGGGCATAAGAGTTTATGGTAAATTGCAGGTCTGATGTGTTTTACCTGGACATTTCACCATTTGAAAACAAGCGAAATATTAGGGTGAAAACAGAGGAGGGAAATGGAGAAGTCTTGATTAGTGCAGTAATCAATAATTTCTTAGAGAACCCTCATAGTGCTTTGTTGGACTCTGTCCTTTCTGTTGAGTCATTCCCAGACTTTTTAATTTCACCCTCCTGTTTTCTGAACCTATTTTTGTTGGCTTTTAGGACTCTGCACATATTACCACTGCTAACCAGTGCTTAAAACATGGTACAATTGGCTTACACTCATTTTAAGTCCCTAGTAAAGTAGTACTACATGTATCCCGGGCCTGTAAATTAAATGCTACTAGTGGGTCTGCATCACAGATTGTGCCACCCACTTAAGTAGACCTTTAAACATGTCTCAGGCCTGCCATTGCAGCCTATGTGTGCAGTTGTAAATTGCCAGTTCAACCTGGCAAGGTAAACCTCTTGCCAGGCCCAAACCTCCCTTTATAATACATATAACTCCCCGCGACACATCCCACAGGGCAGAGTGCAGTGATTTTAAAATGCTGGGCATGTATTTTTAGGTTTTACATGTCCTGGTAGTTAAAAACTATTTTTCACTACTGTGAGGCCTACCTCTTCCATACTATAACATTGGGTTACCGTGTTACATTTAGTAAGTGATAACTTTCAATTGGGAGCAGATAGACAGATTGATTTTGGTGTCTAAAAGATTGTAGTTAAAAGCCCTCTTTAATGGTAAAGTCAGACATAATGAGGAAAGTGCTACTTTTAGAAAGTTGCTATTTTCTTGTCCTAAACATTTGGTGCCTGCAGCCTGATCCCGGGTCACATGACTAGGTGTAGCTGGCAGTTGATTTTTGTGTATTACCCCCAGACAGTGAGACAAAGGGAAGATAGGTGTTGGCTGGATAGCCCACTCTGAGATAATGAGGGGAGGAGCTGTCACCTACCCCACTTGCACACCACTAAGGCTCTGCCTAAGCACTCCCCCAAAGAGTTTGACACTGGTCTTTTGTAACCTCAGATAAACTGGGGCAGGACAGGGAGGGAGTGGATGCTTGACATCTCAGAGGGGTGGAAACCTCTAGAAGCATCCTATACTCGAAAGTGGGCCTCAGATATAAATATTGAATCCTTAGACCCAACTCTTCATTACATTTCTGTACTGTGGACTCTGCCAGGAAGAAAGATTGCTGTGCTGCTGAAAGGACTGCCACTCTGCTAGATTGCTGCCTGAAAGGACTGCTGCCCTCCTGTGCTGACCTGCTGCCCTCTTGCCTGGGTGAAAAGGACTGAACCTGCAACTCTAAACTCAGGACCCCAGTGTAACTCCAAGGGCTAGTTGGATGGCCTCTTAATCAGAAGATTCAGGGACAGAACATGCTTCCCATCACCTTAAATCCAACACCTGAACTCTGCCATCTGTGAGAACTGCCATTCCATGTGGTGTCAACCCAGTCCTGGACCCTTGGAAGTGGGCCGGAAGATGCTCTGCCAGCCCATTTGTGTATTCAGCAGAACTGATGCATCTCAGAACAGATGCATCTCTTTCATGGCGTGGGGCATCTCCCACAGAAATGGGATGTCATCTCTGCTGCTCTATGCCCCACACATTGAAACGATGCATCGCCTCTGCTTCGTGGACTTCTCCGATGCAAGCTCTTCACATCACCCATTGGAGCCTATCAGAACCGCCTCCACACGCAAGTACATCGCCTCACCCAACTCAGCCCATAAGAACCGGCGCAGTGTGACGCATCTCCATGCAGGGACATTGCATCGCACTTCGCAGCTCCCCAGAACCGCCACTGTGCGACGCATCTCTGCCCGGGCCCATCTTCAATGCGGGACTCCTTATCTCTATGCAAGCATGATTAAGTACTGTGTTCAGCAGACCTAAGTGGATCCCTGTAGCCAGCCTGCACTCCATCGCAGTCAGCTTAAACTTGTGACTTTATCCCATTCCAGCACAACAAGTTCCAGCGACAGTTGGTCCTTTGTGCTTTATGCTGATATTGCCACTTAAACCTTTAAAATTGCATATCTCCGATTCTACTGATTGGATTTTTGTCACATCGGTCCTGATTTATTCATTAAAATTTACCATATTTTTCTGAATTGCTGTGGGATTTTTCTTGTGTTTCTACTTTATTACTGTTTGAAGTATTGTACAAATACTTTATACATTGCCTCTAAGTTAAGCCTGGCTGCTCTGTGCCAAACTACCAGACGGCTGAGCACAGGTTAATTTAGGGTTTGCTTGTGACTTCACCCTGACAAGAATTGTGGCTGCTGCTTGAGTAGGGTTTAAACCCCCCCTCAAACAGTACCCAATTTCTCACATCTTAGTCCTAATATCCCCACCGGAAATACAAATCCTCCCCCGATTGGTAACTCCAGGTGGGAGGTAGGATTCACTGGTTTATGCCCATCTCATCTTTGTGCCCAAAGTGTCCGTATGCATGCACTGTCGAAATGTCAAATCCATTTTTGAGAGGAGAGCTGTGGACCTCTGACTCGAAGGTGCCTTTCTGCGACAGTTAGGTGGGGGAGAGGGGGGGGGGGGGGCAATTGGTACCTGAATTCCAAGGGGCATGGTCTTGGCCCCACTAAAGATTGTGATCAAACCTCCCAGAGTAGGATGGCAGATAGGACATTAAGAACAGACAGGACAAAATGTAGAGAAGGCCTGTGCATTTCAAAGATGACCTTTTGAACTGATCGTATGTTCAAAGGCCTTGGTGGATATAACTACTGGGGTTTCCGCCTCCAAAAGAAGACACATTTTTGGATTTCGACACATATGCTGGTTCGATACTGGGACATTGATACAAGGAGACATTAGGACAGGAAGGACTGCAACTGGACTATCCGCAGACTTGTAGTGGCTTGGAGCTTGTCATCCTCCAAGAAGGGGACTGTCACTTGGTGGATTTTGCCTGAATGTTGCTGGTCTGCAGCTAAGTGCCAACTGTTGTGGCCTGGGTCTCGAAGTACTCTCCAAGGTCTGGTGAGCTGGCCTCCTGTCCACGATATCCCAGAGACAAAAAGGATCTCACTGTGTCCACGAGATCATAAGGATCGCACTGGGTGTGGCGGAGACAGATGGAAGTGATCGTGGTTGGGACAAGGATCACCCTCTCATGCACCAACATCTCGCTGTGCAAGAGGAGTAGGTCGCAAGATCAGCAGCCATCTGAGGTACCGGGATGTGAGGAGTTAGAGGAGTGCAGGGGAAGCTTGCAGAGTACGAGGGACCCGTGCTTGCAACCAGGAGAGTTGTGCTCCAGAGTGTGTGGTGTCCGAGGGGTGTTGGGGGAACCTGAGCCAGGAGCTGAGACTGTCGTCGGCCTCCAGATTGGGAGGACAATAGAGCATGACAATGTAGCTTCTGTCCAACGTTGTTGGAACCTTCTCCCTGTACCCATGCCACAGGGTGCTTTGTTTTGGAAAATACAGTGACAAGACCTGAGGAGTTTTGTGTGCGTTGTGGGTATCTGCCGCTGACAGTCGGGGTCTATGGCAGGTCACACCTCTGCTTGAGGGGAAAGCATTTCTCCAGACTTGAGAGTGCACCACCTTCCTGGGTCACAACCTTTTGTCTATGGGGGATATCGATCCCGCACTCGTGCAGGTGCCATCGGGAACCCGGAGGACTAATCTGGAAGGACAAAACTAAGTAACTGTTTCTTTCCACATTAGTTGGTTCCAACTGTCTAGTCAACAAGGCGCCAGCCGGGGCAATGGGTATAATTATTTATTGTAGTTGAAGACTGAGGGGCTGGGTCACAAGGCGTAGTCAAAGAACTGTGACTGTTTACCCATTCTGCTAATGGTAAAGTCCGACAATTGCATAGAACTGTAAAGTGTATATACAATGTGTGTTTATTTTGATTTCACTAGAGAAGTTTCACAATTGAGTATAACTGTAAATTGTATATACAATGTATATCTCGTTTTAATTTCAGTGTATGTGTGTAATACAAAGACAAGTGCTTTTCTACATACAGTGTTGAATATTTTTGTAGCGTACACAGTGTGTTGCAAGGGGGGATGTTGTGCCAATACTTTACTATCAAAGAATCAAAAAAGGGTCTTGACTCCTAACTCAGCAGGGCTGAGTCCAACCAAATTTTATATAACAAAACAAAAGCCAATGCTGAGAAACCCAATTATCAACTGATAATTAACCACAATAGCTGTTGTCGAATCAAACAAAAACAACCTGCTCATAATATAGCATCATGTGAGATTTATTCTCTTTTGTAGAATTTTCACTTTTTGGCACAATATTTTTAGTGCATGGGAGTACAAAGAATTTTATATACAATATATACAAACATAAGCATAAATCACAGAGAACATTTTACACATTACATACACACTTGGCCATTCAATCATACAAAGAACATTCACACAAATGGCAAAAAAACAATATGTCCACGTATTGGTAACGAGTAGATGGAAATAATCCTTTCGTGATTGTCAATTTCTAGAGTCTGTATAATTCACAGTTCTACCAGAAAGTCTCTTGTAACAAATTAAAGAACTGTTATACGACATCAGTAATAAACCAAATATGGGACAGGGCTGGTCGACGCGTTTCGAACCCCTGTTTGTTGTTGGGGTTCTCCTCAGGACCGGATGGGTTCTGAAAAAATAACAGAGGCTTGCTTAGGATTGCTTACTAAAAAGGGATAAGAGACCATCTCCAGATAAACCATAGCCGCTCCCTACCTTGAGATAATTGTTGATGAATCACAGTCAATCGTGTAAAGAGTAGATATCCCAACTACGGAGTTCAATTTGTATCCCACAGGAGGAGTGTTCACGGGGACTGTGAAAGGAAAAAATACAGACACGTGCTATATTTAATCATGCATGCATGTCAACCCGCACTCATTCTAGTGGTCCTAGCTAAGGGGCGTCGTGCTTACCCGCTGCTGTGACGGCTTCTGGCTCGCCGGCATATCCTCGTTTGTTGAGAGCGGCCGCTCCTTTGCTGTAAAACAAACGGGGAAGAGTCTAACATGCTGGGCGTCTCGAACATGCTGGGCGTCTCAAACGCTTGCAGAGTGTAAATCGGACTGGTGAAAGTACATACCGATTGAGGGAAAAGGCGTCCGTCCTTCTCTCAGGTTTGATCGAATGGTTCACCTGAACTGGTTGCGCTGCTGAGAGCAATACTTCCTGGTTTACGAGTGAATTCCCAGTGCTCATGGGACTTGTAGTTTAATACCTCTACACCCTTACACATTGATGGATGCAAACGACGGACTGGATGGCAGTCCATTCTGATTGAGGAAACAGGACAATGTTTAGGCAAATTAGACAGTTGGTTTATAAATTTCAGAGATCTCGTTTAAACCCCTGATTGCCGTGTTGAACTTCATTATTAACATCGCCTCGCGCTGTGACAATTTTGCGTCCAAATCACCGCCTCTTGGGTCTTTTTCGATTTTGGATAGCACTGTCCATTTTAAATCACTTTTCACATGTTTACATTTTGACCAGTGATTCACTAGTGGGGCATTTTCAACTCCTCTGTGGATTCGTGATTTATGCTGCGTTATTCGATTTCTTACTTCTTGTGTCGTCTTCCCGATATATACCAGAGGGCAAGGGCAGATAATCGCATACACGACATTTTTGGTTTTACAATTTGTAAAAGCGTCGTGCTTCCAATAGATGTTCTCAAACGTAAACACAGAGCGGAGGTACAGAAAAATCCTCATGAAGGTTTTTGAGTAAATGCCGAACAATTACGGCAATTCCTAAGGATTCGCCGTAATTGTTCGGGAAAGGAAGAGTATTTTAAACATGCTGACCATCTGAGAAATCGTCTCATTCAAAGAGGGTACCCTAAAAAACTATTAAAAAACTCCCTGAAACGAGCCTGGTGGACTCCACGTGAGACTTTACTTGAGAAAAAAACTAAACAGGACGTAAAAAGGATGGTGTGCGTCACTACTTTCTGCCCAGCTGCAAACCAACATAAGAAACTTATAATGTCCAATTGGCATTTACTCAAAAACCTTCATGAGGATTTTTCTGTACCTCCGCTCTTCGCATACAAAAAAGAGAAGAGTGTGGCTAATCACGTCGTAAGAGCTGATCTACCTATTGTGAAGGCTCCAACATTACAAAGTATGTTTGGGTTTCCCCCCCCAAAAGGGCACCACAAATGTGGAACATGTACTTGTTGCAATGAAACCATAGAAGACTCTGTGTTTACGTTTGAGAACATCTATTGGAAGCATGACGCTTTTACAAATTGTAAAACCAAAAATGTTGTGTATGCGATTATCTGCCCTTGCCCTCTGGTATATATCGGGAAGACGACACAAGAAGTAAGAAATCGAATAACGCAGCATAAATCACAAATCCACAGAGGAGTTGAAAATGCCCCACTAGTGAATCACTGGTCAAAATGTAAACATGTGAAAAGTGATTTAAAATGGACAGTGCTATCCAAAATCGAAAAAGACCCAAGAGGCGGTGATTTGGACGCAAAATTGTCACAGCGCGAGGCGATGTTAATAATGAAGTTCAACACGGCAATCAGGGGTTTAAACGAGATCTCTGAAATTTATAAACCAACTGTCTAATTTGCCTAAACATTGTCCTGTTTCCTCAATCAGAATGGACTGCCATCCAGTCCGTCGTTTGCATCCATCAATGTGTAAGGGTGTAGAGGTATTAAACTACAAGTCCCATGAGCACTGGGAATTCACTCGTAAACCAGGAAGTATTGCTCTCAGCAGCGCAACCAGTTCAGGTGAACCATTCGATCAAACCTGAGAGAAGGACGGACGCCTTTTCCCTCAATCGGTATGTACTTTCACCAGTCCGATTTACACTCTACAAGCGTTTGAGATGCCCAGCATGTTCGAGACGCCCAGCATGTTAGACTCTTCCCCGTTTGTTTTACAGCAAAGGAGCGGCCGCTCTCAACAAACGAGGATATGCCGGCGAGCCAGAAGCCGTCACAGCAGCGGGTAAGCACGACGCCCCTTAGCTAGGACCACTAGAATGAGTGCGGGTTGACATGCATGCATGATTAAATATAGCACGTGTCTGTATTTTTTCCTTTCACAGTCCCCGTGAACACTCCTCCTGTGGGATACAAATTGAACTCCGTAGTTGGGATATCTACTCTTTACACGATTGACTGTGATTCATCAACAATTATCTCAAGGTAGGGAGCGGCTATGGTTTATCTGGAGATGGTCTCTTATCCCTTTTTAGTAAGCAATCCTAAGCAAGCCTCTGTTATTTTTTCAGAACCCATCCGGTCCTGAGGAGAACCCCAACAACAAACAGGGGTTCGAAACGCGTCGACCAGCCCTGTCCCGTATTTGGTTTATTACTGATGTCGTATAACAGTTCTTTAATTTGTTACAAGAGACTTTCTGGTAGAACTGTGAATTATACAGACTCTAGAAATTGACAATCACGAAAGGATTATTTCCATCTACTCGTTACCAATACGTGGACATATTGTTTTTTTGCCATTTGTGTGAATGTTCTTTGTATGATTGAATGTCCAAGTGTGTATGTAATGTGTAAAATGTTCTCTGTGATTTATGCTTATGTTTGTATATATTGTATATAAAATTCTTTGTACTCCCATGCACTAAAAATATTGTGCCAAAAAGTGAAAATTCTACAAAAGAGAATAAATCTCACATGATGCTATATTATGAGCAGGTTGTTTTTGTTTGATTCGACAACAGCTATTGTGGTTAATTATCAGTTGATAATTGGGTTTCTCAGCATTGGCTTTTGTTTTGTTATATAAAATACTTTACTATCAAGCCTTGAGGATAGCTTGACTGCTCTGTACCAAGCTACCAGAGGGTGAGCACAGGTTATAGGACAAGCGTATCATACTCATCCTATTTGAAACAGTGGCTTCCGACTGGCTTCGATGCGTCTTAGCTAGCCCGAAACTACTAGGTCTAACAAACTTTTTTCATAAATGTTTGCTCATCATCCAACAAATGCAATAGTCGAATCACTTGTACAGTTTACACTTCAAGCAGGGTATTCAACAGTATGGTCTCAAGAGTGTCGGTCATTCTGTGTGGAGACATCATGCGAAGGAGAGACATCGTCACCCAACCCTGCTACCACTTCTGACCAGAAAATGTATGTTCAAGAGCAAATCCACATAATTTGAAAATTTGCATCGACTTCTCTGAACTTGTAGATGCAGCCAATATTGCTGGAAAAATCCTACACTGCTTCAGCGGAGTCAAGTAAGTCCCATGCAACTAGTTAAACTGGACCAATTTAATCTGGAAGTGTCCTTTATACCTGAACTCATGCCCTTCCCCATTCCTTATTGGTTAACCAGCCACGGCAATCCGAGGACCACCTTTCTTAGCAATTATTGCCCCTACTCTTTCATCTTGACCTAGTGCTCAGTAAATGTTGGCTACCGGCCTTCACCCTGCACCTATGTTTAGGTGATCTTTGAAGTGCCAGAAAATCTATCCAAATTTCCCTGGTTGTCTGTGCCAAACATGTGTACTGCAAGAACTGCCCAGGACCAATCTCACAAAATGGCTGCACCTCAGCAAAAACATCAAACCTGCCATCTGGGTAAAGATCTCGACCTTTTTCACACCCACCATCTCTCTACCTTGTTATTGACATGTCCTGTGCGACTTTCATAAATGGTCAGATACACCATACCGGCATGTCCACTGCAAACAAGAGAATGTGGGGTGCGTGAGGAGCACTCACTATTTGAAAGGTTAAGCCTGCTTCTTAGTTGGTGCTATGATTGTAAGGATTGTCACTCCCGGATTAAACTGTAGTTTTGACTAGCCAAAGGGTTAGTCCAATCATGCACTATTCACTCGGTGCTTTCCTACACCTATTCTGTTTATCGCTTTAAATTAATTCGTAGTACCATCAATGTTCATTCTGTTTAATTTTCTTAGTTTTGACCACAATTCATTTTACATATTGTGAACCATTAATTCTTCATGATTATCTCAAAACTGTAAACTGCATATACATTTACATTTGTACATAGCGTTATATTCCATAATTCATATCAGAATCAATCAACATTAACATTTAACACGCCCGATGCATTTCGGTACTTGGTACCTTCCTCAGGGGCAGAACTTGGGGGCGTGGTCTGACCACCGAGCGAAATGGCCGCTTAACTCAGCGGCTCCGCCGACCAAGCCACTAATCCGGCATAAATCCGTACAGAAGACGCTGCACCTCGGACCCCCGCAGAGCCTTCCGGTCAGACCGATCCTCCGGTCGCCTCCCTGGCGGAACTGGATCCCTGAGACGCGAAAACAAAGGCTCCGCTGACCGGTGATTGCCTGAGAGGGCGCGGCCTGCACGTGTGGGCTGAGCCGGGGTCTAGCGGGTGGTGTCCGGAGTGGCGGCTGGGACGAGAGCTGAGACGGACCATTGCTGACGCCTGGAGTGCGATAGCGGCCGCTGGCTGAAGCGGGACTCCTGCGGCTGCTGAGTGGCTGGAAGAGTGCTGCTGTTCGGGACCTCCCGACCGACGCCTCGGGGCGGGCCGTGGCGGCTGCTACGAGAGGCGGCGGACAGAGGAGCGCCCCCCCCCCTCCGGAGCTTCACTGCCTACGGCCGACACTGTGTGCGACGAGACAGGAGAGAAAAAGGGGCCGATCAGGGCTCCTGTGCGATTTGTTGAGCCGCCCGGACGTGGCGGAATAACAGCGACCGGAGCTGCCTCTGCTGTGAGGGACATCGCAACCCGGCCGCCATTTCCGGAACGATCGGCCTGCCTGGCCGCATTGCCATTCCCTGTTGCCTGCTGGAGATGAGACTAGACGCTCCCCAAGCCCTGCTGAGGAATCCTGGATAGGGCTGCATAATCTGAGAGCGGAGGCACAGTGACCTGAGGTGAGCTGTGTCTTGAGGCAGAGAACTGCTTGGAGGCCCGAGACACGTGGCGACTGAGGTAGCTTACTGGCGCACATTGCTGGCTGTGGAGGGGAGCAAATAGACATAATATAGTGTGCCTAACTGGTGACTTTGCTGCTGGTACGGGGACTGAGAGGAGTGATTGGAGAGACAGGGGACGCTTGAGCTGCCACAGAACGCTGGTCACGCGAGTGGAGAACTTGTGCCTGAGCGGGGAGACGGAGTGGCACGAATTGCAGTGCTGGCCCCACGCAGCTGTGGCTGGTGGCGCCATGGGGAAGCCAGATACGTGGCAACCAAAAATTACATTCAATAAAACAAAGCAGAAGGCTCCAAACCAAGACCTATCTGAGACGGATGCTGGAAATGTGGGAGCGCAGCAATTCCCGGCCGAGGATATTCGCCACATGTTTCAGGACCTGAAAACAAGCCTGCAGACGATTGACGCTAAGATGGACACCCTGGCTGCCCGAATGGATGGAATTACTAAACGCATGGACAAGCAGGAAGGCAGGGTGAGCGTATTGGAAACTAGGGTAACTGAGACTGAGGAGGGCCAGACGGAGCTGGAGAAGAAGGTTCGAGGCATGGACAAGGTTCTGGAACTGATACAACAAAAGAATGAGGATTTGGAAGCGAGATCGCGCCGGAACAACATACGCGTCACGGGCGTGGCGGAATCCACGGACATCCCGAACATGGAGCGATACATGGAGACCATGCTGAAAGACCTCTTTGGAGACGGCTTGTCCTCAATGTTCTTAGTGGAAAGGGCACATAGGTCACTAGGGCCAACACCAAAACCGGGGGCCCTGCCTAGACCAATCCTGGCCCGGATCCTGAATTACAGGGACAGAGACGCTATACTGCGACTTTCCAGGGAAAAAGGCATGATTCAGTATAATGGTAATAACATAGCAATATATCCGGACTTCACTCTCCAGGTGCAGGCGGCCCGAAGGGAATTCATACCTGCAAAGAAGATATTCCAACAAACGGGAACGAAATATGCGTTGATCTATCCGGCAAAATTGAGAGTACAGGGTCCGGGAAAGCCGACGTTCTTTGTAGATGCGAAAGCCGCCCTACAATATGCTAAGCACTTGCTGAAAGAACAAAAGCAACAGACAACTAGAGGCGAGCAGAGTGCGCCGGACCGACTCAGCGATGTGGAATGATGACTCTCTGCGCTGCCTATATGAATCTCGCTGCCTGAGTCTGAGAGAAAAGAGCTGTAACTGCGGAAAGGAACGACCTGGACTACTCATCTGACATGATGTACGGTATGGTTCGTTGGGCTCCGGGGGGCGGTGCTCCTAGCAGCGCTTGGTCACCCTGTCACAAGCACAGGGCTGTAGGTGGTCCCCCTGCGTACCCTCTGGGATGATTCCCGCAGTTTTTACACTTGTTGAACGGATCCCTGATGGATGCTACTGCACAGCGGACAGGGAAATGTGTTGGGGTGGGGGGAACATGATGCACAACCTAATTGGGGGGTTGGTGTGGGAGGTGGGTGGAAGGGAAACTTGTTGTTGTTAGCATTATTGTTATTTTTTGGGTCGTCGAGCATACCACCGCAATGGAATGTTGTGATTAACGATATGTGTGCCGTATTTGATGTGTGGTGTCCCTGTGCTCTGGGACTGCGGGTTGACATACCTGCGAGACCGTCGCAGTATTGGCGACTGTCACTTACAGATGTGCCTGACTTAGCTGCGATATGGCGACACGAACGACTGAGAATTGTATGAACACTTTGAAATGTCTCACGTGGAATATTAGGGGGCTAAATGACCGCCGAAAAATTAGACTCACGCAAGCTTACCTAGCGAGGCATGATATAGACATATGTATGCTACAGGAAACCCATTTACCCCATACAGACACGACCACTTTGAGGAGCAGGAGATGGGAGGTAATTGCTGCGGCTGGGTTTTCTAGATACTCTAGAGGGGTGGCGATAATGATTAGGAGGGGCCTACATTGGCAAACACACTCCACGATTGCTGACAGAGAGGGCAGATACATCATACTGGTGGGAGCATTGTATAATACGACTGTTGCCCTGGTAAACATTTATGGTCCTAACACTGACAGCCCTGAGGTCTATGGTGGGTTATGGCACGAAATACAGAAACTAGGCCCTATAGCGATACTGTGGGGTGGAGACTTTAATATCCCGCTATCTGAGACATTGGACAGACAGGGAGCCTCACGTACGCACCACCCTAATGCTGCGAAACTGCTACGTGAGATTATAGGTGATCTTCTATTGGTAGATGCATGGAGAGTGGCGAACCCGGCGCGTAGGGAAGGCACTTGTATCACACACCACAGGGGGGCATGGTCAAGGTTGGATTACTGGTTACTAACAAGAGACTTACACGCATGGGTAGCTGAGACCTCACACCTTGCCCGCACTCTGTCGGACCACGCCGCTGTACAGTTAACCATCAGAGTGTCCCCGGCGTACACCCAGCCCTATGCGTGGAGGTTTCCTTCCGAGGCCTTGAGGGATCAGGTTTTTCGCGAGAGCCTTAGAACCAGAATCGAGGAGTACTTCACGTTAAATGTGGGATCGGTGGACTCCCTTGGAGTACTGTGGGAGGCCTTTAAGGCTGTGGTAAGGGGGGATTGCATTGCTCTGAAAACTGGTGTACTGCGAGACATACGGAACACCCTGCAGAGGCTATAGAGAGACACACAGGACTTAGAGAGGAGACAGGTAGACTGCCCATCGCGGGACACGCTAGCAAACATTAGATCCAAACTAACGGAATATCAAACTGAGGCAGAAAGGGAAGTAGTGTACCTACATAAACATGCGCAAGCACGCAAATACGGTGAAGGTGACAGACCAGGTAGGACCCTAGCTAACTTGCTTCGAGCGCCAAGGGGCACCTCTTATGTGGCAGAGATACGAACGATGGGGGATGAGACGGTGCGCACGCCACCGGATATCCTAAGGGAATTCACTGACTACTACGCGGAGCTGTACACCTCTAAAGTGTCCCTGAAGCAGGCTGATCTGATTGCATACTTAGATGAGATATGCCTTGCGTGGTTTAACGACGGAGCGCGGCAATATATGGAGCTACCGTTCACGCTAGAAGACATTAAGAAAGTAATAACCGCCATGCCAAGGGACAAGGCACCGGGAGCAGACGGACTTACGGCTGCCTTCTAAAAGGAATATGCTGAGTTACTGGCTCCCTGGCTGCACGGCATGTACCGAGAGGCGCTTGAGATCGGTAGATTGCCGCCCACTGTACGCGAAGCTATAATTATTACGATCCTGAAGCCGGATACAGACCCTACCAGAACGGACTCTTACCGACCGCTGTCCCTTATTAATCTCGACGCTAAAATTTACGCTAAACTGCTTGCGGATCGGCTGACACCCATGGTACCGCAAATCGCACTAACAGATCAGGCGGGATTTGTCTCGGGGAGATCCACAGCGCACAACCTGAGAACCTTTTTTGGTATGCTCCACTACTTGGCCCCCCACGTGCAGGCAGCGGCGGCGCTACTGGACGCCACAAAGGCGTTTGATTCCTTGGAGTGGAGTTTTCTGTTTACCCTGCTACAGCGGCTGGGTTTCAGCCCTTTATTCCTAAAACAGATTCAGCTGTTGTACACTGACCCCTCTGCCAGGATCCGAGTGAACGGACGCACATCTGAGCCTATCCCCATAACTAGAGGCACGAGGCAGGGGTGCCCACTGTCCCCCCTGCTGTTTTCTATCGCAACGGAACCCCTGGCAGCTAAATTAAGACAGCAACACGCACACAGGAGCATAGGCTTCACTACGCGGGGAATCCTTATTTCCCTATACGCAGACGACATAACTGTCTATCTCAATAATCCCCGGGAGAACTTTGACACGATCATGCGTGAGTTCATTAGATACGGAGGTCTGACGGGCATACAGATTAACTGGAACAAATCCACCATGTTCCCACTGACTGACGATACAGCACCGATTAACTCAGAATTTCCTATAGGGTGGGCGACTGAGGGGGTGCGCTATCTGGGCATTCAGCTGAGCCGTTCTCTACAGGAACTATGGACGCTGAACTATGGCAGAGCCATAGACTGGATAGAGTGCAAGGTCGCTAGATGGAAGAGCCTTCCGTTGTCTCTGACAGGACGCATCGCCATTGCGAAGATGGTAATACTTCCCAAGCTGCTATATCTTTTTGTGAACCTGCCCATCCCCCTGAACGTACACTTTTTCAAACGCTTACGCACTGCGGTGCTGGTACTGATATGGGCGGATAAACAGCCTTGTGTCTCCTGGCAGATATTGACTTTGCCACTATCACAGGGGGGGCTGGGGGCTCCAGACTTTGAATTATACGCTTACAGCGCGCAAGCACAGTACCTACATTACTGTCTGCATCCGATTCCCTACCAACCGCATGTAGCGATTGAAATAGATAGAGTCTCCCCTACCCCCTTGAACACGGCAGTATTCCACCCTTACAAGCACCCGCGACAAGATGTGGACACCGCCGAAAGTGTAAGATGGGCTTGGAAGAAGATAGCAAATAGGGCACACATTGACAAACTATACGCCCCGTCGATGCCCTTGAGGGGCAATCCATTGCTGACACCGCTGATGGATGCAGCAGTGGCGAAAAGAGCGCAGGCACACAACTTACACAAGGGGAGGGACCTATACCCGGCAGGGACATTCCTGACGCTGCAAGATATGTGTGGCACGGAGGCCCCTACGGCATCCGATACCTTGCTCTACTACCAGCTGAGAGCTGCGTGCAAGGCCACCTATGACGACTTCCCAAATGAACCGCCTCAGTTACCGGCGCTTGAAAACATTCTAACACAGGCCTCGCCTTACAAATTAGTTACGCGCATTTATAGCATTACACAGAAGGAAAACCCACTTGTAAATCCTAGATCGCGGGAGGCCTGGAATGATGAGGCAGGCCTGGAACTCACGGAGGAACAGTGGACTTACTGCTGTACCCAACTACAATATCTATCGCCCAATTATAGACTCAGGCTTATTCATTTTAACTATTTGCATCGCTTATACCGCACACCTACTCAGATGCACCGTATGAGACTGAGGGATGATGACAGGTGCTGGAGATGCAATATGCACAACGCTCACTTCACGCACATGGCATGGGAGTGCACGGAGATCTCCCGCTACTGGGAGGAGATCCTCGCACACATTGAACACATCATAGGCACTACTGTGGAGAGGACGATTGGCCTGGCATTATTGGGCTATGTTAGAGATATCCCGGTGGGGAGACGGAAACTCACGGCAATGCTGCTACTGATGGCAAAGAGGCAGGTGGCAATACACTGGCGAAAGAGACAGCCCCCGGCGGCGGTGGCCTGGGTAAAGGCAGTCGTATACTGTAAAGATCAACTAGAGGGATATTGGGAACAGATGCCGGACAGGTCTAGACCGAAAAACATATGGGCCCCATTTGAAGAATGGCTGAGAATGAAAGATGTAGACCCCCAGACAGGACAGCTCGCACTCAGCTAGACACCAACGCCAGGTTATATAGGGGGAGGGGAGATATGTCAACGTTATACGCTATGCCTACACTGAGAAATCTAGACAATATGTGTGAGGGGAGAATGGGACATATATGACTGGTTATAATATGAGAATTTTTACCATTGCGATGTAAGATGTCGATGCTGTACTATTTGCCGTTCCATGCTGAGATAAGATGATTCACCTTCCATACCTGACTAAGATCACAACTTTGAACATTACATTGCCTACACCTGAAGATGTTAACCAAACAGCTAAGATTATTGATTAACTGCTAGACGTTTGCTGCCGGCCTCCAGGTTGTAGGCAAAGAGCCGTGTATTGTAAGACGACCCAATGAAGGTTTTTTTAACACAAAAAAAAAAAAAAAAAAAAGGGGCAAAACTTATTTCGGATAGTGTCTGCGAAGTCTCCCTAGAGGTGCTGTGAGTTGAGTCTAATGCTGTATCTGGCGGTTACTTTTGCGAAAACCTTAAGGATTTTCTCTCTGGTAATATCATATGCTGAAATACTTTCGACTTCTATCACGGACGCCAAAGATCCCCTTTGGCGTCTGTGATAGAAGTCGAAAGTATTTCAGCATATGATATTACCAGAGAGAAAATCCTTAAGGTTTTCGCAAAAGTAACCGCCAGATACAGCATTAGACTCAACTCACAGCACCTCTAGGGAGACTTCGCAGACACTATCCGAAATAATTTTTCCCCTGAGGAAGGTACCAAGTACCGGAATGCATCGGGCGTGTTAAATGTTAATGCTGATTGATTCTGATATGAATTATGGAATATAACGCTATGTACAAATGTAAATGTATATGCAGTTTACAGTTTTGAGATAATCATGAAGAATTAATGGTTCACAATATGTAAAATGAATTGTGGTCAAAACTAAGAAAATTAAACAGAATGAACATTGATGGTACTACGAATTAATTTAAAGCGATAAACAGAATAGGTGTAGGAAAGCACCGAGTGAATAGTGCATGATTGGACTAACCCTTTGGCTAGTCAAAACTACATTGCAAACAAGAAGCCATATCATTACCACCTTGACCACTCTATCCCACACCTGTCCTTTGGACCCCATAGAGCATGAGATCTGCTGGACATTTATGATCTCCAAATAGGGTGAAGCAAGTTCATGAATTCTGAACATCTCCAAGGGATGTTGGGCCGTAGTTGATTTCCACAATTCAACATACCACTGCCTCCACATTATTATTCTGTGCCATTGCTTTGGAATCACTGAAACTGAAACATCCTCAGTCAAGGTCATTACTGACACTGTCTTCAGCCCTGAACTTTTCCCCTACAAATTCTTTTTATCATGTGTGTTAGTCTAATTAGTTCAATTAGCAGGACCAGAATAGAACATCTAGAATGCATTAGGCTGGCAAACTAAAGTTCTGAGCACGAAACAGCATCATTAATGACATAGAGGGAGGTGGTTACCCTACCGAAAGTTGCCATTGCTCAGTGCTAATTTGCAAAAGAAGCATCTACCTCTATCTAGGTTCTTTTTATTATATTTACATATTTACCCGCAGTCAAGTCTGTCCAACGCAGTCCTGCTGCAGCATTTTCTATGGATAAATTGCCTATGTAGCAGCATCAGCGAGGATGGATCTCAACCTCCTAAAAATGGACGTAGATTTTATATATATATATATATATATATATATATATATATATATATATATATATATATATATATATATATATACAACCAAATATCCTCAATAAAGAAGACGCCGCGCACGACTTTAAAGCTGGATTGAGTGCTTTATTTTCAGTAGGTTTTTCTCTCACCAACGCGTTTCGGACTTTCCAGTCCCTGATCACGGTGTACAAACAATAGTCCCTTGTTTGTTTTGCAAATTTATACAAAACCTCCCACCTGGCTAATTATGGTGCATTGTGGGTGTTGTAGGCATATTGCAGTTTACATTATAGTTTGTCAAACAGTTCCCAAATTTACAGGATTATTTACAATGTTTTGCGGACCAGTTAGGGCTGCGCTGTTGTTGCTTATATGAAATGAAATTATACATTATCAAAAAATGATGAAATCATACATTTTTTAGAAATGAAATCCTACATTTTTCAGAAGGTTCATGAGTCTCATCTTAGTGATTAGATAATGGCTAAGTGCCTGACATTTTTATCTAAGAGACAAAACATATAATTTGGGTAAATATCTCATGTTAGAGATTGAATCATCGCTAAGTGCCAGATTCCAAGTTAATACCCCAACATCACATTGTCCTATTGATCCTGACTCTTTGGAAACACAAATGTTATTTAAATTCTGCTATATTACCACATTTACTTGTCCTTATAATTATGCTGGAATTCATTCTTAGGTTTGCAGGCATTTGTAACATTTGACCCAGAACTAATGTTTTACCAAGGGGTCTTTTTCTTTTCATTGTCCATGGAAAACAAATTGTCATTTTAGAGATGTACGTACATCTCATCGTCCCCATTCAATCCCAAAGGAGTTTTAGTTTTGAATTTAATTATCAGTTTCGATTCAAGACGTCGCAGTCTTGTGATTCGATCTCCACCTCTTTCCTCCTCCTTAATCAGAGCAATGCCAGAAAAAGTTACATCCTTCCATGTTTTGCCAGGGTGTGTCTTCAAATGCTTGGCAATTGCATAGTTGAAATCATTGTTCGTTATTGCGCGAATATGTTCTAAGATTCGCTTCTTTAGTGCGCATGTTGTTGATCCGATGTATTTTTTACCACAAAAGCACTGTAATTGATATACCACAAATTGAGAGTCACATGTGATTTTGTTTCTTATTTCGAATTTTCGACCTTTTGGATCTATTAGTAATTTTAGATTTTTACCAATTTTTACCAATTTTACATGCCTTGCAAGTTTGGCATTTCGAAAATCCCATTTGTTGTCTTTCCAACTGATGCTACAAGCTTAGAAACAGCTTACCAGTTGGAAAATCAAACGGAAAAAACTGACCTGACAAACACACAAATAATCACGGATATGGGAATCCAATTAGCATCACATTCGAAAACGCATTTCAAGAAAAAATCTAAATTCTGCCCCGTTATACATCCTGGCAACCGAATAGATGCATATCATGACCTGATAATAGCAGAATTAGAATCAATGACAAATGTGATAACCAAAAGAGAAAATATAAGCAAACTGGAACGAGAAGCATTGAGATCTTTACAATCAAACCCCCTTATTGAAATCAAATCAGCAGACAAAGGGGGAAATATTGTTATTCAAAATAAAACAGACTATGTCAAGGAAGCTGAGAGACAGTTAACGGATCCTAATAACTACAAACTACTTCAAAAAAATCCTGGTTTTGAAATAATGTTAGCGCTACATAAGAAAATCAATGAGTGGTATGGAAAAGGATTAATTAACAAAGAAGAAAAAGAATTTCTAACAGTATTACATCCTACGACACCTACTATGTACTTCTTGCCGAAGATTCATAAGACTTTGAAAAATCCACCGGCAAGACCTATTATTTCAAGCTGTGGCTCATTGTGTGAAAATTTAGCATCTTATGTTGACTACTTTTTGGCCCCCATAGTCCTGTCACTGAGTTCTTTTATAAAAGATACTGGGGATTTTCTTCGCAACATTATGAACACCCATTGGCAGGAAGAATATTGGCTTGTGACCATAGACGTTGTATCATTGTACACGTCAATCCAACATGATATTTGTCTACAGGCAATAACATACTTCTTACAACAGCGTCCAATCGCAGAGATAAGGCATACCAAGATGCTAATTGAAATGATAACATTTTGCCTTTCTCATAACATCTTCCTTTTTAACAAGAAGCTGTATGCCCAAGTGTGTGGATGTGCGATGGGAGTGTCATTTTCCCCAAGCTATGCGAATCTCACCATGGGATGGTGGGAAAAGACCATAGCTTGGGGAGAACAATATGAAGAGTATACCACGGATGTGGTACTCTGGTTAAGATTCATTGACGATCTCTTTATCCTCTGGAAAGGCAGAAATTTGTGGAGTACATTGAAGCCCTTAACCAGAACACAATAGGTCTAAAATTTACCTACAATATCCAGAAAAATGAGATTGATTTCCTGGATACTAAGATCTACATCAAAGAAAACAAATTGGAAACAACAGTCTTTAGAAAAAAGACCTCCACCAACAGTGTTCTTCTTGGCTCGAGCTTTCACCCCCTGCCATTAAAACGCAGTATTCCTTATGGGGAATTTCTCCGAATGAGACGCAACTGTTCGGAGGAGGAAGAAATGGAATCAAAATTTGATGAAACAAGGAAACACTTTGGCGATCGTGGATACAAACACACTGACATCAGACAAGGTGAACTAAGAGCCAGAAACAAAACAAGAACAGAGACTCTGATACCACAATTGAAAGAAGGATCAAGTGATGATGAACAACCACGAATGATTTTGACTTACTCTAAAGAAAGTTTCAAAATAAGACAGATCCTTACCAAATACTGGAATGTGCTTAAGAAAGATACTGACATTGGACCCCTGATAGGAGAGAAACCTCAGATATCATTCAGAAAAGCGCCGTCTATAAAAGACATAGTTGTAAACAGCCACTTTCAGCTAAACAAACCATTAACATGGTTGGAAAGACAACAAATGGGATTTTCGAAATGCCAAACTTGCAAGGCATGTAAAATTGGTAAAAATCTAAAATTCCTAATGGATCCAAAAGGTCGAAAATTCGAAATAAGAAACAAAATCACATGTGACTCTCAATTTGTGGTATATCAATTACAGTGCTTTTGTGGTAAAAAATACATCGGATCAACAACATGCGCACTAAAGAAGCGAATCTTAGAACATATTCGCGCAACAACGAAAAATGATTTCAACTATGCAATTGCCAAGCATTTGAAGACACACCCTGGCAAAACATGGAAGGATGTAACTTTTTCTGGCATTGCTCTGATTAAGGAGGAGGAAAGAGGTGGAGATCGAATCACAAGACTGCGACGTCTTGAATCGAAACTGATAATTAAATTCAAAACTAAAACTCCTTTGGGATTGAATGGGGACGATGAGATGTACGTACATCTCTAAAATGACAATTTGTTTTCCATGGACAATGAAAAGAAAAAGACCCCTTGGTAAAAAATTAGTTCTGGGTCAAATGTTACAAATGCCTGCAAACCTAAGAATGAATTCCAGCATAATTATAAGGACAAGTAAATGTGGTAATATAGCAGAATTTAAATAACAATTGTGTTTCCAAAGAGTCAGGATCAATAGGACAATGTGATGTTGGGGTATTAACTTGGAATCTGGCACTTAGCGATGATTCAATCTCTAACATGAGATATTTACCCAAATTATATGTTTTGTCTCTTAGATAAAAATGTCAGGCACTTAGCCATTATCTAATCACTAAGATGAGACTCATGAACCTTCTGAAAAATGTAGGATTTCATTTCTAAAAAATGTATGATTTCATCATTTTTTGATCATGTATAATTTCATTTCATATAAGCAACAACAGCGCAGCCCTAACTGGTCCGCAAAACATTGTAAATAATCCTGTAAGTTTGGGAACTGTTTGACAAACTATAATGTAAACTGCAATATGCCTACAACACCCACAATGCACCATAATTAGCCAGGTGGGAGGTTTTGTATAAATTTGCAAAACAAACAAGGGACTATTGTTTGTACACCATGATCAGGGACTGGAAAGTCCGAAACGCGTTGGTGAGAGAAAAACCTACTGAAAATAAAGCACTCAATCCAGCTTTAAAGTGGTGCGCGGCGTCTTCTTTATTGAGGATATTTGGTTGTAAATACAGCGAGGTTGTCCCATTCCTCGCCGCCAGCGCCAGCCATTGAGCTCCCCCCGCCTGGGACATTTGTTTAAGACGATATATATATATATATATATATTTTTTTTTTTTTACTTTTGGGCGTAGTCAGGCCATGGAATATTATTTTCCATTATTTGCTCCTTGAATTATAATTTACCCACAGCTGAATCAATAAACAGAATATTTTTATTAATTTGCAGAATGGGTGGAGTTATGTGTGTACTTGATAGCTGAATTTTAATTAATTTTATTGTTCAGTGGGTATTTCATTTTTACTCATGGTATGCGAATAATAAGCTGCTAAAAACTCCCCATAGTCATTTCCCTGCTGGCAAGCCCTTGTGGGCATATGCACCAGGGTTCATGAATGTACCCACGTGAACAGCCTGTGGAGCTCAGGGAACTCCACACTGATTTAGGATAGGGGAAGGATCGTGGCCCTACTCCCTGGCAGTGCAACACTCCTAGTTTACTCCTGATAGTCTGCCACTAATTACCAGTATGCTTGGAAAAAGAGGGACATTGTGAGAGCCATCCCCAGTGATTGGCAGGGAACACTAAGTCCAACCTAACACCCGAATAGTTCTGGGGTGACTCGTCCAGATTAAGACCAGCAAAGTGCGCATCCTAAATTGGGGAACATACTCTGCCTCTACAATCACTGTAAATTCCTGATTTTAACATTTCAGTACCAGGAGCTGAAACAATATCAGTTTTGAATAGTGACCACTGAATATTTTTTGGGTTACAGCTTTGGTACAAGTTAATCATTTTCACACAATTATTGTATTAGTATCAAACTAATTGCAACAAAAAAACCCGAATATTTTTTGCCACAGTTATGAGATAAATGAATGTCCATTTAGGATCAATACAGGTAATTAGGAATAAGTCAGTATTATTCTAATATGCCAACTCTAGTTTACAAAAGTGCACTTGATACTTATCACCTCAGATGCCATTTTTAAGTTGATTAAATTTTCAGTATTGGGCGTCATTATCTTAAATTGAGCACAACTTTTTTGGAGTGTAAGTTTGCTAGCACAGGGACACTCCGAATGGAGTAATAAGGCACTCTACAAACTTTGGATTAACCCTGCGCTCTACAAACTTTTTAACATAACATAGCAAATATATTCAAATATCCCAATTTTCTTTGGCCAATAAATGGGCATGTCCATTTAAAATGTTCTAGAGTTGAACTTTTAATCATTAGAATGTGCTTTAGATATCTGGCTATGTTACTATGTGCATTTCATATACCTGTATGAGGATATAAAAAGAAATAAATAGTCTCCCAAAAGGTGTATAATATGTTAAGTTAGGCCCTGTTTTCAATGTCAGTCGGAGTTGCCTCCGATTGACATTGCTGTGGATGGGGAACTGACCGACCTCAGGTAGGCGGTTCCAACACCGCAATTAGGATGCTACCGCACATGGTGCTATCGAAAACTTCAATTTTTTAATGGGCGCTTGCGCGGGGCGCTGAAACTGCCCACAGCACAGGCTCCTATTGAAAAATTGAAGTTTTTACACCTCACTGGACCGGGATGTATATAAACGGTGCCTGCCATATGATGCAGGGATGTAAAGGGGGGCACCTTAGGTGCCCCTCAGGGCCACATGAGGAGGGCCAAAGGGGAAGGGGCCCCTGCTAGGGACCCCCAAAGACACCTTCCAACAGCATTTTCATGTCAGAAAGGCCGACATGGAACTTGTCGGAAAATGCCATCATAATCCCAACGGTGGAAACGCCGTCCTTCAGGGATTATGAAGCCTTTCCAACTGGCCGATAGGCTCCTTGAGCCCGTCGGAACTGAGTCATATTCCCCAGCTGATTTAAACCTTGACTGCTGTCATTGTAATACGGCAGTCGGAGTAAAACCTACAATGTCAGTCGGAAAGCCTCCGACCAGAGGTCGTAAGGCTTACCAACTGACATTGTAATTAGGCCCTAAGTATTTTGCAGTAATCTTTGTATGGCTAAAGGTTGATATCTCCATTTTGGAATCCACTATGTTGAATTTATACCCAAGAAATTAATCTCAATACAGATTATATGTCAATATGGTATGGCACCAGAATCTTAAGGACTAAATATAATCTGATAACATTTTGTGTCCTAAACATTGTTTACAAAATACATCTAAACCAAATTTGCTGATCTTTTGGTAAACGCTATTTAGGACATAATATACTTTATCGGATGATATTTAGTCCTCAATATTGTAAGACACTATTTTATTGTCAACGATATTATGATAAACAACCATCAATCCTAAAGTAAAATCATTATATTTAAGAATTTGGACTCCTATTTGCCATTTCAGATCATAGCACATCTTCAGTCCCTGTTGTTCATAGGACATCTTGATTGTGATAACATGAACAAGAACATTTAATAATGACTAATGTATTAAC
Organism: Lissotriton helveticus; assembly: GCF_964261635.1. Lineage (NCBI taxonomy): Eukaryota > Metazoa > Chordata > Amphibia > Caudata > Salamandridae > Lissotriton > Lissotriton helveticus. The sequence continues at coordinate 996,581,817 of NC_136057.1, forward strand.
CAGAACGTTTCTACTTATTGCATAAATGATAAAAGTAGGTTGACTGTATAATGCCAGTGTCCTGATTTCCACTTGTGAATTTGCGCTCACTTTTTTCAGCCATTTACTTCAAATGTATTCTTGTTACCTAAGTGTATTGCTCACTTCAAGTTTGCATCTATTTCTTTGTGATATCCACATAGTTCCAACTCACAGGAAAATACTTTACACTGGTGTGTACTATTCAATATAAAGAATTCTAGAGTTATATTTTAGAACTCCCATGATAGATTTATTGCAGTATTAGCAATACTGTAATCCATAGTTTCTTAAGGCGGACATTGTCCCACTTGAACAATGTGCCTAATTGTTGCTGGTGTGCTAGGGGTTCGCCAATGAGTATACACTGCAATATCAAGCGCCTTTTGGCAAAATTTGAGGAGGTGATTTGCAGCTGTTGAAATGTACTAGAATAAGAGCAATGGAGCAGGACTCCTCCAAGGCAGGGCAAACTTTTTACATTGTCTCTCAGTCACACTAAGTTGCTCTGGTCGGTGAGAGGGGAGCTCAACAATTTGCATTTTCAATTCTTGGCCCCTATGGTGAGGGGACCAACAATAGGTACAGGTTTTGCCAATATGAATCTTTCTCTGATATACGTTGGAAGTGGACATACATGCATGGCATTCAAAGCAAGATTGTTATGGGATACATGTGCTCTCAACCTGAGTGGATCCTGAGTGTGGAAGCTGAGCTACATAATGCGTTGAGGTAAACTGAATAATTGTGGTTTTTTTCCATATTCTTTCAGGTAGTGAAAGCGGCAGCATGGCTACTCTCCAACCCACCCCTTGGTGCCTCTCAAGACAGTACTTGAAGCAAAAAGTCTGTACCTGAAAACCATATCCATCTTAGAACCTGCAAAAGGAGCAAGATTGAAAAGCACAGATTCCTGCATATGGGATTGATGCATAGAAATTTTTTCATTGAATGTGTATATTTATGTGGAACAGTTGAGAAGATAAAGCTGTCTTGTTTGGTAAAGGTCCAACATGAATTTTGATGATCAAAGTGACCTCTTTAGGGTTTACTGCTTATACTAGTTAAAACTTCAGTTTGTGTTGAACAAGCCAGTTCAGGTGCTTAGATGGCTCTTATTTACATCAGGCAGTCATTTTCAAGAAAATTAGATTTCCAACACACTGGTAGCTTTGAAATGCTTGAGGGGCAGCAGTGTCACATGTCATGTCTGGGATGGAGTTAGTCTAATTCCTGCTGCATGAATATACTCCTCTCTGACCTCCCTGGCACTAGGCACTGAGCACTTAGGAAGTCTGATGTTTGTGAAGGACATGCTGCTTTGAAGAGCATTTCTTTCATTCTCTGGAATCTGCAATGCTGCCAATGATGCCCTGCTTTCAAATTAGATTTTTAGCTATACTGTTCTATACAAAGAGTGGTACAGTACCAATGGGTGGACCTCAGGTTTTCGCTTGTAGTAAATCTCTGTGCCCTATAGGCATCACACTACCAGAATAGCTGATAATGGGTTCAGGGAGTAAAAGAACTCTCAGATGGCTAGTTTCCTATTGGGAATATTATTAGCAAGCTATTTTTTCATGTGCCAAAATCCAAGTGACCTGTTACCAATTCTCACTAAATTGTGTTGGATGTTTATGTGAACAAAGGTAATACATTTAAAAAGTGTTATATTTATCCATGTTACATTCATTATACATATATCTCTGCTGTTATAATTTAAAAACATCATGCAGATTAATTCTATGGAACAAAAATAAAAACAACAACTAATTTCACTGAAAAAGCGAAGTGACTTCAAGAATTTAATCTACAGGTAAAGTCACAAATATTGAGAAATTGGTCTAGTTCAGGACAATTTAGGTACCTTATGTTACCATAAGTTCTCCTGCAAATAAAAAGCAAGAACGTTTTTTTCAGAAAAATGTGATCTTCAAGAACGTTTTTTAAGTTTTTGGAATTTACCAAACTATTTCAAAGTTCGTATGTCCTTGAATATATTTTTCATCTGTTCTATTTCCCAGATTGTTTCTAAGATTCATGTTGTTACATATAATTTACAAAATATATATATTGTAGTTTCATTAACTTTATGTATAGGCGCCTTCAAGTTGGAACAATACTTTATGATAGAAAATCAATTACTTTAAATTAGGTCTGCAAATGTTGACAATATGATGAGATGCATATGATAGCTCAGTGAGTTAATGTGCCACTACGCAGATCTATGTTTGGCTTGTGGTTCACAGGTGTGAATCCTAGTGTCAGGGACTAATTATTTTACTTCTCTGAAGTCAATAAAATGAATGTCAAGTCTGCCGGATAATAATAGTGTCTGTCTCAAACTATATAAAACATCACTGGTCTCAGTGTGGGGATGGGTTTTGTCTTGTCTTCTCTAGAATTCAGTTTCTAGACCCTCTGTTCTCTCTTCTACCTGTGTGAGCCTTTCCACAGTATCAGAACACGTTTTGTTTAGTTTTATAATGGATCTGCTCAACTTTTTGGACTCTGATCTTGGGTGGTTCTTTCCTGCAATTGTTTGACAGTCGGGAGAATTATTGCGACTGTGGATTAGACCGTCGAAGTTTCAGGACTTCTTTTGGTTTCCCCCTAAGCACATACCAATTGTGTGGCTGAATAGTCCCACTTCAAATTCTCCAAAGAGGTACCTTCTGCATTCCTATCGCGACCCTCTCGAAAACTTTTCTCTCCTTTTTTTCTTCCTTTTAGACACCTTTTCTGTTACGATTGCTGGATTGTCCGGGATATTATTAGCGGAGGAGTCCGATGGCAGATCAGCAGTGGAGAAAGATGAGGTATTGCAGGGATTAGAGAGATCTGACTCCTCGGTCAGAGAAAATAACTTCTCCCACCACTCCAGAGTTTTTCGGCTGATTAAAATCTAGGGAATCCCAAGTTTGCCTCTGAATGTTGCCCTCTAGGGGTCCACAGATTTCTTTAGCCGAAATGCTTAGTTCTCTTTTAGACTTCAAACTGCCCACATCAGCTATCAGAATTTGAGTTTCCTGATCTTCTGTGCCATCATTATGTTGTGATATTTGTTATATTTGTTGCACAGCATGACTTTGGGCTGAGTCCTTCACTGTATCACCCCCCTCAATCTTCTTTGGGCAGGCTCCCATCCGGGTTATACCTGACTCATTCAGAAACATTACATCCCTGGGGTCTCCAGTATCTCCTCCTGTCACCAAGCCCATACTGCCCTTGTTTATTGTCTGTCCCAGATTCAGCTTTAGAGACGGGGGGGGGCAAATTTGATATCAATGGTTGTAGGGCCCTGGTATCTCCGCTAATAAAGACCTTTGCAACTCTTGTATTGGGTTTTTAGGTCTTGCCTGAGCCAGCGCACATGCGCTGCTCTGTGAGGCTTTATGTAAGGGCTTCAAACTTGGACCACATGCATGTGTGGTGTGTTTGTTTTTTTTGTCACAGGCTATTGGCAATTGCGTGCATCTTTCTAAGAACGACAGCATGCAAGTGGGCAAAGGCGGTGCATGTCCCACCTTTGCATCTGCCCAGGCCTAGGGCTTGCGAGAGCGAGCATCAGCACCATCTGTTTCCAATTATCGTGCCTGCAGCAAACTAATAAAAGGCTCTCTGTATACGTTTTTTTCTGTGTGTTAAATGCAGGGGCTTTTGCATTATAGGTTAACAACACCCTTGTTTCCCTGTTTTTCCTGCCTCTCGTTGCCCTTTGTTTAGGTGGCACCAGTCACTGTTGTACTTCTTCTCATCTGGGCTGCCAGCTCTGCATTCTTGGGTCCTATGGTGAGCTGTGTGCTTGCTTCTTACGCCCCTTATCTGTCGGCCTCACCGTCTCCCGCTGGGGTGAGGCTTCCAGTTTGCTGAGTCACTCACCCCCTAGGGTGAGACCCTGGCCAGTCTGTGTGTCTCACGCTTCTCCCAGGACAGCCCATTGAAAAAGCAGACTCAAGACGGCCGGAATATCAAAGGCATCGTGGTCCAGTACGGCGGTTACCATGACAACCACGATGAAAGCGAGACACATCTGAAACTACACAGAATCATCAGAGGGTGACTCCCCCTCTTGTTCTCTGCCACAACCACAAAGTGTAGGGCGGCTCGTGGGCACAGATCTCCCCCCACCAATCGATGAGTCATATTTTCTATACCTGATCAACGGGTGGGTTCCCACTGATTCTTCACCGGACCAATTAAATGTAAAATAACTCATCGATCCCTTCTCGATGCGTGAATAGTCCCATATCGTTCACTACCCAAAGAGTGAACTCTGTCCTTCGATCACAGCCCCATCTCGCCGACTAGTGTGTACTTTCCCAAATAATTGTGGCCTGTGCCATCAAAGGCCTTATCCGACACAGATTCATATTCAATCTCCAAGAACTTCACTCTCCTTTCGAACCAGAACTCTTTCCAAGTGTAGGAGACAGTTCTCGTGCTTGGGAGAGTCAAGCACGCTTTCAAGTCAAGAAGGGAAGATTTTCATGTACATCTTGCAGTCAATATTTATTAAGGAGACAGTCCAAAATACTGGTGCTTTCAAAATCAAGCATTTGCAATGCAATAGGTCTTGCATTTACGTGAGTTTGATCTATTGGCATTGTAAATGGCAATGCCTTTTATTGATGTTTTAGTTACAATGCCAGTAGCTTAAACTCGCGTAAATTCGAGACCTATTGCATTGCAAATGCTTGTTTTATAATGTGGACTCTGAGCTCAGTCTTGTCTGTAATGTGTTTTCTCCACCCCCACACCTCACCCCTGGAATCCTTATACTTCTTACTGACATCCCGTTGTGCAGATGACAGGGCAGGGGAATGACTGAATTGGTAGTTGCTGGCCGCTTGACTTCTTGGCCTGGCATAGTTCCAGGAAAGAACGCCGACACCAGTAAGAGAGTTCCTGCAGCTGGATGAAACCCTGCACAAACCGGGCAGCCGCTAAGAGTGCGAGCATTAGGGCACCACTGTAACCGCCAGTTCTCAGCTCTGCTCGGGCTCGGGAGCGCGCCCCACTTCTACACTGACTGGATTGGCTGAATCGGCTTCCACAGACTGTTCCACGTTGCATACTCCACTGAAAACGCCTGTTGGGCAATCAACAAGGTAAAACGGGAGAGTAACAGCAATGGCGTCTCACTCCAGTGCCATCTTGCTCACTCACACACCTCCTTGTCAAGGAAAGACCTAGTATTTTTACATGTCATAAACAATGCCACCCCGAAAAACTCCTCCGTAACGGTCAATGGAGATTAAGCTATACAAGAGATATATACATATATACATATACACACACACACACACACACACACACATATATATATATATATATATATATATATATATATATATTATATAACCTACTGGCGGTCGCCAGTAGGTAGAAATAGTTTGGACCTATTATCCATAGGAAATCCCCAACATTCTATTTGGAATAACTTTGGCGCTGATTGACAAATCTTCGTGAAATTTTCAAAACCTTTGGCCAGCTCTGGTCCGCTCCTATACTGAAAGTTTCACGGTGATTCGTCAAGCGGGGGTCGAGAAAAAAGGGGGGTCCCAAAACGCGTTTTCCCCATGCAATTTCCCATTGGACTTTTAGCCGCAGCTACAGCCCAAACTGCTGAACGGAATTACACCAAATTTGGCAAAAAGGTAGTCCTTAATTCAAACATGTGCCCTTTGCTGGAATGGTGTAAATCAGTTCAGTAGTTCCTGAGAAAATGACAGTTAAAGTCATTTATATATTTATGGGCACGAGGGATCCGTGGAGGGATCCGCGTACCCTAAGCAAAGCCTACGCGCACCCTGCCGTGCACGAGCTGTATTTTATTTGGCTGTCAACACTCCAAAACCAGGAAGTGTTGGCAGCCATCTTGTGCCTCTATAGAACCGAGGCACAAGAAACCCAAAATAAACCTCGCAAAATGCAAAAAGGGGGCAGGGTAGAAACACCCTGACCCCCTAGGCCTGGGAGGATGCGCGCAGGATATGCGCATTCTGCCGATAAAAAAAAAGAAACGCGGTCTCCCGTGCTAAATTGGTAATTTTCCAGGGTCATTAGCAAAAAAATAGTGTGGAGGTCCCAATCCCCCCCCCACACTGCCCAGGGGACCGCCACCCCCTGGAGCTCTAACTTAATATATGCGGGGGCTCATGGGGCCCCCCTGCAGCCCCGGGGAGCACCACCCCGGGGCTTGTTTAAAATGGGCGGGGGGGCTCTCAGACACCCCGGGGACCACCCCTCCGGGGCTTTCAAAACATTAACTGAGGGGGGCTCTGAGGCCCCCCCAGCCTGGGGACCGCCACTCCCGGGGCTTGTTTAAAATGAGTGGGGGGGGCTCTCAGGCCCCCCCAGCCCTGGGGACCGCCACCCCCCGGGGCTTCAAAACATTAACAGAGGGGGGCTCTGAGGCCCCCCAGCCCCCGGGACCGCCACTCCCGGGGCTTCTTCAAAATGTGGGAGGGGGGCCACGGGCCCCTCTCCTTGAGCCTTATCTAGGCCCTGGGGACCACCACCCCCCAGGGCCGGCTCCTGCAGTGTCCTGGGGTGCCCACCCCGGGACACTGTAGTTTGCAATGACAGGGCAGGAGCCTCACGACTCCCACCCTGTCAATGCAAACTGCTTTCCTATTTGGAAGAGACCTGCTCTCTCTTCCAAATAAGAAAGCAGATTGCTTTTCCACAAGGGGAGCAGCATCTTAGCTGCTCCCCATGTGGAAAAGCAATGCCGGCTCCCTCAGGACGCGGGGAGCCGGCTGGCACCGTGGGGGGATTAGGGACCCCCCCACGGCCCTCAACGAAGAGAGCAAGCCCCAGGGGATGGTGTCCCCGGGGCTATTAGTGGGCCGGTAGGGGGGCCACGCAGTATTGAAAAAAAGAAACGGTCCCGGGGGATGGGGTCCCCGGGGCCGGAACTGGCCACAGGAGGGGGGCAAGGCAGCCCCCCTCCAGAATAATAATATATTTTTTAAAAGGGCCATGCCCTGGTGGATGGGGTCCCCGGGCCAAATTATGGCCTCGGGAGGGGGCCACGTGGCTGATTTTTTTTTTTATTAAAAATTGGGGGCAGGCCCTGGGGGATGGGGTCCCCAGGGCCAATAAATTAGAAAAGAAGGGGGGGGCTACAGAGCCGGTGGCCACGCCCCCTCTCTGCACCACTCTGCAAATGCCCCCCCCTGGCCCGTTTGCAGAGGGGGAACGAATTCCCCTTGAATACTGGGGGTCCCTGGGGGTCAATTAGCCCACCAGGAACCTCCAGTATGCGCCAGGGGGCTGCGTTGCAGAGAGGTGTTCTGTGGCCAAGCCCCTTTTTACACCTCTCTGCAACGCAGCTCCCTGGCGCATACTGGAGGTACCAGGTGGGCTAGTTGGCCCCCAGGGGACCGCATGGATTGAAGAGGAATTAATTCCCCAACTTAAAACGCGCCACAGGGTGTGTTTGCACACATGTCACCTCAGGCCCTACCCCCTTCCTTCAACATTGTACAAATATTCCTCTAAAATCAGCCGAACTACGAATTCCGATTTACTTACCAGTTATCAGGAGAGAACCCAGTGCTGCATATTTTAGCCCAGCACTGACCCTGAAAAGTATTTCTAAGCGTACTTACCAGTAACTTGTATTTCCTTCCATAGGAATCGATTGTGTGGTTTTCACCAGAAAAGTTTCTAAGTGTCGATTTTTGAAGCGTACAAATATTCCTCTAAAATCAGCCGAACTACGAATTCCTACTTACTCACCTGTTATCAAGAGAGAACCCAGTGCTGCATCTTTTAGCCCAGCACTGACCCTGAAAAGTAATTCTAACCATACTTACCAGTAACTTGTATTTCCACCCATAGGAATCCATTGTCTGGTTTTCACCAGAAAAGTTTCTGTCTATTTTCAAAAACTAAAAATATTCTGTAAAAATTGCCTGTATGACTTAAAAGCATTCTTTCAACTGTTTACAGGAGATGCAGCAGTACTGGATCCAGGATCCACCACTGAGTAAGAAAAGGTAACGATAACACTACTTACTTGCTAAGTGAATTTCCTACATAAGGTAACATTGACTGGTTTCACTTGGAAATTCTTCTAAGTGTGGAGTTTTGGAACTTTAAAATATTCCTATAAAATCAGCAGAACTGCGAATTCGATTTACTCACCTGTTATCAGGAGAGACCTCAGTGCTGCATCTTTGAGCCCAGTACTAATCCTGAAAAGTAATTCTAACTATACTTACCAGTAACTTGAATTTCCTTCCATGGGCTAACATTGACTGGTTTTCACCAGAAAAGTTTCCAAGTGTCTATTTTCACAAACTAAACATATTCCTACAAAATTGCCTGTATGACTTAAATGCATTCTTTCAACTGTTTACAGCAGATGCACCAGTGGTGGAGCCAGGATAACCCACTGAGTAAGAAAAAGTGAAGATAACACTACTTACCTGCTAAAGGAATGTCCTGCCGTAGGATAACATTAGTGATTCTATGTGAAAAAATGTATATGTAAACTTTTAAAATATAATAATATTCCTTAAAAATCACTACTGTAACTAAAACGCATTCACTCAACTTTTTACAGGAGATGTCCAAGGACTGAATCTAGGATCCAGTCCTGTGGTTAGAAAAGTAATCCATAAAGTAACTAATTGCATTTAACTAGAAATTCACATTGAGGTCAATGTTGCACTGTGTTTGAAATACTGTACTTAAAAGTCTATTGCCTATTTGCAAAGTATTTAAACTAACGTAATTCATTCTGAGAAAGTATATTTTGTAATGTAATGTATAATGTAATTTAAAAAATAAAGTATCTAAAAATAAATAGTTAAAACAATTTAGTATATCAGTATCAAAAAAATAAATATAACAATTAATACATTTAAAAATTGTCTTTTACAAAACCTTCGAAATTAACTGAAAAAACCATAGGTTTCAGGCCTGATATAGTTAGGAATTAGCATTTAAAAAACCTTTGAAATTCATTGAAAAAAACATAGGTTTCAGGCCTGATATAGTTAGCAATTAGCATTTAAAAAACCTTAGATATTCACTGAAAAAAACATAGGTTTTAGGGGTGTTATAGTTAGCTGGACATTTCACTCATACAAAACCATTGAAATTCCTCCAATATAGTTAGTTATACTCACTATATCTCGTGCACCCGCAATCCACTGCTGATGATGTCACATATTACATCATTCATGACATGGTCAGTGACATCACTGATGACATCTCAAATGACATCACTGATGACATCACTGATGACATAATCCATGTGACAATCAGATACACCTTATCATATACTAGTATAACCTTTCATCACTCACTGTAAAATACGGAGTACCATATTTGAATTCATTGACACACCAATACAAGTTTCTAAAAACCCACTCAGTGATTTCTAGATCTATACACACATCTAATCACTTACCTATAGATTCACTCATACATGCAGTCAATAATCAATAGAACACTATCAAATATACTTATACACCTTTATCGACATTACACACCTGCACACATCCTATTCACTTATGCAGTCATCCTATTCACTTATGCAAACAATGGATCCTACTTACATTTACTTAGCTATACACTTATACAAACACCACTTTATCTATTCATATAGATAGTAACTCATACTTAGTGTGTTATAAAATCACTATTACAAGTATACAGTTATCCATACAGTCATTCATACCATCACTGAGTCTTATGTATACTTATTTATAAACAACAACTGACACATACACTGCCTTTTATTTTTCTAGTTTGTTGGACATGTACCATTGAGAGAGATATTTGATCATCACCACACCCATAAAGATATTCACTCATCCAAACAACTGTTATAACATGTAGTTTTAATTTCATATACCTACTGAATCAACTATTCACACATCTTTGGGCAGTCCCACCCCCCCTACCGAACCACACACACATTCACTCTCCCATACAAATACTCAGTTAACTAATCAATAACTAATATAGAATTTCAAATAGCTAGTAACCAACTGGAGAAGCAGTTTACACAACAACAGACAAAGTGATACAGATGTTCACACAGTTTAGTCACTATCCAATATATTTAGTGAGACACTTTAACCCCTTGCATGCTGCAGCGATTCTGCGCCTGTGCGGCACTTTTAAAGAGTGGGCGGGTTCATGGCGGCCCCCAGCCGTCATCAGCACACGAGCGCCGTAGTCATGACGGCTGGGGTCCGTCGTCAGCATGCAAGGGGTTAAATTAGTCAAGTAAACAGTCAATCACACTGCTACTAAATCCTCCATCCAGATATTTATATTTATATATCCACTCATTCTTCAATGCAAATTGCTATATATATAATACATTTTAAATAACGAACCAAACCACATTCACTGGATGATGTAATCAGTGATGTCATCAGTGATGTCATCAGTGATGTCACTGACCATGTCATGAATGATGTAATATGTGACATCATCAGCAGTGGATTAAGGGCGCGCCTGATATAGTGAGTACAACTAACTATATCAGAGGAATTTCAATGGTTTTGTATGAGTGAAATGTCCAGCTAACTATAACACCCCTAAAATCTATGGTTTTTTCAGTGAATTTCTAAGGTTTTTTAAATGCTAATTCCTAACTATATCAGGCCTGAAACCTATGGTTTTTTCCAAGAATATATATATATATATATATATATATATATATATATCCGCCATTTCGGAGTGGTGAAATAAGATACGCAGTATGTATCAATCAGAATCACGAGTACCTTCCTCACAGGTGTGCCATAAATCAGATCTCCATGAGCCAGTGTCATCAGTCACCGGTCAATGGATAAGAATATCAAAGTATATCAAATTCAGTTACACAACAGGTCCCAACATATACTTGAAATACTTGTACAGTTCATTTAAAGGTACTTTTTTCCCCGGAGTTTTATATAGCGCAAACTTTTTTTTTCTTTTTTTAAACTTTATTTTCCAATTTTGACATACAAGCATTGCAATGATGGTACAATGCAGGTCATAACAGTGATAGTAACAAGTGTCATATATAGCAATCCAAGCATGGTGCATTCACATATATCAATGAAAGTGAGCGGGGAAGTATGGTCGTATATTGAAGACATACATTTCTCAAGAGACCAAGCAATACAGCGGTTCATGGAAGAAGGAGACATCGTCATCCACAGCAATCATGAACAACCTGATAATAGTGAGGCAACAATGACTATAATCAGTGACAGACAGTACCCTCAACATGTACCCAAAAGTGGACACCTAACCCACCCCCTCCGGGACTATGCCACTGGCCACCTGGGAGTCCTGGGCCGCCCCGCGCCCGACTATGTAGTCCCTGTATGGGCCCCAGATGTCCACTGGTCTGGACGAACTAGGGATTAAAGTGGAAAACTCCTCACAATTTACATTGCAAAACGCCAAGCTCCTGAGCCATGCCTGCAGAGTGGGGACTCTTCTGCTACCCCACAACAACGCAATCTCTCGCTTGGCCAATAGGAAGCCCAAGGCCACCAGCTTTCTGACCTTGCGAGGGAAGTTGGACACATACCCCAACAGTGCAATCTCAGGAGTGGGTAAAAGCTGCATGGATAGCATGTCCCCCAGTGTGGAGTTGACGAGGGTCTATACTGATGAATCTTAGGGCATGTCCAAGCGAGGTGGGCAAAATCGGCCAAGGGAGACAAGCATTTCTGGCAGTGATGGGGCCTGGTGTGGTCTATTCTATGGGAGCGTGCGGGAGTGTGATACATTCTGCGAAGGAACTTAAAATGGAGTCGTTTGTGCCTGCTGTTCAAGGAGACCTCCTTGGTGGCTCTACAACACTGCTCCCACTGATCGTCGGTAATAGTTTTACCCAGATCCACCTCCCACGCCGCCCGCACCTTAGTGTCAGACACTGGCCGGAGCGCACAACATTGCTTGTATAATTTGGAGACCAAATGCGCACCAGTGGGGCTCTGTATCAGCAACGTCAGCGGAGGGGTCGGCTCAGGGGCTGAAGGGAAGGAAGGGAAAGTGGGACAAAGTGTGGAGCGAACACGAGTCATAACAAAGGTGTCCATAAAGGAGCGGTCACTGAAACGGGCCTCTTCCGATATGGAAAAGGCATGACCATCAGGGAATAAGTCTCCAGGTGTACGAATGTGGAATTTCTCCAGGGTGTGTTGGACCAAGGTTTCCCCCGTTATTGAGAGCAGAGAAGGATTAGGCAGAGGCAACTCCGGAGAGTACGACTCAAATCCACGCAAACTATGCAGTCTGTCCCATGCCCAACATGTGGTAGAGACAGTTTGAACATCTCGCGGATCGCGGGAGAATCCCGTAGGGAGGAGGATAGTAACAAGCTGGCGTGGGAGTACCAAATCCGCTTCCGGCTTCAAATACGGGACGCGTGCGTCTGGGTGAAACCATACATGCGCGTAGCAACATAGTGCTATCAGGTAATACAAATAAAAATCCGGAACTCCGAACCCTCCTCTATCATACGGAAGAGTCAGGGTCTGCCAGCATACTCAAGGAGTCTTATCCCCCCACACTGGTCGCAATAGTAACGTACGCAGTTGCAAGAAAAAGGTCTTCGTAAGGGGGATAGGGATATTATTAAAAATATAGAGAAACCTGGACAGGACCATTATTTTAATTATAGCAACTCTCCCAGCCATAGACAGCGGAAGACCCAGCCATTTAACTATCTGGGATTCCAGTGAGCTGATCGCTCTGCCATAGTTAAGCGTAATCATTGTGGCCGTATCGAGATGGACATGAACACCAAGATACTTAACCGCGTCGCTGCACCATTCCAGCGGAAACTCGCAAGGCCAGGCAGTAGTGCTAGTGGTGAGAGGGAAAATAACGGACTTGTGCCAGTTAATACTGAGCCCAGAAAACTTGCAGAACCTAATAATTTCCAAAATCAGTGGTTCCAGATTGATATGGGGCATCCTAACATATAGGACAGTGTCGTCAGCATACAGTGAAATTAAGAGGGGACCCGTTCGAAATTGAAGGCCAAGGTGTAAGTGGTTCTCCTGAAATTAGCGCACCAAAGGGTCCATGGCCAGAATAAAAAGTAGCGGGGATAAAGGGCACCCCAGCCTCGTACCACGAGACAAAGTGAAAGGGTCGGAGAGAGTGCCATTCAGGCGCAGTCTGGCAGTAGGACTGGTATACAGCAGCGCCACAGTAGCGACAAAGCATTCTGGCATGCCCATACGGCGCATGACGGACAGGAAAAAGGGCCATTCTAGGGAGTCAAACACTTTTTCAGCATCCAGGAGTACAGTGGCAGCAGCTGTGGAAGGGTAAATCCGTTGCAAAACAGTGTATTAGGTCCTCAAATTAAGGGAGGTGGATCTATGTGGTACAAATCCCGACTGTGCTGGTGAAATGATAGATTCCATCCATCAATAAAGACGATCTAATCGCTATGACCTTGGCAAGTATTTTATAATCGAGGTTCAACAACGACAGCGGCCTGTGGGAGCCACACAGTTTAGGATCCTTCCCTGGTTTGGGAAGGAGAATAATGACCACTTCCCTGAATGTTGGGGGAAGGACACCCACCTCTAGTACCTCCGCATAGACCTCCACCAACCGTGGAACCAGGATGTCCTTACACGCCTTATAAAAATCGGCAGAAAACCCATCAAGACCCGGAGCCGAAGAGCCCCGTAACGCATCGATGGCCTCCGCAATACTATCAGGGGTAATGGGAACCATCAGGAAGTCCTGCATGTAACGTTCTAAATACACCAGAGCGATTTCCGACAAGTAATCCCCCTGGTCTCGCAGATCACCAGTGAGTCTGGACGTGTAAATCGTTTTATAATAGGAAAGGAAATGGCCACAAATATCCGGGGTAGAGTATAGTGGGACATCGTTAGGGCCAGCTATTTCAGTGATGTACGCGGAGTCTCGCGGGGGCCGCAGAGTATTGGTTAACAATTTTCCGGGACGCTCGCCCTCGCCATATTGCCGCGCCACGTGCCGCTTACTGAGAAACAATAACTCTCGCTCCGCCGCCTCTCTAAAGTCAAGCAGCAGCTCTAAACGCCGTGCCTCTCCCACACTGGAGAACGTCGCAAGCAATTCACAGTCTAAAGCAGCGATATCACCCTCAGAGCGAAGATCACGCAGGACCCCAGCGTGTTTGGCAATGCAGACTCCTTTAATGTAGGCCTTGAAGCCTTCCCATAGAACCTCCCACGTGTCCACCGACCCTGTGTTAATGTCAAAATAGTCCTCAATCGCCTGTCTGACTTCTTCATTAAAAACCGGATCCAACAATGCGCTCCCAGGGAACCGCCACTGCCTCTCGCAACCCCCCAGCCTGGGGATTTTCAACCGCAACACCACTGGGGAGTGGTCTGAAAGTGTGCGGGGGAGGGTAAGGATACCATCCAACCAACCCGCCACCCCCGGAGAAACCAACCAATAATCAATCCTGGTCCATGTGTTATGAAACCCTGAGAAGTGAGTAAAGTCTGGAAGATGGGCATGTAATTGGAGCTCAACGTCTATCAAGGAAAACTGGGCACATATGTCTTTGAGGGCTTGTCGGGCACGGGGCTTCATATCGGGGGAAGTGGAGGTGCTGTCTCTAGCTGGGTCCAATAATAAATTGAAATCACCCCCTAATATCAAGAGCCCGGGGTCGAGGGAGAGAAGCCGCACCTGCAAATTATGAAAAAAGGCAGGGGAGTCCACATTAGGGCCATATACCCCAACCAAAGTAACTTAATGTCCCATCAAGGAACCAGTGACGATCAGGGTGTGGCCTTCCGTATCCAACAATGTGCTATGAAGTGCAAAAGGGACCCGCTTGTGTATGAAGATTGCAACCCCCCGAGCATAGCGACTGTAATTGGAAAAAAAACTATGAGAACCCCTACTTGCCGCAATAGGAGCGTGGTCGGACGCTGACAAAGGAGTCTCCTGCATTAACACAATATCTATATTATGGCGTACGATATAATTAAGGACTTGCCTACGTTTTCTAGTATTGTTTAGTCCTCTAACGTTTCATGTCATCAGTGAGAGCCCGGAAGGACCGGGTAGATTCCCTAGCCGAACCATTGAAACATCGTCACAGCAAACGCAGCACAATGCATACCTGAGTAATGTCACATCACAACAACTGGATCAAAAAGACTGCAAAAACCAATGGAACTGTATCAACAATCCCCACCCCCCACCCAGCCTCTCCAGCCGCTTCAAGGAGGATGTAGCACCGTCCTCGACGTCCGACACTCTGGACTCAACGACATCCAGCCGCCGATCATGCGCCTGAATTTTAGTCCCCATGTCCGCAACCTTCTTGTCCAGGTCATCAAACCGGCCGTCAAACGCCTTGAAACGGCCCTCATTTCAGCTAACATGGCCGTGGCGAGGGAGGCAGGTTCTTCAGCATCGCGTGGGATTGTAGCCTCAGCAGACTGACCGGCAGGGGCATCCGACGTGGCGCCAGCAGCTTTATCGAAGTGCAGTTTGCTTTGCTTAGGGTCTTTCCTCCCTATCGTGTTGAGAAAGAGAAAGGGGTCCTGATGAAGAGAGGGCAAATCTATTTTGACAACACTGCCCAAACGACGAAGAGGATATCACCAAGCAAGTGGGAGACACTCAGCCAAACTGCCAGGCAGCAATGTCAACACGTGGCAAGAGTAATAATGTGGCAGGCACAGGCGCCAAGGGAAGCAAAGAGAAGTCCCCGGAGCGCAATGGGGGGAAAATCACGTATGATCCGTGCAGGGGTGGGGTGAAATGTAAGGAGGGCTGCAGGTGTACACCGCAGCAGCGTCGAGACAAAATGTACCAGGCACTGTAGCGCGGGGAACTGCAGCAGGCCCAGGTCTCAATGCACCAGCAGGCACCAAATTTTCCGCAGGTGGTATCATCTTCACCACAGGAGGTCAGGCCCGCAGTCGGTGTCCGAACATATGCCAGAAACGGGGACTTAGGGCAGCCAGTGGTCCCAATAGTGCACCAGTCCAGGATGAGGTATTGCCGGTGACACAATCAATTCCACCGGGACACCACCCAGGGCAGGCCTCTGCGTCTCCCAGGCCATTAAGCGTGCAGGAGGGGCTGAGGGAGGGAGCCAATGCGCCAAATCAGCCCCGTTGCAGCAACCTCCCTCCTCCGGAGCACTGGGGCTCCCCGCAGACCCACCCCCGCCCCCGCCAAGCACAACACGGCAGGCCCCGGTCTGGGACCGCCCCCAAGGCCGCAATGCCCCGAGAGGGCTCTGTCGACCGGGGGGCCTGATCGGAGATGCGGCAGGGGGGGACGGGAAGAGGGAAGCCTGCAGGCAGGGCGTCAAGGAGCGGCAGGCGGCGCAAGAGCGGCCATCAGGCAAACACTCACCACCCCATCAGCTGCGATCGTCAACGGCAATGTAGGCCGCAATGCCGCGCCAGCCCACCGCGCCGGCTCGCACTGCCACAGTCCTGGGTCAAATGGCGACCCGCTCCAGGCGTCCAATGAGGCTCCGCATTCTCCAGGCATTTGAGGATGGTGTCCGCTGCGATACACTAGCTCCTACATCGAGCTAAACAGCAATATTCAAGCCCGACCGGCGGAGCTTCAGGCGGATGCGGCCATCTTGGTCACCTCCGTGGCTTCGCCCCCCCCATATAGCGCGAACTTGACCCGAAGGTATAGGGTATCAGAGCCCTTTACATGAGCACCTGGTTACTTATAGACAGACACATTCATTTTTGTTAGGCAGTGGGAGATTAAATGATTTGCCCAGAATCACAGAATGTTGAGCGTTGTTGCCAAGTCTCGAATCCAGTTCCCCAGATTTGAGGTCGACCACCCTAGCCATTAGGCCACATCCTACATTGCATTTTGTTGTGAAAAAACAGACATCCTACTACAGTATGATTATTTTTGGTGTACTGCAGCACCCCTACTTCCCGTGCCTATGGCCATTGGTGGAATACCCTCTAAGCCAATGAAAAAGTAAACTGAACTCATCTCAAGAAGTTGCCAGTCTGATCTTGAAACAAATCTCATCACCAATTGTTAGGTGCCACAAACGTATGTAATATGTACCCTGTTTACATTACCAGGTATCAGATGTATTGCATCGCTCTGAATCAATTTTTAATGATCACTCCTGGCTATGGAAGCTCTGGGATGAAATGTGTGTGCCTATCCTCCTTCTGTTCCTGGCTCCCGGCAGCACCCAGGTTCCCATACTCCTCTCAGCCAATCACGACGCTGCCGTCACCAGCATGACAGCAGTGTCCTGATTGGTCTGAGCAGCCTCTTTGGCCGCTCAGGCGGTATCTGGAAGCCTGAGGCAGTTCTCCACCCGACTGTGCAAAACAGTCAGGTGGGGAAATGCTAAGTACGCATGACGGTTTGACTGGCCCAAGACGGCCGGCCAAACCGTCATGCGCATTTACAGAGGGCCCACCAATCCTCCTCCCTCTGAGGAGAGCCCATCCCCGCCCAACCCTAACCTAGCTCCATACTAAAAATAAAATTATAATAAAGTAAGTAAGTAAAGTGATACTTGTATAGCGCACTACTCACCCGCAAGGGTCTCAAGGCGCTTGTACGAATACCGCTGTGGAACCCATCCTGGCTTTCCCTGTGAGGTGGCCACTCCTGGGCACCCCCAAGGTGGAGGCCAGGCATCCTTAGCGTTGTGGAGATTAAGCAAGCTATTGCCCAGAGTTGCAGAGTGGGACTCCATGATTGGAATAGGCACCGAGGGGAGAATTATCAGGTCCGTGGAATTTTTGAGCTCAAGACCCGCCGAGGCGGGGAATTGAACCCTGGTCCCGGGCTAGACCTCTGCATCAGGGTCTGCCGCTCTAACCATTGAGCCACACTTCTCCACTTCTCTAATAACGTTGTGTTATCATTTTATTTTTCCTTTGTACTGCTCAGAGAGCAGTGGGGCGATGCTCCTCTGCCTTAGCGGAGGAGCCGCCGCTGGCTACGTGCCATTCAAAATGATTCCTTTCGCAAAGAACTGGGGGTGCCACAAAGAAAGGTGCAGAAGAGACTCTTGTGTTTACCACTGCCAGTGCTATTGTCTTCACTGGTAGCAAACTGTGCATTTGTAAACTGAATATCAGTGTCTGAGGGGAGTCATACGGGGAACATCGTTTACAACGCGGTGTTTACACCGCAGTACCTTTACAACGCAAGTCGTTACTACGACTTGTGCTGGATGGCGCTGTTGTATAAGGAATATTGTAATTTTATATTCCAACACCTTCCCTACTGTTACGTGGGCTGGTGTTAGAATATAAATTATAATAATCCACAATCCACGCACACCAACGCAAGTCGTTGTAACGACTTGCGTTGTAAAGGCAGCGTTGTAAAGTACCGTGATCTAAAAGATCGCGTTGTACTAACGTAAATCCGAGTCATACGCCATGCAGCAAAAAGCAGCACTGAAAATGGCCACTGTAACAATGCCTGTGGAGCAGAGCTGGTAAAAAACATACGTTCAAAAGTACAGAGGAATGTTACATCATATACAAAGCAAACATCCTGAAATTACCGGAAGAGATGTTTTTCTTAAGCTAAAGTGGTCAATCAATGACACACTTCAAAGCCCAAATAAAGGAAAATGATGAGCTCTTAGTTAAGACAGAATGGCACATGCAGAACATAGGCTTTTTCTATGTTTGTTTAGATTATGGTCTTTATCTGTTTCCACAAGCGGCTGGCTAATTACCTTCTGATTTACTTTTCAAAAAATGATAACAGATTTGAGTGACTTGTCCTACTTTAAAACTCAATCTAGCTTTACACAATTCATGCCTCAGCCCTGACTGTGGTGTTGAGTTACGAAGACGAAGCTCTCTCAATGCACAGATGCTTAAGACCCAGAGTGCCAGTTAACTTTTTGGGATAGGTAGTCAAAAAATTCCTGGCGCAATATTTTGGCACTCACTTCGCCTCTTTAAAAGATCCTGAGTAAATAAATGATCTTGTGTATCTGGAATTTAAATGAAAGGACCTCGCTGAGATGGACGCACACTGATGTGACACTGGCTGACTGGGCTGAAGGATCGTCCATCAAGGAAGGCCAGATCTAATAACATCCGCCAATAGAAGCAAACCAAGACTACACGATCCAGAATGCACTGGGTAACCACATGAAAGTCCAGAATTGTAATCAGCGTTTGTAGTGAGCTGGAGGCCGATACTCACACTAAAGTACGCAATAAAGTTATAGCAACCCTCCATGGAGTTTTATATATGCTCCTCGTGTCTCTGTGTAGGTATTAAACTCAGCAGACACGTGCAATGTTCTTAGAATGTAGAGTTAGGGTACTTTATTCCCTAGATATCACAGACACTATTTAGTTAAGCATGGTGCTGCAGCTACAGTGAAAAGGCTTGTTTGTCCCACACATTAGAGTGTGCCACAGTCGAGACCACCTTTTCAAAGGATGCCTTCACACAGGGAATAGGCCCCTCATTGACATTTAGTATATGCTTTTCCATAAATCAGCGGGGGAAAACCCTCGTTGAAAAAGAGTGTTATTCAGACACCAACAGTGTCTTACGACCAGTCAGGCTTCCGCATAGCCCCAGTGTCAGGGATGGTATGATCATACTACTCTTATGCAGATATTGCTACTGTCTATAGATATTTACATTGCTTGATTGCCGCATTGTGCCCAAGACAAATAAAATAATAAAACTACAGATTGCAGAGTGTGGGCGCTAGCAGTGCTCAGCAAAACGTCTCTAGAAACCGCGCCAGAGCAGCGGAGACGACAATACGTGCTGCTTCTGGGGCCTGGCACCTCGTCACCTGGAAGTGATGACAGCAGGAGGCAAAGAGGCACCCGGAAGCACTCACAGGGCGCCCGTCGGCACGAGGAGATCACTTGAGGAAGCGCAGAGGGCTGTGACGTGTTGACAGTGCAGCCCAATGGGCGTCTTGATCAAAGGGTCGCCATCCATCTGCAACTTCTCTGTCAACTGCCGCAGTGGCAATGATTAGGGGGCAGTGCTTGCTGTTTACACTCGGATGTTTCATCAGTGTGTGGGGTGGACAAATAACTTCCTAAATGAAAACTTCACACGGCTTAAGGCCGCGGGGGTCAGGCCCCTCATTGCCGAATTAGCCTGTGTTTTTTCTCAAGGTAGATGAGCACGGCTTGCTTGCAATTAAGCAAAAGACTAATGCACATGTCTTCGAAAACACTTCCATAACTTGAGATGGAAGGCAGAGACAGCTGATTCAGGGTAAGACTGTGGTGTCGTGTCCAGCCCCAATAACTCAGGCGGACACAGTGGGGTAGGGTCATGGAGCTTCTTTATTAGTCATCCTTCTTCTTCAAGTCCCAACAGCATACTGCCCTTTCCTGCCCACTTGGTCCCCAGCTCCTCCCTTTCCGCCTGCCCTCGTCCCTCACTCGGGCCGGTCCTAGTGCCTGACCAGTTGGGTCACTGGGCACTTTGCATCAACATCATTACATCTCCCCCCTCTGTGGATAAAGAAAACAAAATAATATACACCACGGCAAACAGGAAATTGTCTTTCTTTTGAATTCTTCGATGAAGTGATACGGTATGGCCTGTCGGGCTCATTCTCAGCGGCAGTCTCCATCGTGCCTGACTGTCAGTTGGCAGTGTCTCAGGATCTCTCTGTTCCAGTTTCGTTATGGTTTCACGATGCGGGTGAGTCGTCTTCCGTCAGCCACTGTAGTTCTTATAGTTCCGTTTTGTTGAAACACTGAACTGAATCACACGATTGCATCTCCCCCTTGTTGACAAAATAATTTTAGCGTCTGACATGTTTAATGGTTCCTCAGTCAGCCACACGGGTCTGCAGGTCGCCTATTTGGGCTACGAAGATGCATCTCCATTTCTTTTGTATGGCTTTCTGTTGCTTTGACGAGAACATCTTTTGTTACAGTAGTGTATCTTTGTAATTGCGAGACGTCTCGCGTGGTCTTCTTGTGCTCAAGTTCGTGGTGGTTTCCAATCAGCTTCTCTCGCGTGGTCTTCTTGTGCTCAGGTTCGTGGTGGTTTCCAATCAGCGGTACTTCCTTTTGTCTTGTCTGGTCTTGGACAACACTGCCTTCCTGTTCAGAGTCATGTATACCAGACGGTGAGGCGCTATCTGAAAAGACCATCTTGGTTTGGTTCGGGGACTCATTCGCTGCCTCTGTTTGCCTCAACCACTCCCACTCATGTTTATGACTGGTGAGCTCTTTGGCCGTCTGGGCCTGTGCATGTTTCTCTCTCATCGGATGATGGTCTGTCTCTGTTAACACGTCTTGTCTTCCTTGCGGGGTGACTGGATATTCCTTTCTTATCCGGTTGGTAGTGTCCACTATCTTTATTTTCTTTCCGTAGGCCCTGTGGGTCAGCCTCGCTGACCCTATCCGTGGTGAGGGTATATGGTTTGTATCTTGATGTATATGCGGTTGACATGACAGGTTGTCTTGTGAAGTGACTGAGTACTCAGGGACATTGATGTGAGATACTTTACTCTTGACATGACTGATGTCCTTTGGTTCTGAGGTGTGTTCAGGTGGTTGACGCCATGGCCGTCGTTGGGACCATGACTCGGTCCTTTGATACCGTTCTCTTGAGTGTGTCTTGAATAGATGATTTTTTAAATAGGTAGGCCGTGACGAGCTGCTCCTAGAGTCGGAGTTCTCTTTGGCATATTTCTCCGGGTACCTTTCTCGAAATGACTTCGATGTCGTCTTGCTGGATGGGTTGTTTGATGACCACATATCTATCTCTTGTGGTTGATCTCTTGGCATGTCATTTCTCCCTCTCTCGTGTGATGATGATGGTCTCCTCTCTGTTTCTTCATTGTCTCGGATGTCGTGGATGTGTTTGTCTTCCTCTTCCCGGTGTCCGAGTGAGTCAGTCTGTCTTATCTGGTTTTCTTCTCCTTCCCGCTTGTTTTGTGCACTGACCTCTGTGTTACGGGTGTGATCATGTACCGAATTCCAGCGCTGGCGTAACTGGTCCAGACTTCTATAATTTGCCTTTCTTGCACATTTGTTGGGCCGGCTGTCATCTGGTCCATTGGTGCGATCTGTCTCACTTGAAGCTTCATCTGCTTCATAATCACTTGCACTACATGTTGAGTTTGAATAAGTGACGCTGTCATACTCCTGGATCATCTCGGTCTTTTGTGTTGTTGACTCAGAGTACTTCATGTTACTTTGTTTCTCTCGTTGTCTTGTCTCTGATTCGTCTTCATCCTCCCCGTTTCTGGTTTTGTTTATTTCTTGTGCTTTATTCACCGACCTTAGAGATGTCTCTTTTCTGGTATCTTGGTGTCTTGCACATAGGTGCGGTTCTTTTGATAGTTCTCTTGCTTTTACCCGCTCTCCAACTTCGGCCTTCTTGATTATTTCCTTTAGCGATAAATGCCCTCGAAGAATCTTGTGCTTTGTACTAGACCTTGAACAGCCTTCGATTACCCGAAGTCGAACTGCGTCCTCATTTGTAAATGTGTTGAAGTGGCAGCGTTGTACCAGACTCTGCAAACGGGTGATGAAGTTTGGCAATGATTCTCCTGGTTCCTGCCGTGCTGTGTTGAAGACGATGCGTTCATGATCCACGTCATCCTTTGCGTCGAAATGGGCACGTAATGTCTCTTGTAGTCTTTCATAGGTCTCTGTGTCCTTTTCAGAAAATGTTCTAATTAAACGTCGGCCCTCATGGCCCACCAACTGGAGCAGTAACGTCAGACATTTTCCATCTCTTCGCTCACCGGTGGCGTCAAGAAAGTCGTCCAGTGATTCCAGCCACCGGTTCCATTTGGGACCCAAACTCTGAATGTCAGTCTGTGTCACTGGGGGTGGCACTTCAATGTAGGGATTGGATCGTTGGGTTGCTTTCCCCACCGTCATGATGGAGGAAGATCTTGATCTGCTACGGTCACAGGACTGTTTCCTTTTAGGCTATCTCGGTATGATTCTGGACCATTTAGTTTCTCACCAGATTTGCACTATCTGGTGCTTGTTATGTTTGTTTACACCATTTGTTTTGCACTTGCCAGTGCTTGTTTGTTGCCTCTGTTGCGTTGCCAATGCTTGTTTGTTTCTTCTGTTGCATTTACCAGTGCTTGTTTGTTACTCCTGTTGCATTTACCAATGCTTGTTTGTTACAGCTGTTGTATTTGCCAATGCTTGTTTGTTACTTGCCAGTCCTTATTTGTTACTTCTGTTGCATTTGCCAAGGTTTGTTTGTTATTTCTGTTGCATTTGCCACTGCTTGTTTTGTTTCTTCTGTTGCATTTACCAATGCTTGTTTGTTACAGCTGTTGTATTTGCCAATGCTTGTTTGCTACTTGCAATGCTTGTTTGTTGCTTGTCAGTGCTTATTTGCTGTTTCAGGCACTTTGCCTGACTTCAAAATGGCCGCCGATGATCCCTCGCAGGGGATTGGTCAATATTGCCTGACTTCAAGATGGCCGCCAGGAATCTCGTTTTCAGCGAGATTTCGGTCGTTTCTGCTCGTTTCTTTGGCGGGGGGGGCCAGTTAGGCGGCGATTTCACTCACCGGAGCCGTGGTCCACCGCTTGAGTCACCAATCAAGGTAGGGCACTTTCCTTCACTTCTGCCGCCGAGGTGGGCACTCGGTAGGCGTTTCCTTTGGCCACACACTTCTATTTCCTTCACTTCTGCCGCCGAGGTGGGCACTCGGTAGGCGTTTCCTTTGGCCACACACTTCTATTTCCTTCACTTCTGCCGCCGAGGTGGGCACTCGGTAGGCGTTTTCTTTGGCCACACGCGTCCGCCGCCGAGGTGGGCACTCGGTAGGCGCTGTATTTACCGCTCTTCCGCCGCCGAGGTGGGCACTCGGTAGGCGCTTTATTTACCGCTATTCCGCCGCCGAGGTGGGCACTCGGTAGGCGCTTTATTTACCGCTATTCCGCCGCCGAGGTGGGCACTCGGTAGGCGCTTTATTTACCGCTATTCCGCCGCCGAGGTGGGCACTCGGTGGGCGTTTTTCGCAGCGTGCTCGAGCCTCCAGACGTGGGGCGAGCTCCGGGCCAGTCGGTCGCCGGTTGCTGCTGTGGCTGTCCACACGCTTGTGGTTTCATCCCACCTTCGTCGCCAGTTGTCGTGTCCAGCCCCAATAACTCAGGCGGACACAGTGGGGTAGGGTCATGGAGCTTCTTTATTAGTCATCCTTCTTCTTCAAGTCCCAACAGCATACTGCCCTTTCCTGCCCACTTGGTCCCCAGCTCCTCCCTTTCCGCCTGCCCTCGTCCCTCACTCGGGCCGGTCCTAGTGCCTGACCAGTTGGGTCACTGGGCACTTTGCATCAACATCATTACATGTGGTGATTAGGAAAATACGAACGTTGGTGTCAGCTTGCTATAGGAGGACGGTTCGCTGTAGCATGCAGCCTGGTAGTCATTGACTTCTGCATCTGCACCTGGGACCTCGCCTCACTGTGGTAGGACCGTGAGGATGCCGTCTCCTTTTCCTGCCCCTTTTTGCGTCTGTAGGGTGAGAGAGAGGGTGATTTGGGTGTGAGAAAGTGCCCTCTTTGTGCATGGTTGCCCCCACTTTTTGCTGAATTGCTGATGTACTTTGACTGAGTGTGCCCTGGGCTCCTGCTAATCAGGTACCCAGGGCCTGTGTTCCCTCCCTAAAACTGTGTTGAAACCTAAACCCAATTGGCATCTCTGGCCACAGGTCAGTCCCTGGTAAATGATACCACAGGTACCCAGGTCACTGTGACCAGAGAAGGCCTCTAAGGGCTGCAGCACTTATTGTGCCACCCGTAGAGGTCCTATACCTTTACACACACACACTGCCTTTGCAGGCTACGTGTTTTGATGCAGAACAAAGTGAAGAGTCGACATGGCACACATCTCTGTGTACCATCCCTACAACCCACTGCCCTGGCATAGGTTAGTCACCCCTCTAGCTGGTTGCACTATACCAGTGGTTAGGGTACAGGTGCCTGAGCCCTGTACCCCTATAGTGTCTAAGTCCATTCTTTGACATTGTAACTGCAGTGCTGCCATTAGGAGTATATGGTGCTGGGAGTTTTTTCATTACAAACTTCACAGCACCATAATAGCTACACTGAAAACTGAGAAGTTTGGTGTCAAACTTCTCAGCACATTAAACCCACACTGATGCCAGTGTGGGATTTAATGAAAAATGCACACAGAGGGCATCTTAGAGATGCCCCTTAAAAACGAACCTACCACTAGTGTCCAGGATGAGTGGCTGCTTTCAGCTGCCACCACCAAACATGTTTCTGGACTCCTGGGTCTAGAGCCTGCTGCTCTCTGGGGCCTAAAGCAATGCACAACCTGAGACGAGGTGCCAAGCCTCCTCCCCCAGGATGGGTAGGGTTCACGAAGGGGAAGCTTCAAAGGCTTGCCGTCTTTGTGAGCTTCCCCAGGCCACCTGCTGCTTTCAGCAACTGGATCCCACTGGTCCTGAACCCCACTTTGGACAGGAGAACCGGCGGGAAAAACAAGTGAGGAAGAGAGG
This sequence comes from Lissotriton helveticus, assembly GCF_964261635.1. Lineage (NCBI taxonomy): Eukaryota > Metazoa > Chordata > Amphibia > Caudata > Salamandridae > Lissotriton > Lissotriton helveticus. The sequence goes on from NC_136057.1 coordinate 996,607,322, forward strand.
TGTGCCCACCTCTGCCAACTCCACCCCTCAGGTGGGCGAGGCGAGGTGAAGCACAACTCTCAGTCCACGCCATCTTGAAGATGGGGGGACTCAGCCAACCAGGGACAGGCACATGCCCCCCCCCCCTTCCCCCGGAAGGTGGCATCATAGGGATGTACCCTCCCCAGGGAAGGGACCCATTGGTCCCTGCCTTCTACCTAACTGTAACACCCCTAAATCTAGTACTTGGGGGCACCCCTGAACCTTGCTTCCTCAGACAAGAAGAAACTACAAGAAGAAGAAGAACCGAACAGCCGTGCAGCTGCTAACAAGAGGAAGACCCCCACTGACATGGCCCCAGCCCTATCAGTCTGTCTCCTGCTCGAACCTGCTCCTGAGAAATCCTGGTGTGTCCTGCAGCCAGCAACCTCGAAGACCCCAGAGGACCTGCCTGCCTTCAACTCCAAAAATGTTATTTCCCGTGAACCCTGAATTTGTTCATCTGCAACCTCTGGCCTTGGCCGGAAACTGCCAATCCGCACCACTCTGCACCCGCTGTCCATGACCCGAGCATGAGTGGCAAAACAACACGAGGAGGTCAACTCGGTGAACCTGACCGGAGATCCGGCAACCCCTGACCTGCCTCAAGCCTCCAGCCAGCGCCTGCAGTATAAATCCAGAAGTCCCACCCTCACCGCGAACCGGAGCTGGTAAGAAGATCCGACCCCAAAAGGCATCCCTGCACCCGACGCCTCACGGCCTTGTGTGCCCAAAGCAATGGTGCCTAACCAAACCGTAACTTCCCAACTTATCTCTCGAAGTGGTGGTCGCACCCAGAAGACCTTTGTCTCCCTGCCTGCAGCGCTTTTGCAACCCGGAGGTTCTCCATTGAAAACAACAGGGCGTCCGACATCGAAACAGCACCCTGTACCCGGCCGCCCTAGTGCCGCTGAGTGTGCACCTTTGGTGCTAATTTGTTTCCCCATTTGCCCTGAGCTAAAGTTCAGGAGCTTTGCTCCCACAACCCAGTGACCTGCTTGCCAGCAGCCACCAACCGAATGTCCCCTATCCCCCATTGGATAACATTGGGCCTCAGCACTCTGCACCCGGCCGCCCTAGTGTCGCTGAGAGTGTAACTAGAGTGCATGCTTGGCCCTGGGGGACCCCTGAGTCTAGCCCCAGAACCGTAACTCCCACTACCAAATACCTCAAAACCGATAACACTATTTTCCTCCATAGGATAACATTAACTGCTTTTCTGTGAAAAGTTTGGAGTTTGAGAAACTAAAGAAATTCTTTAAAATTACATAATCTAACAAAAACAATTTTACTTACCTGCTTTCACGAAATGTCCCAGAGTAGTATCTAGGTATACTACTCTGTGTAAGCCTAGTAATCTCAAAAGTTACTTACCTGCTATTTTACTGAGAAGCCTATTCAAGTCTGTGTACTGCATTTACTAAGTATTGCATTTCTCTGCATCCATACTGTAAATCAAATCAAAGTGCATACACAATTATCATTCAAACTGTATTTCAATTGCATAACTACCGTTACGTACTTATTGCTTACCTGTGCCAGGCTTGCTTGGTTCTAGAAAGATAAAATAACTAAAAGAAAACTTTTATACAAAAACCATTGATCTGAAGTTCAGTCTTTGAGTGTGTGAATTCATTTGCTGACTGAGTGTGTACAACAAATGCTTAACACTGTTCTCTGATACTGCCTTACTGCTCGACCACACTGCCACAAATAGAGAGTAAGGTTCTATCGAACTTTACCTCTGCCTACCTTTGGGGTTCCACTGGAGTCTGTGCACACTATACCTCACTTTGATTTAGTAAAGTATATACAGAGCCAGCTTCCTTGGGCTACTTTGGGTCACCCCAGGAAATGCTTTCAATCCGTTTTGGTCAGCCAGGGATCTGCCAATGAAGAGTATCAAATCCCCATCGGCATAAAAATGAGGACTAGTGGGTGAAATGACGATCCTGTTGATCCTTGAACATGAAATATGAGCTCCAAGCTTAGCTTTCCAGTTTGACAGTATGTGATCTTGAGAAATATTGCTTAGTTTCTATACGAAACAGTGAGCAGTATAGTAGCATATAAGCAGGCACTATGTATTATTTTGTTTCTATAAGCTACCCGTTACTCTCAGGCTAGCACATCCTAGTGTCCCCTGGGGTAATAGAGGCACATTTTTCAGCTTTTCTCTCCAGCTTAGCGCCAGTAGTAAGGGCTTCAGAGGGGGGACTCCCTTGACTGAAAACCATGGAGCTTCACTGCACATTTTGTGGAGCTACTACAAAAGAAATGCGGAGAAGAGATTGTGACGATGATTTCTTGAATTTCCCGCAGAGAAAGGAGGCCTTGCTCCTGGAGCAACAAATGAACAATAGCGATCACCTTCAATGCTCTGCTTCACTGCTGCCACCCTCAGTGATGCTCTTGAAGAGGACATGATGGGGTCATCGTTATCTGCTTGTGTGAGTGATTTGTTTGCCGTGAAGAAGATCAAGGTGTCAATTTGGAAGATCTAAGTAGAAACTATTGCGATAGTCGATGCAGCTGTACAGGATAGTGTTCTCAATGTGGATACGGAGTTGGAAGGGCAACATAAAGGAGAGTCTGTCCAGGATTTTAATTTTAAACTCATTAGAAATGACTTCTGTGGGCATGGAAACTGTTTGGTGCACTTAAATGCAAAGATCACTTTCAAAACAGAGCTAGTGTGTGGTACAGCACCCCAATCCCACCTGAGACAAACCCACTGGTGCAATGTCAGACATGACTCAGGAGGGAGATAAAAGCATCAAATCTCTCCCTGTCCTAACATACAGGTGCATCACCCGCTTACAGTTAAAAGGTGAGATCAAATGCTCAAGTGATATCAGCTAGGCAGCAAAAGGTGACGTTATTGGTGGGAAACATGAAAAGGGACCGCTGAGATGCATGCAAGCCTACTTGGAGGGAAGATGACTTTGAGACTCAAAGGCCTCCAAAGTATCTCAAAGAATTAACTAACCTCCAAACCCCCAAAATCCAATATAGCCAGTGCACTGATATCACTGACATATGTCATAAGTGGAACATTGTTGAAAAAAAGAAGAAGAATTCAGGCTTTTCATGTAGAAAACCCCACTTTTGAGAAATCAGTGTTTAGTTGGATTCTACTAGGTGCTGTGTTTTAGGGTTATTTTTGTGCCATGGACAGGAGAGCAGAGCAAACACAAGGAGATGATGGATGAAGTGCTGAAACTTTTCAGACAATCTACCCCAGTCACAGATTTGGGTTGAATCCATCAACGTTCTTTAGCTCACTTCGCTGCACCAATTCAGAGCCCAGCTACATGCAAACCAGTCTTGACCCTGTGCTTCTTGGAACAGCCTAGCCCGAAGGGCCAGGCCAGGCCTTCCCTGGACCCGGAAACAAGCTTCCTGGTAACAATGGACAGGAGAGCAGGCTTTGATATATTAGTGGGATTTGCGGCACCTGAATGCTTACTTAATGCAACAGACACATTTTCGGTTTGAGTGTGGAGATGGTGCTTTCTGAGCACCACACGGATCTCATCGGGCTGTTGGGAGTATCAAAGCTAAGCTCTTGTCATATGGTGCATATGGACTTGTTAAGAAACAGTGGCTGAAAACTACAGCCAGTTGAGAATCACGAAGACAATGTGTGCATTATCCTAAAACAATTAAACCATTTAAGATTCACCTGAATATCATTAACCCCAGACTCAAGCCGAGATACAGGGCACCAAACGTAGATCCTTCATACCCTGGACACCCTGGGCATCTGGCACATGTTTACACCCTTGCAAGGCAGCTCACTGTGTGCCTTTACTCATCCAGAGCCCAGGCCAAACTCAGATCAGAGCATGGAGTAAAATCAGCCCTGATACAAGTCACAAGAGTCACGTATCCTTGATCCAACACTGAGATCCCGACAGAAGAACCTCATCTTCAGGAGGGCTGAAGACAAAGTGTGTTCACGCAAGCCATATGTGCTTATAAACATAGACAGAGCATCTCGCCAAAAATAAGGGATTGTGTCCCGACATTCCAAAAGGAAGACAGAAACCTCCAGCCATACTCTACAAATGAATAAAATAACACAGTTACTCCCAGTGCTACTAAACCAGTGCCGAACCTACCTGTGCTAGCCAAACGTCCACATATACGGGCATAAGCAAAGTATGACAGCATTATAGCCAGCTACAACAGCGATCTGAAGGGGCTGCAAGTTGACTTGATGGTACCTATCTAAAAAGACGAATTACGTTTCAGTACAGGGGGATCTAGACAATATACAATCAGTCACAATAGTTTGTGGCAGTAGTTGGAACTTTAAAAAGTTGCTATGAGAACATCCAATGCTGCAAGCTACTTGTGGCACAACATGGGGCATGAACCATCAGCATTGGGCAATAGACAGACCAAGCTGAAAGCGAGAAAAAAAAACTAATAGGAAACAAGCATTTGCTAATATGTCTGACTTTAATGTGCTAATGCATGAAAAATGCAATTGTGCATGCCTCTTTATCTCCATGCCTTAGAAGCCAAACCTGTTGCCTTTGCCAATGCATGTATTGGTTTAAGCAGTTGGATAGTGCACCTTTCTGTGTGTGTGTATGTATGTAAACCTATATGTGTACATATACGTGTGACTCACATGACTCCTGTCTAAAACATTTGTTTTAAAAGCCTGCAGCAGTGAAAAAACAAAACAAAATTGGTTTGGCAAATTGTGTAGGTCTCACCTTTTGGTTGCCAAAACTAATACATTGGCTTTGCCAAAGCTTATTGCGGATACTGAAACCCCCCCCTGCTTTTTAGGTCAAGGACCTAAAGGCTGCGCTTGCGCAGTCTGGGGTCGGAGAATTAATGTCCCTTAGTAGCGCTTTGGAACCCGCCTCCCTGCCCTGTCTCTCCTCCATTGGCTGGCTTCCTAAACGGAGGCCAGCCATTGGAGGAGAGATGCGTCACTCCGATTTAGCCCCGTCTTTTTCGGATTTGGGGGCGTAAGTTTTGTTGTTTTTTAGACAGTGACGTTGTCTGTCACTCAAAACAGCAAAACCACATCCCCGAATCCGAAAAATTCAGAAGCTGGCGGGCGCCATTTTTTCTCGTCTGCGGTGAGGTGAGGATCGATCGTCCAGCTTCTCACACGCTATGGCGGCAACCTTGCTCCTTGCATGAATACTAGGTCCTGGAATTACTTTTGTAATTCCTGACTTCGGGTATGTGCAGACGCCCACGCTTCGTCCATATGATTTGGGGCCTCCCTGTAATTATTTGTTTTTTGACGCACATGGGGCATAACGTAGCGTGTCCTGGTCCATACTCATGCTCCTAAGGAACTTCCTTCCTTAGCAGTCCCTCTGAGCCTTAGTTTGCTCCGCTTTCAGTGCGATGGCCAGCGCTGTTGTTTTTAGTCCCTCTTTTTTGTATATAGTTTTGCCACGTTAGTTAGCCGGATATGTGTACCCAGTATGCGCAATGAACGGGAGTCCGCTTTTTAGTTTGCCGGTCTTTCCATCTGATAAGATGTCCAGGTGTACTGGTCAATACTCCCGCTCTCCACTAAGGAACTCCCCTCCATGGCATTTATCGTTCTTTTACCCTTTATGTGGCTGTCTGCCAGGCACTTTTTTTTAGTTTGGAGTTTTCCCTTTTTAGTTTGAAGTGTGTATTTAGGGTATGCTAGGCAGAGCGTGCCAGGGTTAACAATCGTATTGTGGGCAGAGGAGATTTTATCCTCCCCGGTTAAGTATCATCCACAATAGAGGGAGCATGCTAGGCTGGGTGGGTGGACTCCGCTACAGTAGTAGGGCAGTGCTCGCCTACTATGAGGTTGGTTTGCCCCCCGCAGGCTCTGTAGTTTTTCCCGTGAATGTACCGTAATAGTAGTTGGGTAGTGCTTTGCACTGGTCAATATAAGCTTCTCTGACTCCCTTAGGCCTTGTAGTGAATCTGTGTATTTCATCTGTATTTACAGAGAGCTTGATTTCTAAAAACGTGAAAATGGAAAGTAGGTACGTTTTTTGATTGGTGTAGGTTGACAGCATATGAGGCTTTAGATTAAAAAAAGGTAGAAACATTCCTAGTGAATCTGAAATTGATCACCAGTGCTTGTTTGTATATAGCTGTCCATGTATGGGAGTACGTCTTTTAGTTTGCCTGACATTTTTACCTAATATGCGCAACAAACGGGAGTCCGCTTTTTAGTTTGCCGGTCCTTCTATCTGATACGCGTGATGTCAGCACGTACCGAGAGGATACGAATAGACGGAACCCCGGGTTCTCACACGCTATGGCGGCAACCTTGCTCCTTGCGTGAATACTAGGTCCCGGAATTACTTTTGGATTCCTGACTTCGGGTATGTGCAGACGCCCACGCTTCGTCCATATGATTTGGGGCCTCCCTGTAATTATTTAATTGTTTTTTGACGCACATGGGGCATAACGTAGCGTGTCCTGGTCCATACTTATGCTCCTAACTAAGGAACTTCCTTCCTTAGCAGTCCCTCTGAGCCTTAGTTTGCTCCGCTTTCAGTGCGATGGCCAGCGCTGTTGTTTTTAGTCCCTCTTTTTTGTATATAGTTTTGCCACGTTAGTTAGCCGGATATGTGTACCCAGTATGCGCAATGAACGGGAGTCCGCTTTTTAGTTTGCCGGTCTTTCCATCTGATAAGATGTCCAGGTGTGCTGGTCAATACTCCTGCTCTCCACCAAGGAACTCCCCTCCATGGCATTTATCGTTCTTTTACCCTTTATGTGGCTGTCTGCCAGGCACTTTTTTTTAGTTTGGAGTTTTCCCTTTTTAGTTTGAAGTTTGTATTTAGGATATGCTAGGCAGAGCGTGCCAGGGTTTACAATCGTATTGTGGGCAGAGGAGATTTTATCCTCCCCGGTTAAGTATCATCCACAATAGAGGGAGCATGCTAGGCTGGGTGGGTGGACTCCGCTACAGTAGTAGGGCAGTGCTCGCCTACTATGAGGTTGGTTTGCCCCCCGCAGGCTCTGTAGTTTTTCCCGTGTATGTACCGCAATCGTAGTTGGGTAGTGTTTTGCACTGGTCAATATAAGCTTCTCTGACTCCCTTAGGCCTTGTAGTGAATCTGTGTATGTCATCTGTATTTACAGAGAGCTTGATTTCTAAAAACGTGAAAATGGAAAGTAGGTATGTTTTTTGATTGGTGTAGGTTGACAGCATATGAGGCTTTAGATCAAAAAAAGGGAGAAACATTCCTAGTGAATCTGAAATTGATCACCAGTGCTTGTTTGTATATAGCTGTCCATGTATGGGAGTACGTCTTTTAGTTTGCCTGACATTTTTACCTAATATGCGCAACAAACGGGTGTCCGCTTTTTAGTTTGCCGGTCCTTCTATCTGATACGCGTGATGTCAGCACGCACCGAGAGGATACGAATAGACGGAACCCTGGGTTCTCACACGCTATGGCGGCAACATTGCTCCTTGCGTGAATACTAGGTCCCGGAATTACTTTTGGATTCCTGACTTCGGGTATGTGCAGACGCCCACGCTTCGTCCATATGATTTGGGGCCTCCCTGTAATTTTTTAATTGTTTTTTGACGCACATGGGGCATAACGTAGCGTGTCCTGGTCCATACTTATGCTCCTAACTAAGGAACTTCCTTCCTTAGCAGTCCCTCTGAGCCTTAGTTTGCTCCGCTTTCAGTGCGATGGCCAGCGCTGTTGTTTTTAGTCCCTCTTTTTTGTATATAGTTTTGCCACGTTAGTTAGCCGGATATGTGTACCCAGTATGCGCAATGAACGGGAGTCCGCTTTTTAGTTTGCCGGTCTTTCCATCTGATAAGATGTCCAGGTGTGCTGGTCAATACTCCTGCTCTCCACCAAGGAACTCCCCTCCATGGCATTTATCGTTCTTTTACCCTTTATGTGGCTGTCTGCCAGGCACTTTTTTTTAGTTTGGAGTTTTCCCTTTTTAGTTTGAAGTTTGTATTTTGGATATGCTAGGCAGAGCGTGCCAGGGTTTACAATCGTATTGTGGGCAGAGGAGATTTTATCCTCCCCGGTTAAGTATCATCCACAATAGAGGGAGCATGCTAGGCTGGGTGGGTGGACTCCGCTACAGTAGTAGGGCAGTGCTCGCCTACTATGAGGTTGGTTTGCCCCCCGCAGCCTCTGTAGTTTTTCCCGTGTATGTACCGCAATAGTAGTTGGGTAGTGTTTTGCACTGGTCAATATAAGCTTCTCTGACTCCCTTAGGCCTTGTAGTGAATCTGTGTATGTCATCTGTATTTACAGAGAGCTTGATTTCTAAAAACGTGAAAATGGAAAGTAGGTATGTTTTTTGATTGGTGTAGGTTGACAGCATATGAGGCTTTAGATTAAAAAAAGGGAGAAACATTCCTAGTGAATCTGAAATTGATCACCAGTGCTTGTTTGTATATAGCTGTCCATGTATGGGAGTACGTCTTTTAGTTTGCCTGACATTTTTACCTAATATGCGCAACAAACGGGAGTCCGCTTTTTAGTTTGCCGGTCCTTCTATCTGATACGCGTGATGTCAGCACGCACCGAGAGGATACAAATAGACGGAACCCTGGGTTCTCACACGCTATGGCGGCAACATTGCTCCTTGCGTGAATACTAGGTCCCGGAATTACTTTTGGATTCCTGACTTCGGGTATGTGCAGACGCCCACGAATCGTCCATATGATTTGGGGCCTCCCTGTAATTATTTAATTGTTTTTTGACGCACATGGGGCATAACATAGCGTGTCCTGGTCCATACTCATGCTCCTAACTAAGGAACTTCCTTCCTTAGCAGTCCCTCTGAGCCTTAGTTTGCTCCGCTTTCAGTGCGATGGCCAGCGCTGTTGTTTTTAGTCCCTCTTTTTTCTATATAGTTTTGCCACGTTAGTTAGCCGGATATGTGTACCCAGTATGCGCAATTAACGGGAGTCCGCTTTTTAGTTTGCCGGTCTTTCCATCTGATAAGATGTCCAGGTGTGCTGGTCAATACTCCTGCTCTCCACCAAGGAACTCCCCTCCATGGCATTTATCGTTCTTTTACCCTTTATGTGGCTGTCTGCCAGGCACTTTTTTTTAGTTTGGAGTTTTCCCTTTTTAGTTTGAAGTTTGTATTTAGGATATGCTAGGCAGAGCGTGCCAGGGTTTACAATCGTATTGTGGGCAGAGGAGATTTTATCCTCCCCGGTTAAGTATCATCCACAATAGAGGGAGCATGCTAGGCTGGGTGGGTGGACTCCGCTACAGTAGTAGGGCAGTGCTCGCCTACTATGAGGTTGGTTTGCCCCCCGCAGCCTCTGTAGTTTTTCCCGTGTATGTACCGCAATAGTAGTTGGGTAGTGTTTTGCACTGGTCAATATAAGCTTCTCTGACTCCCTTAGGCCTTGTAGTGAATCTGTGTATGTCATCTGTATTTACAGAGAGCTTGATTTCTAAAAACGTGAAAATGGAAAGTAGGTATGTTTTTTGATTGGTGTAGGTTGACAGCATATGAGGCTTTAGATTAAAAAAAGGGAGAAACATTCCTAGTGAATCTGAAATTGATCACCAGTGCTTGTTTGTATATAGCTGTCCATGTATGGGAGTACGTCTTTTAGTTTGCCTGACATTTTTACCTAATATGCGCAACAAACGGGAGTCCGCTTTTTAGTTTGCCGGTCCTTCTATCTGATACGCGTGATGTCAGCACGCACCGAGAGGATACAAATAGACGGAACCCTGGGTTCTCACACGCTATGGCGGCAACATTGCTCCTTGCGTGAATACTAGGTCCCGGAATTACTTTTGGATTCCTGACTTCGGGTATGTGCAGACGCCCACGAATCGTCCATATGATTTGGGGCCTCCCTGTAATTATTTAATTGTTTTTTGACGCACATGGGGCATAACATAGCGTGTCCTGGTCCATACTCATGCTCCTAACTAAGGAACTTCCTTCCTTAGCAGTCCCTCTGAGCCTTAGTTTGCTCCGCTTTCAGTGCGATGGCCAGCGCTGTTGTTTTTAGTCCCTCTTTTTTCTATATAGTTTTGCCACGTTAGTTAGCCGGATATGTGTACCCAGTATGCGCAATTAACGGGAGTCCGCTTTTTAGTTTGCCGGTCTTTCCATCTGATAAGATGTCCAGGTGTGCTGGTCAATACTCCCGCTCTCCACCAAGGAACTCCCCTCCATGGCATTTATCGTTCTTTTACCCTTTATGTGGCTGTCTGCCAGGCACTTTTTTTTAGTTTGGAGTTTTCCCTTTTTAGTTTGAAGTTTGTATTTAGGGTATGCTAGGCAGAGCGTGCCAGGGTTTACAATCGTATTGTGGGCAGAGGAGATTTTATCCTCCCCGGTTAAGTATCCTCCACAATAGAGGGAGCATGCTAGGCTGGGTGGGTGGACTCCGCTACAGTAGAAGGGCAGTGCTCGCCTACTATGAGGTTGGTTTGCCCCCCCCCGCAGGCTCTGTAGTTTTTCCCGTGTATGTACCGCAATAGTAGTTGGGTAGTGTTTTGCACTGGTCAATATAAGCTTCTCTGGCTCCCTTAGGCCTTGTAGTGAATCTGTGTATGTCATCTGTATTTACAGAGAGAACAAGCATTTATAATGCAATAGTCTCGGCATTATTAAAGAGAGAGCTGTTGGCATTGCTCATGACATTTTTTTTCATTTAAAAAAAAAAACATAAATAAATCGTATTGTCATTTACAATAGCAATAGGTGAGCATTAAAGAGTAGTAGAGAGTATTCGCGGACACAGAGCCGCGCACACACACACACAGACAGAGCAGCGCGCACACACACAGAGCCGCGCAGACACACACAGACAAAGCCACGCACACACACACAGTCAGAGCCACGCACACACACACACAGACAGAGCCGTCTGTCTGTGTGTGTGTGGCTCTGTCTGTGTGTGTGTGTGTGGCTCTATGTCCGGGAATATTCTCTACTACTGTCTAATGCTCACCTATTGCCATTGTAAATGACAATACCATTTATGTATGTTTTAAAAGAAAATGAAAAAAAATGTTATGAGCAATGCCAATAGCTCTACCTTTAATAATGCCGAGACCATTGCATTGTAAATGCTTGTTTCTGATGCTGTGCAGCATTGTCGAAAGCCCCCAGAATGATGCATTATTGCACGTGCAAGATCACGCTTGTTCACATGTGCATAATGATGGTAATACTGCCCATCGTCACCACGCATTTGAACGCATGAATCATCATACGTGCATGTGTATGTGTTTGTGTCATGACACCGTGTTCATTTTGTTTTTATTTACCATTTGAAGATAATGGATATCCATCTTGGAACTGTAAATTAAAAAAACACAAGAAATGTACCAAAGCATTAAAAAAAAATTTTTAAAAACACCAGGCAGCAATTTGAATGCGTTGGGCCCTTCAAAAAAAGTTTTTTTCTAAAAGAGAATGAGACAGGGAGGGGAGCAATAATACAATGGTAAGGGGTGTGAAGTCATTGGCGAGGCAGTGGAGGGAGCAATGGATAAGTTAAGTGGGAGAGAATTAAAGAAATTAATGAAAAACGTGAGATACAGGTGCTGGATGGGGAGGGGTGAGAGAAGTAGGAGAGAAAAAGGAGAGGAGATGGGGAGAAACACAGGACAGAGAGATGCGTAGGAAGCGACAGGCAAGGTGGGAGCATGGATATTTCACTGGGGAAGCAGCATGCAGGAGCACGAAAACACAAACAATAGCATGGAATGTGGAAATAATAATTTTTAAAAAAAGCAGTTCCCTAATGTAAGCAGTGGAATGATACAAGTCATCTAATCAAAAGGATGGTAAAGAAGCTATGCTCCAGGGTACATAAGAAGAGGAAAGAGAGGCATCGAAAATAAAAACACAAGCAAATGACACTGAAAAGAAAGTCAGCCAATTGTAAACAGTGGGCTGTCCCAAAGCCCTCCATCAGTATTGCTGTTGTCCACAATAGTTATTCAGCAAGGGAGGGAGAGCTAAAAATGGTCGTTAGGTGAGACCTGGAAAGAATAGTGTTATGGTAATCCCACAAGACACACAAATCAGTAGATTGCTTTGTGTAAGCATTTCTTGTATGACAAAATCATTTACTATTTGATAAAGTGTACTTTTGAGCTTTAAAATAGTTGTAATGCAAGCACTGTAGAGGAGGCGGAATGATACTACTCCTTTGGGTGTACTCAAGGCCACTGTAGGCACATTTTAAAGAACTGGTCACAATAGCAGACAGCTGATTTGTCAAGTCAAATTTAAAAAAGGCAAGCTGTGCAAGGAAGCTGAGGTGTTCAACCCATGTCGATCTTGAGAAAAGTGAAAGGGAACCGTGGTGAGTGCCACCCGAGCCGGAGAAGAGGGTGTGATCATGCAATACCAGCAGCATACACAAGCATGGTGTATGGCTTTGATGACCGGCTTTGATACGTGGTTTTAGGTCCTGCCTGTAGGATAACCATTGGATGAGACTGAAGAGAGTTTATGGACTAGGAATGATCGTGTCACCATTTCAGGCACTTTACTCCTTTTTATACAGCACTTCCATGCAGAAGTTGCAGCTTGCGAGCGATTTTAGAATCCATGGCAAAATATCTCTCTGGCTGCAAGTCAGTGCATGATTTTGAAAGCAAGGAAAGATGCTGAACTTGAACCTGAAATCCCCCACTTTACTGTGATCTTACGCCTGACGGTCTGCAAGCTAGCTATCCATTCTGGTCTCTTCGCAAAGGGAGGTAGTTCAGGCTGCATGCCCATTCAGTCATTTGGTTTACAGCTGAGTCTGCAAAAAAGTTTGATAGTTCGTGCTAAGTCCGCTAGTTGTTTTTAGGGGCCTGGCCTGAAGCTGACTACCGGTGGGTGTGCGAGGCCCTTTAGAAAATGCAAACAGATGGAGTGAACATATACATTTGCAAAATAAGACCTAATGGAGGTACCATAATACTGTTCTTTTCTCCCATTGTGTCAAACCAAAAAACGTCAGAGCCCCTATGGGTAGAAACATCTGCCAGAGCCATACAGCAAAGTGCTAAGAGGCGACTCTTCCATGCGGGGGCTACTGGTTCTCAGTGGTAAATAGGGCCCTTGTGGGCAATGTTCTCGTCCAGAGCCACCGTTCAATGTGTAGCCATCCAAGAAGACTGCTTAACCAGCCTTGAATAGTGTGGGAAGGGCGGCAGGGAAAGCATCGTATGTCTTTGTGTCCACCCACGCTTTTCCTCTGAACTCGCTGGTATACGTGACTGTGCACACGTGTTTCCCCAAACTTAAAGTCGGTGGAAAGTCTATAAGATGACATAATGTCAGACTTTTCTTCAGTTGCTGGTGTATGCAGAAAGCCAGGAGAGTTTCAGAGGTGAAGCTGTTGCTTCTTCTGAGGTACTACATTTATCTGTTTCCAGTTTCCTTTGCTCTCCAGTTGTGTCCATGGTCAAGTGGCCAAGGCTTACTGAGACTTGGTGGTGTTATGTTAGGTGGATTTGTAAAGCGCACTTATTACCCGAGGCGTATCCAGGCGCTGTTGTAGATGAGTAGGCCGAGCGGGCTCCTAGTTGAAAAGCCAGGTCTTTAGTTTCTTGCAGAACTCGAGTAGGGATGGTGAGCTCCTGATGTGATATGGAAGGTCAATACCAGGATCTGGGGGCAATGTAGGCGGAAGAGCGTCCTCCTAAATTACTTCTGCTGATGCGGGGTGTCTGTGCCAGATAAGCTGTGGCTAAGTAAGTGTGAATGTAAGTACAGATATATGGCATCACACGTAAGAAAAGTAAATGTGGAGCGAGTTTATTTATAAAAAATGAACACATCTTTTATATACAGGTGAAAAGACACAGTTGAATGAAAACTGTTGGGAGGGTCCCTGCTTAGCTCTGGAGAGCATGTGCCTGGCTCGAGTTGTCCATTGAAAGTTCTGTAGGTTCTGTTGATTGGTCGCATCACCACATTACACAATCTTGTTTGTGTGCTGAATTCTTCTAGTGACACAGGATGTGACCTAGAGCAGGGTCCTGTGGTCAGGAAGGGCCCTGTAAGTGTTTCTTCTTTTACTGAGCATGACCACTGTTGTGGACTGGCAGCAGTGACATAAACAGATTATGGTGGCAGAACAGGCCTTTTTGCCTGTACCTTGCCAGGAAGAGTCACGTACTTCCCTCTTCTGATGTATTTAAATTGGTGGAATAGTGTCCTTTTCTCCATCCAACGGCACATGGATGCTGCATGTGTATGTGCAGGTCCTGTGTGTGCAAAAGGCCGAACTTTGTGTGTTTCTGTTACATGAGGCTGGAGCAACATAGGAATCCATTTTGACTTCCTGAACCTAAAGGTTACATAGGCAGGAAAGAGATCCATGCAGTTGTATGGATTGCAAGATTCTCTAAAGCATTCAGCAGGGCTTTGTAGTGAATCAGACACTAGGGGGTGGCAGATAGGAGAGATAGTGAACTTTTGAAGTGTAAGGGAACTCCCCAGCTCTTTCCTGTTCCCTTGTTCCCAGGAAGGGCTTTCTTGTACATGTTAACAGGTAGTTTAATGAGGTGCCTCTCCCTCCCTTGTCCTTGTTTTTTTCCCCTTGAAATGAGAATCCGAGCTCCACCCCACCTTCCTGATAACACCTGATGACAAAGACAATAGCTTCACATGTCTGGATTGAAAGCGCAAAACGCAAGATCAGCCCTAAACTGATCCTGCACTTTTGGAATACACAAACGCTGTCTACAATATTAGTATAAACACGGGACAGAAACTACCAGACAGATGCCAAGATTTCCCTACCAGAATCCCTGGGTCCCACAACAGTAGAGACAAAGAACCTGTTTTGCATGGCAGTGGTGTTGTCACTGACTGCAAACTCTCTTTCACCAGGCTCTGCAAATCTACCAGGAGCGTTCTGAGGCCTGTTTAGAGGGAAGGCGCTGACTGACTGCTGAGGAAGGGTGCTGAAGGTGCTGGTGCCCTTGCATGAAGAAGAGGTGCTTTGAAAAGGACGACTTCAAGGAGCTGAGGCAGAAAGAGGTGAACACAGCCCGCAGCAGCCCAGTGAAGGATCTGCACTGCCTGGCAGTGTGAAGAGTCTTTGAGACCGTGTGGTCCCTCTGGTGGGCCAAGATGTAAAATATCTGTGCCTCCCGGTGCGCTTGAAGAGTCATGACAGCATATTGGCAGGCACTTCAACCGAACCCCAGCACCTTGAGAGAGTGGGAGCTGGTGTAACATTCATATACCTGAATCAAAGGTTTTGTATTGCTCTGCTTTCGAGCATCTCTGCAACTGTAAGGGATCATCATTGTGTCTGGGCTGTGGATTTGTGTCTGGGCCCAAGGAAGCACTACCAAGAAGGACCCACCTGGATACAGCAAGCGCCAGTGGAGTTCATCTTCCTTCTCGCTTGGAGAAGTGAGCGCTTTTAAGGAATCCATTTGGCCCAGTGGATTGCCATGCCCCAACGGGGACTGTGGGGTTGCAAAAAATTTAGGGATCTGGTTTGGAGCTGATTAATGCTTCCGGGAACAAATCACGCGATTGGCGGGTACTTGTTTTGGTACCCTAACCACTCTCCGGAAGTTTTTTCCCCTTCTTCCCCAAGTGGCAAAAGAAACAGTAGCCAGAGCTCTTATTCCCTCGCGTCTGGACTACGTGAACGCCCTTTACTTCGGTGCGCCTGACTTTTTGATTTGCAAATTACAAGTGGTCCAGAACGCGGCAGTGAGGCTCCTCTTTGACATTCCAAGGAGACTCAGCGTACGCAAGTAGCTTAGGGAGATACATTGGCTTCCAGTAGCTCAAAGAGTACGTTATAAGACCCTGGTATTGGCCTTCAAAGCCTTACATGGCCAGTGCTCTTCCTACCTAAGGGACAGATTTGTTTTTTACCAACCATCCCGTCAGCTGCGATCAGCCACCCTTAGACATTTGGTTATTCCCAGATTTAAGAGAGTTCGTCTAGGGGGGCAATCTCTGACGGTTAGAGCTGCTCAGATGTGGAACAACCTTCCCGACGTACTTAGGCACACGTCAAATCTCACAAGCTTTAAAAAACATCTGAAAACACACTTATTTAGGCAAGCCTTGTAGTTTCCCTGTTTCCTTTAGCTGACACCACGATTCTCTCTCGCGCCAGGACAGTTTCGACTAGCAGTGCGCGTTACAAGCAACTATATAACATAACATAACATGTCTATAGAGTAAGGACCGGAGAACCACATACAGTTCTTGTGTGCTTTGACCCAGTACAGTATACTGCCAGCACATAAACAGTAAGGGCAGTAGGTAAAGGACTTAGAGGTGATGAAGGATTGAATGGAGGTAAAATACAAAAAGGTAAGGCTTTCTTTAGAACTTGCCAGCCACGTCCCATGGTAGCCTTTCTAGGACTATGCAATTCTGCAAAACTGTATTCATACTCTTTAGCTTAGGCACATGATAATCCACCAGAGGGACTCATCTCACAAGAACAGTGACACTCATGACACTTTGTGTTCCCTTGACGAGATAGTGATGTCTTTACAAGCTCAAAAACCAATGAAGGCTCCGGGTGTAGACACTGTGGCCTCTGACCTTTCTACATATCTCCCCTAGCTTTGGGTCTCAATTCTGACTCTGGGTTCAAACACGGTCCTGTCATCTGGGTCAGTCCTAGATGTTATAATTACAAGCTGTATGTTAGTGGGATATACAGGAGCCCTAAGGCGTCTTTGTGCTAGCTTTGACAGTATCCAGAAGGGCCAAAAGGGAAAGTGAGACTCATTCTGCATTAAATAGCCAGATTTTCAAATCCTTCCTAAAGATCAATAGATTGGGCATGGCTCCAATCTGCAGGGGGAGAGAATTCCAAGCCTTTGCTGCTCCTGTTACAAAACTTCTTCCACCCCAGGAAGATCTTTCAAACTTGGGGACTACCATACATTAGCTGGTGCTGACCGAAGTGTTCTACCTGGGTCATGCCAGTTGAAGCTGTTCTTGAGAAACACTGGACCTTGATTGTGTAATGCTGTGCAGATGGTACATAAAGCCTTGAAAGTAACTCTCTGTCGTACTTGCAACCAGTGTAACTTCCTGATCGATTTTGACACTGACTGATATGTTGGGATATTTAATACCAGTCGTGTTGCAGCCTATTCAGTAAGTACTGAGGCAAATTTCAATATAGTCCATTACAGTAGTCTATCTTCGTAGGTATTGACTACTGTGTTTTGAAAATATGGAGGGATAAACAGTAGAATCTTTTTTATATAATAGTTATTATAGTTTTTAATAGTTATTATATTGAACCGAAATTGGCAAAGCCAGTAGGTATGGCTCGCATTTTAATTTATAAGTGCACTGAACTGGCACTGGGTAACCAAGTTCAGGTCTCAACGTTGGCTCAATATCCTGTGATTCCAAGCAAATCACTTAATCTCCAGGTGCCTAAATAAATAAATAAATAAATAAACTGGTGCTCATGTAAAGCCCTCCTATATTTTTCCAGTCAAGTTCACGCTATATAAATCTGCAAAGAAAAGCTATCCTGATTACTATATTGAACAAGAATTGACAGAGCCAATAGGTATGGCTATAATTTTAATTTATAAGCTAGACCTATTGGCCATTGGCAATTCGCTGAATTTGTAATTTAACAGCATCCAAGCAACAAGAGTTTCGTCTCTACTAGCAATTTAAGAGACAATTGATAGATGAGTGCTATGTGTGAGTCTATTACAGACAAGAGCCCTACAATTAGCACAAAATGTACCCAAAGGACAAAGAAAATTCACGTAGGAAAATCGACACAAGACTGCATTCAAACTACAAACCAGGAAGGCTGGTGAAAGATTGAGAATCAATACAGAAAGCATAAGGCTTTCATTAGTCAAATCTAATCTGATTAGTAGCCAGCACCGAATCTGGTCTAGCACAAGTTAAATGGGAATCGAGGAACATTTGTCTGGAAGGCAGCTCAGAAAGCATTAGAGAACCTGACAATTATTTTAAGTATAGAGTGAAAAACAAACTAGCATGTAGTCTGTTCTGTGAGAGGAAGAGGGGACGGCCAGCCTGGCTGGTTGCCAAATGATGCATTTTTACATCTTTTTAGACAGAAACTGTGAAGTCACTATGGTCTGATAGAGAAAGTTGCATATTTGCAGTTAATAAGAAAATAGAAAACACATCACAAACTAAACTTAACATTTGCCCTTCATCTAATGAAGACCCTGTACCATGCCTTATACAGAAGACAATACCACATTGAAAAATGTAAACATATTCTCAGTTCGGCCAAAGAAGTAAGGAAGTGGCCCTCAGTTTGTAGACAGTTGTAAGATCCGTCCTGTCCTGAAGCAACAGGAACACAAATATTACTGTTTAAAGGGTGTTCCAGTGCCATTTGAACATTGAGTTGACTGAATATGGTGCAATTAATATGGGGGGAAGATGAGTTTGTCTGGCACTAGAAAACTATACGCATTAAAATGCTGAAATGTGAAAACACGAGTAGGCCTGCCCTAAAGCCTCACCAAGGAAAAAATCTAACAAACCTTCATTATACTAAACTCAGTAAAAACATCGCATTTGCGACTCTTTTGTACAGGTCAGGGTCCTGAATTATTTATTGTGAAATCCCCGTCCAGAATAGCATGCACGCTGCTGGGCGTACTGGATCTTGTCAGTGGTCTGGTGGCTTGAATGTTGGTTCTAGGGACGCCAAAGGGTTGTTCGCCTAATAGAAATTATTAAAGCGATGACCATAGCAGTTTCATTTGTTTTGACGTTAAGTAAACCAGTGTGTCTTGAAGTGGAAAATAAATAAATAAATAGATTAACTTTTTGTATACAATTCATGTACAAGTTCAAGATCTGAATGTGACAAAAAGGGTACTGACTGA
The DNA here is from genome assembly GCF_964261635.1 of Lissotriton helveticus. Lineage (NCBI taxonomy): Eukaryota > Metazoa > Chordata > Amphibia > Caudata > Salamandridae > Lissotriton > Lissotriton helveticus. The sequence goes on from NC_136057.1 coordinate 996,626,179, forward strand.
GTGCACTTATTGTATATAAAATTGTCCCTTGTTCACTGCAAGAGAACCATTTCATAAAAGGCGGGATGACAAGCTAAAAAAACAATAGCATGAGATGAGAGATGCATACAGATTCCTCTGGGCTGACTCAAGATATGATTGATGCTGTTTCAAAGCAATGGCCACAAGGGACTGACCAAACAATAGTTGTAAGGGCTGAGGCTGACTCAAGCCCACTTTATGTATACTGTAAACAATAAGTCAACAGACAGCAGTGCGGTCAATCCAGATGTTAAAAAGTGCTCTTGGTCTGACCCTATGTGCTATTGACCAATGTCATATTTGGGTGCAGATTCTATGCCAATTTCAAAACCCGACTAACTTAAATCCTAAAGTGGTTGAGAGAAAGATGACTGATGGTATGGTACAAAGTGAGTTTAGAGAAGGTGTGGCACAGTAAAGCAAACACCCTCCTCCAGCTAGTAATTGATAAATACAATTTGCCTGTGCAGGGCCTACTGATCCCGCCATTTATACATTTCCAGATGGCTTTTAACTCACATGACAGGGACTCCTAAGGCAGAAACCATAAAATACCAGGATAGATATTCCACTGCTGCATGCAATCCATGTGCTACATGAACAGGGTGAGCAGGTGTCTCCAAGTCACTGGGACACAACTTTTCAAGTTCCTTGTCTTGATGTAACATGTCAGTGCATTCTGTGAGTTGTAGTTTTGGTTCATTGCAGTTGAGCCAATTGGACCAATACACCTGACAACAATGATATGTAAAAGCAAAGTCCAGGAACGGAAAAGCAGTTTTTAATTTGAGCCAGTGGTTTCTTGTTCTCGGCACCAGCACTTAATTGCCAACACTGGCGCTTATGATGGTCTGCCACATGGTGGTGCTGTTAATTTATTTCAGAGACGAGCACAACAACAGATGTTTGTCAATTCAATATATCTTACAAAATGACTATTACCTTCCCTCAGGCCAATCTTATAAGTTTGGGGGGCTGAAATAGTCTGAACTACCACACTTGAAGGAGTGTAATAGTTAGTAGTTGTGTTGGCACTGTCATTGGCAGCGCTGACAGAGGCATTGGGTGGTGCAAGATGCAGTGAGCTCCTGACAAGGGCCCGGCACTTATTTTTTTACAAGTTAAGCACTGCAGAGAAGTGGTGCCCGAGTGACATGGTGCCAGCTGGTCAACCTATTCTGAGGTTCCGTGATTTTCTAACCGGACTCCATTTTGTTTGCGTTGTTTGAGACGCCATTTTTGTGTTGCCCTCACGTAGGCCGTGGAAGTAAACGAACGAACAAAGTTGCATGGGCCTCGTTGTTCATGTACATATTAACATGGCCTTTTCGATTTGTGAGTGAACTTCAAGATGCTGACCCCCTCACCTGAAACTGACCCTTTCACGAAGCCAATTTCTCTAGTAGATCGTTGTCTGGAATTGGCAATCAATGTTCAGGATATTGTTAACTTTTAGTTTCTTGCACATGTCTTATCCTACTCAACATTTGAATTGCTCCTTTTCTTTATGTCTTTTCATTACATGGGTAGTGCTTTCAATTATGGGTTTATCCGGCTTTTGGTAATCGAATTTGGGACAGTCCTAATAATTAACTTGTGGGTTGGTACGATGTAAAGTGAGCTTCTTGGAATGTAATAATGTGTGTAAAATGTACTTGATTCGTCAGAATTTGCCGCAATGGGTGTGCATTTGTAATGGACTGAAATTGTGAATATAAGGTGATGTCTTGCTCTCCAAAAATTGAGCAGTTTCCTGGGTTGTACACCATGTTGTATTGCTTGGTTTACTGTTACTAGCTGCAGCTGATAAATTTGATCTCTGACGCCACCTAGACGTATTCCGTGTCTCTGTAGTCCAAGACAGGTGAATCCGAAGACTTCGGGTGTGTCATTGGCACCGCTGGGTTCTAAGAAAACCCGGTTCTTCAGTTGGCGCCCAATGGCAGGGCTACTTCAGCGGTACCGGTCCAAGCCCGAAGATCGTGAGGAGTCACGTGAGAAAATTCTGGAGGAAGGCCGCCACTTCATCGACCCCTGTATGTCGACGTGGACCGAAGGTTTTTGCTGCGAGGCTTCCCGCTTTCCAACGGCTACGAAGGACTGCTGCCCTGACTGTCGCCCTGTCTTGGACCCTCGATTGATTCTTTGTAGAGCGAGACGATAGACGGTCTTCTGGTGGCGTGACAGATATTTTGGTTAAGTAGAAGTGGGTCGCTCCCACGACTTTGTTTTGGTTCTTGGTTTGGTTTGATTCGGTTACTGCAGCAATCGAAGCCGAGGGGCTTGTATATTTGCGAGTGTATCGATAGTTGATAACCCCTTGAAGTTTGAAGCTAGATTAGTGAGCTATAAGATGCCTGGTCTTAGCAAAATTAGGAAATGGTTTAGTTGTGGTTGCAACAGGGATTCCCGATTGGAGGATGTGGGTCCGCTATACTAGGAAAGATGGTGTTTTACGATGGCCCCAACATGGTAGTTTCAAATTAAATATTTTAGATAATCTGGAAGTTGCGCTATTTAAGAAGAAAGCCCGGCCGGCAATGTTTGACTCTTTCCGCCTCTGGCGAAAGAAGGCCAAACAGCGAGAAATTAAGTAAAGCAAAAAGAGATAAGAAAGATAAGAATATGTCAGTACTACAAGCTGCTAGGCAGTTTAAGGAAGATGGAGAAGAGCGTGAGAGTGAAGTCTCAGATAGACAACGTTGCATGGCTATAGATAAATGTTATCCGGCCTTGCCGTCTTCTCCTCCGAAAGTGATTGAAGACCTTGAAAAAGACCCTTTGATCTCTCATTTATTGAGATTGCCACCTCCTTATGTGCAGGGTGCTACTGCACCTCCATTACCCCCGGTTGTTCCACCCTTTGTTGTTCAACCTCCTGCTGTTGTTCAGCCACTCGTTGTTCCCCAGATGGTTCTCCCTTCTACTGTGCAACCCACTCTAGGTTCGCCAGCTTCGCTACCAGCTTTGCCTCAAACTCCTTTGCCTTCTACTTCTGAACCTTTGACTTCTACTGTTCTTGTCCCTAAACCTCTTTTGCCTCAAAATACTTATTCTCCTGTTCTTATGTCTACTTCTCCTTCTGCTCGAAAACGAATGACTGAGACTGTTGTTAATCTGTTGTCTCCATTGTTTGGGTCATTGAATATGACCCCTGTTTCGGAACGTAAGCAGAGTCGTAGTCAGCTTCCTAGTTCCGAGGAACGGACAGTGTTGGATTTGTTGGCTCGTAGGTGGATTATAAATGCTTCGAGGTATGATTTGCCAGCGGTTATGGATGTTTCCTTTCAGTGGGAACCGCCTAAGCAAAGGTATGTTTTTGATGTAATGTGTACTTTTCTGCGTCAAGAATGGGAAGATAATGAGTTGGGTCCGATTCCGAAGGATGTGCTCGATGTTCAGTCAGAGTTTGCTAAAGGGACAATAGTAGAATCTGATGTTACAGATGCCGTAGAGACGATACTTGCTTTCAGATCTAGGCTTCCGCCTCAGACATTGCATGAACCTGATTCCTCCGTTAGGAGAAAAGTGAAGCAGTATCCCATGAGAGAAGTTCCTCCTGTATGGAGGGACGCAGTTCAGGCTGATGCCGTTCAGGGTATTCAGGCTGCTCCGGCTCATTTTCAGCGAGTATGGGTACATGTCCCTTGGAAGAGAGCAGAGGTCTTGGCTCTTAAGCAGACCGTACCTGACCCTCGTAAGAATCCTGCTGGTTATTATAAAGAGTTGTCTCAGACAGTAGATGCGTGTATTATGAATTTAGCCGACATCGATATGTTGATGGGTAATGTAGTCCCTCAACCTTTGTGGGCGAAGATTCGTCATGAGAATCATACAGCAGAGTTAGGAGATACGTGGGCGAATATTATCGCTGCAGATGGTCGACAGGTAGGAGGTGCTAAACCTGAACCATTAGTTGCAGAATTACCTGGTAGAATTATTAATTTAATGAAAACGATGATGCCCGCGTTACGAGTAAATTGGGATAAGTTAGCAGCATGTAAGCAGAAGAAAGACGAGAGTGTATCTGATTTCTTCACTTGGTTCGAAGAGACGTTTATTGATCATAGTGGTCAGGACATGAGCACTGAAGGTGGTCAAAGGTTATTTATGGACAAATTTGTCTTTAATTTGCTTCCCGAACGTTCTAATAAGTTGAAGGACTCTGAGAGTTCATGGGCTGTTTCTTCGTCGGCCCAGATATTGGCTACTGCACAATATTATGAGAATAGGGATAAAGATGAGAAGGATAAAGCGGAGAAGAAAACTAAAGATTTAAAGACGAAAGTTCTTTTGCAGCAAGCTTATGCGCCTCGTACGAGTCAGCCTCAGTTTCAGCAACCTCCACAGTTTCAGAGATTGTTACAGAAGCCTGAGCCTTATGCTCCGCGATTCTTTCCTGGTCCAAATCAGTGTGCTTATTGCAGAGAGGAAGGTCATTTCAAGAATAATTGCCCGGCTTTGCTACAGCGTGCGAATGGTGTATCTGGTCAGAGAGGTCGTGGTGGTTTCCAGCAAGCTCCTAGGGGTAGCGCACGTGGTGTGTTTCCCCAAAATGAGCGTTCCTTTCCCCCTCAGAATTCTGCGAATTATTTTGACAGACAGAATGTTCCTAGTGGTCAGTCTGCCCAGTACTATGTTGAGGATTATTGTGTTGAAGGTGAGTGTGCTGGTTATAATGATAACTAGGATAGCCAAGGACAAAGTGAGGGAGTAGTGTCAGTTCCAGTAGACCAGAGTGGACCTTATGTTGCGGTGAGTACATCAGGTGTGGTAGAACCTTTTCTTTTGGATACTGGTGCGATGAAGAGTTCTACTATGCACTCTAAACTTCTTGGCGCACCTTTGTCTGGCTTGACCAATGTTTCAGTAGGATTTTCAGGCGCCCCAGTTCGTAATCCGGTTTCTAGTCCTTTGTCTCTTTCTATTGGTCCTTGTGAATTGGAAGCTCCTCTTATTCTAACGACTGGTTGTGGTGAGAATTTGTTGGGTTTGGACTTACTGAAAAGGTTGTATGCGACATTACATTGCTCTCCTTCGGGAGTACACCTTACTTTAGGTAAGAGAGTGATTTCTCCAATGTATTTGTCTAAAGATTGTCTTCCACTGGAATTGCGTTCGCTTCCTGATACGCTTTGGGCTACAGGTCCAAATGATGTTGGCCTTTTGCAAATTCCACCGTATGTTGTTACTCTCAAGTCGAATGCTAGGCTACCTCGTATTCCCCAATATAAGATATCGAACGATGGCGAGAACGCTCTTTTGGCGATCATTTATGATTTGGTTGAGAAGGGTGTAGTTGAAGAAACAAGAGGTAACATGTGTAATAGTCCTGTTTTGCCTGTTCTTAAGCACACTGATGCTTCTAAGCCACCTATGTATCGGTTTGTGATCAATCTTCGAGAGGTTAACAAGATTGTTGTGCCACATTTTCCTGTTGGTCCTGATATTACTGCTTTGTTGACTTTGATTCCTGCTTCGGCAGCTTGGTTTTCTGTCATTGACTTGAAGAATGCTTTCTTCAGCATTCCGATTGCCGAGGAGAGTAGAGATATTTTTGGATTCTCTTTAGGAGGACGAAGCTTCCAGTTTAAGAGAGCTCCCCAAGGTTATTGTGAAAGTCCCTCAATCTATAGTCAGGCGTTGAAAACTCAGCTTGATGGTTTTGTGTTGCCTTCTGGTGCGACTCTTATTCAGTATGTTGACGATCTTCTGGTTGCTGCTGATGATGAAGAGATTTGTAAAGAGGCTACTCTTTCCTTGTTGCGATATTTGTCTGACCTTCATCATAAAGTGTCACCTTCAAAGTTACAGTATTGCCGCCAAGAAGTGACCTACTTAGGTCATCTCTTGTCGAAGGAGGGACGGAGATTGACCCCAGAACGAATTCAAGCGATTGCGCAAATGAATGTGCCATCCACACAGAGAGAAGTACGTGCCTTCTTAGGTATTACGTCGTATTGTAGACAATGGATTCCGAATTTTTCTCTACTAGCGAAACCTCTGTTGGCATTGACTCTTAAAGATACTCCGCATCCTCTTCCTTGGTCTGACGAATGTCAGAAAAGTTTTTCTGATTTACGTGATGCATTGTGTTCGGCTCCGGTGTTGGGTACTCCAGACTACAGTAAGCCTATCACGTTTTATGTACATGAGAGAGAAGGTTGTGCATTGTCAGTATTGACACAGTGTTTCGGAGACAAACAACGTCCATGTGCGTATTTTTCAGCGACGTTAGATCCGGTAGCTAAAGCGTTGCCGAGTTGTCTGAGAGCTACAGCGGCAGCTGCTGTTTCTATTCGACAGTCTGCTGGTTTGGTATTGGATAATACGTTGATTGTGATGGTCCCACATGCAGTGGATACGTTGTTGAACAGGACCACAACACAGCACCTTACTAGTGCACGTCTGTCAGGTTATGAGTTGACATTGTTGGCTAGCCATGTGCACATTAAGAGATGTAATGTGTTGAATCCAGCTACGTTGTTGCCGATTTCTGTAGAGACAGATGCTCAAGAGCAGCATGATTGCTTTCTTTGTACAGAGGAAGAAATGAAGGCTAGAGTTGATCTAAAAGACACTCCTCTTATGAATGTTGATGGTACCCTATGGGTAGATGGTTCGTGCTTTAAGCTTGCGAATGGTGAAACGACTGCAGCGTATGCGGTTACAACTTTGCATACAGTTATTGAAACAGCACTTATAGCACAGAATTCTGCGCAAGCAGCAGAGTTGATTGCATTGACTAGAGCGTGTATATTGTCAGAAGGAAAGCGAGTGAATGTTTATACTGATAGCCAGTATGCGTTTGGTGTTGCCCATAGTTTTGGACGTTTGTGGAGAAAAAGAGGATTCCTTACTTCCCATGGCACTAAAATACAGCATGGGCAGTTAGTGAATGAACTTCTGGAATCACTTACTCTCGCAAAGCAGATTGCAATTGTGAAGTGTAGTGCCCATAAGAAAGTTGTGGATGATGTAGGTCGAGGAAATGCGTTTGCGGATGAAGTTGCGAAGGAAACGGCGAAAGACATGATGTTGCAGGCCCCGCAAGATGGGTCATGGCAGGTGGAATGTGTGAAGACACAATAGAAAGTGTGAAGATGACTCAGGCTGAAGCGACTGAGAAAGAAGTGAGTACGTGGAGAGAGAGTACGGGTATGTTGGATTCGACAGGTTGTTGGGTTGAGTTGTCGGAGCACCAGCGATGGTTGTTGGCAGATACGTATGGGCTCCCAGTGGTTACTATGGCTCATGGAATGGCTCATATTAGTTCGAAGGGAATATGCAAGTTGTTGGCTCCAGTATGGCAGAATGCAGGAATTCCGAAATGTGCTGAGAATGTGGTGAAGCATTGTATGATTTGTTTGAAATACAATCCTGGAAAGGGAACTCCAACTCCAGCTGGTCATTTTGCTCCTCCGACGTATCCGTTTGAGGTGATACAGCTAGATTACATTCATATGGAGAGATGCAATAACTTGAAGTATGTCCTTGTGGTTGTTTGCGCCTTTTCCAGATGGATAGAGGCTTACCCCCTAAAGGATAATACTGCCTGGTCTACAGCCAAGGTTTGGCTCAAAGAGTATTTCCCCAGGTATGGCTTGCCGAGAATTGTATGGTCGGACAATGGGAGTGAATTTGTGGGTCAAATCATGAAGAAAGTGTGTTCTGGATTGGGAATAAGTCAGAAATTCCATGCTGCGAATCACCCCCAGTCAGCTGGACTTGTCGAGTGCTATAATGGCAGTTGAAGCTAGCTAAGATTCAAGCGAGCACTGGTCTTACATGGCCAGATGCCTTGCCGTTGGCTCTTTTGTCAACGAGGACGACTGTACATTCTCGTGTGGGACTTAGCCCATACGAAATAGTTTTTGGTCGTCCGGCGAATGTTTGGAGTGTGCCTCGTCCCAAGAAATATAGCGATATTGAGTACCCTATGTTGGTGGATTATTTACATGATTGATTCTTTATGGGGGCGCACCAAGAAAAAGTCCAGAAAGATAGTTGCTTGTGTATATAGAAAAGTTCTTTATTTATTTTTGTCCATTCTTTTTAAAAAACAAATCGCTGGGCACTTTACAAACAGATCAGCCAACGCGTTTCACTCCCTTCAGGGAGTTTCTTCAGGGCTGAAATCAAAGTAGATAGAAACAGACTTCCATGAGTTTCATATGCTATAGATCCTATTTCTAAGCACATTTTACCATACCTTTTCCACATTTGTTCTAAATTAAAAAAGACATATGACACATAGTAGCTCACATTACAAGAGACGGCGCAGTACCTAGTTTTTGGAGAAAAACAATAAAGCCAGAGTACAAAATTTCATGATAAAAACAGCTGGCGCCACAGTATAAGGTTTCACAGTCCCAGTGCTATAATTACAACTCTTCTAGTGCGATACTCTTTCATGTCCTAATCGTGTGTTTCTGATACATGTCCGACAATGCCTTTTGTAACACAAGGATTCATAAGTTTAAAAACACAACAATTCCCTAGGGGGAAGGTCGGTTTTCAATTAGTGCTCTGTGCATCCGAATATAAGGAGCTTTCCGGCATGGCGGCCTCACTTTGGGACTATCCATGCCGTCGCTGTGAAACAGAAGGCGGGAACGGTGTTGGAGATCTAGTGGGAACATGCAGGATAGAGAATCTCATAAAAATCTTCTGAGGGAATACAGGATGGAGCTTATTAGAATTAAACAAGAATATTTTTCAAATCTTACTGGGGCTCTCACTTCACCGAAAGAGCTTTTCAACATCGTTGACTCTTTAATCACTCTGAAGACCCCTGATCCTGTTATTAATTCACAGCAGCTCTGTGATAACATAGCTGAATTCTTTCAGGATAAAATTGACGATATTGTTGCGACTCTTGAGCTCCAAAGGATCTCTGTATCTCCACCTGCCCCTCTCGCACCTCAGATCTCCCTTTGTACTGAACCAGTCGGACACGCAAGTTCGATCTCGCTGTCTAGTTTTCCTCCACTTACCTTACAGGAACTAGAAGTCCTTTTGATTAAGACCAAATCTGGTTCACCCCTGGATCCCTGTCCTCTTCACATCCTTAAACAATGCAAGGAGACCCTCCTACCCCCGCTACTTCAAATAATGAATAAGGCTTTAAGCGAGGGTATTTTCCCTTCCCAATGGAAGAAAGCGGTTGTGAAGCCGCTCTTGAAGAAGCCGTCACTGGACCCAGAAGTGCTGAAAAATTTCCGCCCCATTTCGCTGCTCCCAGCCCCAGCCAAGATGCTGGAAATCCATCTACACCAGCACCTTTCTTCCTTTCTGGATTCCGCCGGTCTTTTGGATCACTCGCAGCATGGCTTCCGGAGGGGTCATAGCACGGAATCCGCCCTTACCGTGGTGCTTGATAACATCCGCACCACGGTCGATAGGGGCGGAAGTACGTTGCTGATCCTTCTGGATCTCACAGCTGCATTTGACACCCTGTCTCCCCTCGTTCTAACATCTCGTCTGAGGGAGATAGGGGTGGAGGGGCAGGCGTTAAGCTTGTTGTCCTCTTTCCTGGACCGGAGGGAACAGAGAGTGAAGCTGGGAGAGTTCCTATCTCCATCCCTGCCACTGAATTGGGGGGTCCCACAGGGGTCGGCGTTAAGTCCGACCCTGTTTAATATCTATGTGACCCCCCTGGCCAGGCTCATTAGATCTTTTGGGATGGAGGTAGTGTCTTACGCCGATGATACGCAGATCTTACTGTCTCTCGCCAAGTCTGTCAGCTCCTCTGCCTCCAAGTTTAGACTCTGTATGGAGGCAGTCGCCCTCTGGATGATTAACAATTCACTGCGGCTAAATGGCGAAAAGACAGAGATCCTCGTATTCGGCGAGAAGGAAGACATCTGGTCGGCGAAATGGTGGCCTGAATCTCTGGGGACCTGTCCGGCTCCAACGCGGGCAGCACGAAATCTGGGGGTCATGATCGATCCCTCCCTTGACATGGCTCTTCAAGTAAGGCGGACCATCTCTACCTGCTGGGGCATCATTGCAATCTTGCGCAAAATCAAATACTATCTATCTGTGCAAGCTCGAAAACAGACGGTCGTAGCTTTGATAACATCTAGGCTCGACTATTGTAATGCTTTATATGCAGGGGCCAATAAAGGTCTGTTGCGAGGTCTTCAATCAGTGCAAAATGCTGCGGCGAAGTTTGTCCTGGTTCTTCCGAAAAGGTCGTCTGCGACCTCTGCCAGGAAATTTCTGCACTGGCTCCCCATTGATGCCAGGATCTCATTCAAAGTGTTGTGCCTGGCGTATGGTGCCTTAAACAAGAAGGAGACTGGAGGTATAAAAAATCTCCTCTCCTTGTACTCTCCTGAGAGGAACCTTCGCTCCTCGTCGAAATTGCTCCTTACTGTACCTCGGGTGCGCAGAGCTAAATGGGGAGGCAGAGCTTTCTCCAATCTTGCTCCAAGATGGTGGAATATAGTTCCCCTGGAGATCAGGATCCTACCTTCAATGCCTTCTTTCAGAAAGGCTCTAAAAACTTGGCTCTTTGGCAGAGCATATCCTTAGCTTTGGGTTTCAGCCTTTTATTTCTGATTTTCTTTGTAGGCGCCTTGATGCCTTCGGGCAAAGTTGCGCGTTTATAAGTTTATTTTCAATTCAATTCAATTCAAACAACCACAGTTACTTTTCCAGGTGAGGAGCTGGGTTGGGCTATCCCCCCGGGCTAGAATGAATTTATCTCGCCTCTTGGAGGTCTTAACAGTGCGCATCTTAGGGGACTAACGTGAGGATTTGTGTACTTATTGGCATGTTATACGTGCTTGAAAATAACTATAACAAGACTGTCTCTCCCTGACTTGCTAAACGCTACTCGCAAATTATCGACATTTATCTAGGGGTAACGGTACTTTGTTTTATGAGATGCCCAGATACAAGCTGTCTTTCCACCCTCTTACGTTAATTTTTGTAACGGAAGTGCACGGTGGTATATGATTAATTGCTTCTATTTGCTATGCACCTCGAGTTTACAATTCTCGGGAGAGCCACGATGTTCCATAAAAATACCACTGTGCAACCAAGGGGATTAGCGCGAAAATTTATCAACTTATTGGCATCCTATATGTATTAGAAAATAACTTCATCAAGACTGTCTATCCGTTATCTGTTAAGCACCACCCGCGAATTATCAATGTTTATTTAGGGGTGAGGGTTCACTGTTCTATGAGATGCCTAGATACAAGTTATTTTCCGACCCTCTTACGATACTTTTTATAATGGAAATGCACAGCGGTATGTGGCTAAATGCCTCCATTGTTATGTGGAAATTGCAATTTTTTGTATGAAAACATATATACCGCGCATTTATTTTTTAAATGTCCCGGTAAGGAACATGAAGTCCCGGCTATTAGTCACTACTGCACACCGTCTGCAATAAACTTGTACATGGTAGCACATCGACTATGTGAGGGGTATTTGCAGTTTGAACTGGGTCATTTGGCCCACCGTGCGCTAGGCATGCTGGGAATTGGAGTCCAGTATAGAAATTGAGGACATTGGATTTATGTAAAACCTATTCTCTCTTACCTGGTCCCTATTTTAGGAGACGTACCTACATTGCCTACTCCTGTTTCTCGCTCAAACTCTTCTTTTTATATAGTCTGGGACTGCGTAATTAGTACTGCTGCTCTTTTGTATCTGGTCCACAACGACGGAACAGATACAGGAGGAGGAAGTGACTCGACTTCCTTGGTCAATACTTCCAAACACCGGAACGTCAGACACAAATAGGGGAGGTCCCATTGTCCCTTATATCAGGTATGCATGAGGTAACCTATAAACAAATTGTGAACTGTTATAAATATACTTTGAGGGAACTGACAATACCCTCTTTTCCTGTATAGATAAATTGAAGATTTTTAGAGACTACAACAGAAATCAAATTAAATGGATCAGTATGCAGGAAAAATAGGTTAGTACAGTGTGCGATATATCAACCCCCGGAACAATGCACACTGAGAAATATAAGTAAAAATAAAATTAAAAGGTTAACACTAACTGATGTCTACAGAAACTAACAGAAGTGCAAATAGGTTGAAGCCCCTTTTATAGATAATGCTTGCAACCTTTATATGTGCATATGAAGTAGTGATGAATTTGGTATGATCTCCTTTTCATAGAAAGTCGACCTACAGGAATAAGAAACACTAATTAAAAACACAAGTCTGAGGGACCTAACCGCACGTTTCCGGTGTATCTTCCATTCGGTAAGACTAACTACATATAAAATAAACTGTTTCAAAAATAGGTTATAGATACCATTAAGGCCTAACGTTCATTAAGACAGGGGATCGTCTAGTTGAACTAGTACTAGTAGATATTACTTCTAAGGTCGGAAATGGCATCTTCCTTAAAGTTCCCCAAAAGATGTTACTCCTTTCGTCTCCCCCCCACCCCCCTTGCTTTCGTTTTCTTTCTTTCCTTTCTCAACCTCACCCTTTCCATTTTATATTTACCTATTACAACTCTTGCCTTACCAATGCTTGTTTATTAGCAACAACTGTGAACCTTGTAACCAATGAGACAACAATGCTGTGGAAATTCATGTTATTGATGGAACTCATGGATGTAATTGTGTGAAATTGTAAAGGTTCCTTTAGATAAAATAGACAACAATGAACTAATAGTAACATTTCATGTTAATTTGAACCATATCTTGTTCGGACCCTTTTCCTTTTTGTGTGTGTTGCCGCATAATCTGCTCTTTCCCCCTTCTATGGCCGCACAGTTAGGAACAGGGATTTTCAAGAATTGTTGTGTTTTTAAACTTGTGAATCCTTGTGTTACAAAAGGCATTGTCGGACATGTATCAGAAACACACGATTAGGACATGAAAGAGTATTGCACTAGAAGAGTTGTAATTATAGCACTGGGACTGTGAAACCTTATACTGTGGCGCCAGTTGTTTTTATCATGATATTTTGTACTCTGGCTTTATTGTTTTTCTCCAAAAACTAGGTACTGCGCCGTCTCTTGTAATGTGAGCTACTATGTGTCATATGTCTTTTTTAATTTAGAACAAATGTGTAAAAGGTATGGTAAAATGTGCTTAGAAATAGGATCTATGGCATATGAAACTCATGGAAGTCTGTTTCTATCTACTTTGATTTCAGCCCTGAAGAAACTCCCTGAAGTGAGTGAAACGCGTTGGCTGATCTGTTTGTAAAGTGCCCAGCGATTTGTTTTTTAAAAGAATGGACAAAAATAAATAAAGAACTTTTCTATATACACAAGCAACTATCTTTCTGGACTTTTTCTTGGTGCGCCCCCATAAAGAATCACACAAAGTACCCTTTGATCTGGAAAGCACAGCGACGTCAATCAGCAGCTGACGTCGGGGTTGGCAGCACAAAACGGTAAAGACTATCTTTGGAACTGGATTTAAGGTGCGGCACTGTAGGGTCCGCTACTACAATCTCTGGGATTATTTACATGACTTGACTGCTAAATTGCGTGTTCTCCACCAACAGGTCTATGACAGTTTGCCGACAGCTACTGCAGATCCTGGTCACGCGATCCAACCTGGAAACTACGCCCTGACCAAGAATTTTCAACGAACTAAGAATCTAGAACCAAGGTGGACCGGCCCACATTTAGTTCTATTAGTCACTCGGACTGCTGTTAGAGTAGCTGGCAAAAAGAACTGGGTGCATGCCACCCACTGCAAGAAAGTTCCTTTGCCCTTACCGTATGATCAATGGGTGAGGGAGGGAATAGCTGATTCTGATTGTGAACGAGTTCCTAGGTTCATACCATTTAGTGATGCTCAATTGATATGGACTCAGTCAGAACGTGCAGATGACGACGTTCTTCAAGCTGCTGTGCCGCCCCACATGAGAATCGACACTACGAATCCAGAGGTCCTTTTCCGAGACCAGACTGTGCCTGGTAAAGAACGCTACGATTTAAGACCACGAAAGACTGAATAATGGACTAATAAAATTGGAATTTTTTTATATAGTGAATTACACCTTGTCAGATCAAGAAACTTTTTTTTGCTTTTTTGTCTTTTTCGAGTCACCATCCGGACTCCGCTGCAGGGTCGCAGTACAGCCTTAAGGGATGAACCGCGTATTGACACAAGGTCTGTGGTTCAGGGTCGTTAGTACGATCTAGGCGCACACTTAAGTGAAGAAGGTAATAGCCGTGAGCAGCACGTTAGAGGATGGAGTTTTTTGAGTCTGACAAGAGTGTCTAGAAAGTTAATGCTAAAATGAGAATATGTATCTTGATTCGTAGCAAATGTTTTTTAATCCTGTGTTTTTTAATGCTTTTGAATATTACGTTAGCTTGTGTGGGTTGGATTTTCTATGCCACACAACAGACGCTTGCATCTACGCCCCAACCTACTCTTTCTTTTCCTACTGTTTCTTCACATGAGTTTCATACGTTGCCTGAACATGAACAGACACGAAGATCAGAATTTGTGAACAATTCGTTTATACAGATGTTGCATCAGCATCAGCTAGTTATAAATTCCACGAATTGTTGGGTTTGTGGTCTTATGCCACATACGACAGATAAGGGAATGCCATATTTGGTTTTGCCTTTTTCGCCTAATGGGTCAGTATGGGCACTCCAGTCGATGTTTATCTATGCGAATGAAGCATCTCCAGTACGCTACGTTAAGGATAATGTGAGCAACAATGCCTTGATACGGGGAATAGTCGATATGATTAGAGATATCGACGCATATAATGCTATCCCTAAAGATGAGGTACGAGCATACGTTGGTTGGAACAAGACGAGATATAGCATAAGTCTGACTGAAAAAGAGAGACAGAAAAGGTCTCCTCCTATTTGGATTGTACCCCATCGAGGTCATTTTTGTCTGCAAGGTAATGGTCAGAATGCGAGAGCTCAGCTTGGTAAGAGTGTATGTGTTCACACCTATGTCTATAGGAGTAGTGTGGCTCACTGGTTAGAGGCAGCAGGCCTGAGAGCAGAAGTCAGCCCGGGATCAGGGTTCAATTCCCGACGCGGCAGGGTCGTGGACCTTGGTCAGCGGACTTGATAATTCTCGCTTCGGTGCTTACTCTAATCAGGGGTTCCACTCGGCAACTCTGGGCATTAGCTTGCCTAATCTCCACAACGGCCCCACCAATTCCGGGGATGCCTGGCTCCACCTTGGGGACTCCCAGCAAGGGACCATCCCACAGGGAAAGCCAGGACGGGTTCCCCAGAGTTATACAGCGCCGGGACGCCCCGTTGCTGGGGCAGCTGTGCGCTTTACAAGTATACTACATTTACATTTACATTTACATTTATACGTCCCAGAAATCTCCACCGTTCGTGCCAGCCAAAGGCACGTATTTTGTTTGTTACGACTGAGCATATACATGGTTGCCATCTGATTTTTCAGGCACATGTTATGTGGCATTTTTGCTTCCCCCTACATACACAGCTGCTTTCGATTACCATAAGACAAGATATGGTAGAGGTATTATCGATGCGGAAGATACTGTCGCACAAGAAGTTGGAGGCTTCTTTAATTGTTTCCTACCCTTTTGGGGTCCTATGGCTAATAGTAGGAATATTCGTCAGCTTACGAGAGTGGTTGAGGCCACTATAAATGAGACTGCAGGTGCCCTTAGCAATATTACAGCTGAGCTTCAAGCGGATCGCCTTATGACATTACAGAACCGTTTTGTTTTAGATATTATACTTGCAGATAGAGGTGGAGTATGTAAATTGATCGGATCTAGTTGCTGCGTTTTCATACCAGATATCGCCCCAACAGTGTACCAAGCCATCTTGAAGTTGCATAAGTTTGCTGAGTCTATACATGTAGACGAAGGGAACTGGATGGATTTGGGAACTGCTGTTCAAATGGGGATGGAAGATTCTGATGTTTTTTGGTATGGCTTTAGCAATCCTTTTCTCGTGTTGCTTATGCATCCAGTGTGGTCCCGCCATTTGTGGCTTTTGTGCTACGATCTGTGTGAAGAGACCCGTCCCGAGAGAAGTGAAAGATAATAAGATGATGTTACAGCAACACCTTGATGATCTGATGAGAATAGATATAGACCTGGATTCAGATTGACGTGAGTTTAGGTTATTAGCTACGTAATGGCAAAAGGAGGGACTGAGGTTCCGTGATTTTCGAACCGGACTCCATTTTGTTTGCGTTGTTTGAGACGCCATTTTTGTGTTGCCCTCACGTAAGCCGTGGAAGTAAACGAACGAACAAAGTTGCATGGGCCTCGTTGTTCATGTACATATTAACATGGCCTTTTCGATTTGTGAGTGAACTGCAAGATGTTGACCCCGTCACCTGAAACTGACCCTTTCACGAAGCCAACTTCTCTAGTAGATCGTTGTCTGGAATTGGCAATCAATGTTCAGGATATCGTTAACTTTTAGTTTCTTGCACATGTCTTATCCTACTCAACATCTGAATTGCTCCTTTTCTTTATGTCTTTTCATTACATGGGTAGTGCTTTCAATTATGGGTTTGTCCGGCTTTTGGTAATCGAATTTGGGACAGTCCTAATAATTAACTTGTGGGTTGGTACGATGTAAAGTGAGCTTCTTGGAATGTAATAATGTGTGTAAAATGTACTTGATTCGTCAGAATTTGCCGCAATGGGTGTGCATTTGTAATGGGCTGAAATTGTGAATATAAGGTGATGTCTTGCTCTACAAAAATTGAGCAGTTTCCTGGGTTGTACACCGTGTTGTATTGCTTGGTTTACTGTTACTAGCTGCAGCTAATAAATTTGATCTCTGACGCCACCTAGAAGTATTCCGTGTCTCTGTAGTCCACGACAGGTGAATCCGAAGACTTCGGGTGTGTCCCTGGCACCGCTGGGTTCTAAGAAAACCCGGTTCTTCAATTCTTGAAGCCACCACCACAAAAGCCTTATAATGGTCAGCTAGCTAACTAACTAGCCAATTCAATGTGAAGCAGGGGGGAAGGCTAGAGTGATCCCTCGTCCCTCTGTCAGACTAAAGTGCGTCATCATTCATGTATTAGCGGCAAGCTCCATACCCTCCACTCAAAGAACTAAGGGGCATATTATCAAGCCTGTGCGATAAAATTATCGCCGCTTTATCGGCCGAAAACGGCCGATAAAGCGGCGATAATGGGCTTGATAATATGCTCTAAGGAATTCCAATCGAAGCCCATGTTAGATGTGAAGACATCTAACATGGGCTTCGATGGGAATTCATAGAGCATATTATCAAGCCCATTACCGCCGCTTTATCGGACATTTTCGGCCGATAAAGCGGCGATAATTTTATCGCACAGGCTTGCTAATATGCCCCTAAAACATTTGCAATTGTATCAAGCATGTACATCATACATTAACCTCTGGCACCTTGCATCAGAAGGTCGTCTCTTTCTAAAAGAATGACATAGGACAATGTTCTTTCTGGAAAAATGTACATATACACTGTATAGAATTTGAGATTCATGTACCACAACATATCTAACAGTCTAGTCAATCCGTAGGTAATTTTCAATAATTAAACATATGTCAAAAAATACTGATAAAAAAAGTTATTCCTGGAAAACTTTAGAGAAGATGGCCAGAATGCTTGCAATCGAATGAAGGGTTGACAGTAAGTTACATTTGGAGGATCATATTTGCTGTAACTTATCTGCAGCCAGTATTCCTCCTCTAGAGACGTTTAGCTATCCACTAATTTGGGAAAATAGGTTTCACTTAAAGGTATAGGGGGCAGTTTATACATGGACATGAAGACAGTACTAGCATTTTGAGTTTGATTCTAGACCATAGTGGGAGCCACTAAAGACAACCTGGAGGTCTCACCCAGTGGTGTAACAATAGCCCCCAAAGCCCCTGTGGTGCGGGGGGCCCCGACCTCCAGGGGGCCTACTCTGGCACTGTGCATGAGTGGCAGGCCCGTGGCCTGAGGGCTACTGACTGGGCCCCCATGTAATGTAAATGTAAATGTCATGGTACTTATAGAGCACACTGTCACCAGACGGTCACCTTGCGGCGTCGCCTATTCGGCTTCCTGGCGCTGATACTCATACTGCTGTGGAACCCCTCCTGGCTTTCCCTGTGAAGTGTCCACTCCTGGGCACCCCCAGGGTGAAGCCAGGCATCCTTAGCGCTGTTGGGGCCGGTGTGGAGGCTAAGCAAGCTATTGCCCAGAGTTGCAGCGTGGGGCCCGTGATTAGAATAGGCACCGAGGCGAGAATTAACAGGTCCGAGGAAATTGAGTCCGAGACCCCGCCGAGGCGGGATTCAAACCCTGGTCCCTGGCCAGAACTCTGCATCAGGGTCTGCCCCTCTAACCACACTTTTCAAGGGGTCCAACTTAAGATGTTTTACGCTACTGGACTCACCCCAATGTTGGGAACCATTTTTTATCAGCACTTAAGATGACTTGATCACTTTTGAACTCAGTAAAAAACAGTATTGTTGCCCTCTTACTATCTAGAATCAATTACTGTAATGCTTTAAATATGGACCTACAACAGCAACTGTTGAACAAACACTTAGATATTACAAAATACCACTGCCCAGCTGCTATTAAACATTCCCAAATTTCACTCAGCCTCTCAGGCAATTGTTGATTTACACTGACTGCTGGTGAAGAAACACGTCGGTTTTAAGGCTCTCAGTGTGGCCGATAAAGCTTTTCATGGCTCAGGACCAGAATACTTAAAGTCAAGCTATGCTCCCAACAGAATCCTACGCTATGCATTCTCCAAAAACTTAAGGATCCCGAAGTTCGAAAAAGCACTGTCTACTGGAAAAGCATGGAACAAGCTACCAGTGCATTTAAAAACTAAGTCTAACTAGTTCCTCTTTAGGAAAAGGCCTAAAACCTGTTTTTTTTTTGCTAATTAACTGGCTTAGATCTTTCCTACTTATGACAGTGCGCTGACGCCGAGACGCCTCTGGGCATTCGCATGCTTTATAAAACTAAACTTAAACTTGTGGCATTAAGATTTGTATTTTCTCAAGGCAAGGATATGGCCATAGACCAACTGTCAGGAGAAGGTATGGACTTGTGGCTAGTTTGTGGTTTCTTCCTTGAGTGTCTGGTGGCGGTGTGAGTTTGTGTCACTGTCAGAAGAGAAGAGCAAGAAGCTGAGGAAGAAGAGACAAGGTTGGAGGACACACTGATTGAAACTTCCCCTCATCTAATAATATCTTTAGTTCTATACAGGAAACCAGCCCATAATACATGACCTTTGGTGTTCACCAGGAGGGCTTCAGTGGCTACCAAAGATCCTGCATTAGCTCCCAGTACGTGCCCTTGGTTCCATGTGACAGCTTGAATCATTCCCTGTTTTGACATTTCTGCCTGTTACAGAGTCTCCAAGTGCTCTAATGCAGCAAGAGGCAGCATGTTTGCACTATTTGAAAACACCTAAACAAAGAAGAGAGAATACAGAGAGATTGCAAACGAGAAAACGGGAGGAGTGAGGCAGCAGTGGTGAAAGATTGACTTGGAGAGAGGTAGGTGGGTAGCAATTAGAAGAGAGATAAGGAAGTGAAAGAAGTATGTATAGAGAGGTGAGGGTGTGAACTGCCAGAACAGATGAAGGCAGAAGGAAAGGGAGGAGAAGAGGGAGATCTAAAGAAGTTGGGTGTTGGGACAAAAATGTCCCCTGCATGGTGAATAGGCATGTATGTCTCTCGAGCGTGCCAAACAGCATGCAGACTTGATATCCTGACTGGTTGCTTGGTCTCGGCATCACGCTGATTAAGCATATGTGCAGAGGCCTAAATCTGTCCAGATAACGTGAGAACTTGTTCTGTGATCATAGCAGGCATAAGACTGCTGTTCAATACACTGGGTCAGTCACATAAAGTGGTGGTGGCAGTACAGCGAGTTATGTTAATCACTCTGTCAGGGGAGAGCACGACCTACTGACCCCTCTCATGTAAACTTCTACTTTAATGTAAACCAAGACCTTGCACCGCAATTCTGTGTGAGAGTGTGTGTGTGTGTGTGTGTGCGTGCCTGTGTGTGTGTGTGTGTGTGTCTTCAGTGAGTGTGTGTATAGGGAATGCGTAGCACATGTATGGTAATAGTACTCTGTCAGTGTTGAGAGTCTGTGTACTGGGCCTCAGACTCAACACTTTAGAGGGCCCCTGGTTTAGCATGACACAGGATAGAAGAAAGACACAGCTTCCCTTTTTCTGCAAGGCCACCCCAGAACTTCCACCTTTTCCTGGACCATATACTTTTGCTTTAGAACTCTGTGTGCTTTAGCCCTGCTAACCTGGAGAAGAGTGGCAGTGCTCCCCTTGAAACATGGTTACATTGGCTAAAACCTAACTGGCACACTTAACTAGCCTGTAAGTCCCTAGTATAAACTGTAGAAAGTATGCCGGGCCTGGATGTTAAATGCCTCTTGTGGACTGCAGCACCTATAGTGGCATTCATTAGATTGGCAGAACAAACATGGCTGCAGGCCTACCCCGTGTAGACTGACTGCTGCAGTTTAAAACCTGTTGTTTGACCTGTTTAAATAAACCTTTTCAGCAGGTAAAAACATTGTTTCAAATACTAGCATGTCACCCCTATGCAAACCTTGTAGCACACAAGGATGGATGCATGATATTTAAAAGTGGGACATGTAGAAAATTAAGGTTACCATGTCCCTACAGTGACAAGGCCCTAAAAGCTATTTTCACTTGTTGTGGTCCTAACTGTCCTATTTTTTTTAAAAAGAGTTCAGATTAAAATACTAATACTGTTATCGGGAATAAGACCTGCTAGGAAAATAATTAAAGCACTATTATTAATAGTTATTAAAAATCCATTTCAATGATGAAGTTGGATTTTTAATAAATAATATAGAAAAGTAACTTTTAGAAAGTTACCCTTTACCTCCATGAGAAGTCAGAAGGCTAATTAACATAAGCCTATACAAGCTCTCCGCCTGTGCTCATGCCCTGGAATAGAGGTGAAAGAGTTGTGAAATACCTTTCAGGAGCAAAACAATAGGCTGACCCGAATGGGCAAAGATGATTCTTGTGAGCGCCACAGAATATTCAGAGTGGGGGCTGTGGGCATCCTATGTAACCCTGGGCGCAGTGCT
Source organism: Lissotriton helveticus (assembly GCF_964261635.1). NCBI lineage: Eukaryota > Metazoa > Chordata > Amphibia > Caudata > Salamandridae > Lissotriton > Lissotriton helveticus. The sequence continues at coordinate 996,647,264 of NC_136057.1, forward strand.
ACGCTCCGTCCAAGGAGTGTACGTAGTGTTGCCTACTTCGCACTTTGCAAAGAAGGCGTAGTAGGCAACACTATGCACACTCCGTGGACGGAGTGAAGTTGCCCGCCACCCACCTCCCTCCCGCCCTCTTCTACATGCTTCATTTAATTTAAAATACAGTTAAAGTAAATTAAAAGCACTTACCTTATATGCGGCGTCCCGGGGCTCCCTCTTCTGATGACGCGCCGAGTTCTTCCAGCCAAATGTGCATGCACGGGCGCCCGGGCATGCGCATTTGGCTGGAAGAACTCGGCGCGTCATCAGAAGAGGGAGCCCCGGGACGTAGCATATAAGGTAAGTGCTTTTAATTTACTTTAACTGTACTTTAAATTAAATGAGGCATGTAGAAGAGGGCGGGAGGGAGGCGGGCGGCGCGTAGTGGGGCTACGCGAAGTGTGTTGGGTGGGCGTAGCCTCCTCCCCACTTCACGAAGCTTCGCGTAGCCCCACTACGCTCACTACGCCCACCCTTAATCCTGTGATACCATACTGCCAAATCCTCACTGACCTGTCAGTTGAGCCACATGTAACACTTGTTGCGCAATTGAAAGGGAGAGAACAATGTGCCAAGACAATTCTTGTTTATACCTCTCTGGTGCCTGAAGATAGACCCTTTGTTCCCAGAAATGGCCAAAGAAATTCTCGCCGTCCTTTTTTAGGTCACCGAGGGGGGAGGGGTGGCCGACAGAGAGTGAGGTTTCAAAACCATCAAAGGGGCAATTACCAATCCAATCAATACGCCCAGGAACCTCAGCAATACCTAGAGACGAGGAGCAAGCAGTATTGGAGGAACGGGATGTAATCCCAATATTCAACCTTTCCTCCCATACGTTGAATGCCCCAGATTTATCATTACTTTCCAAAGGTTTATCTTTTGTCCCTCATGCTAATTTAAACACTTTTGAACTATATCGTGACATTCATTCTTTTCTTCGAAAAGTTAGATTAAAAGAATTCATCCAACAGACTGACCCTTTAGAACTAGACAATACTAGGAATAATATTGTATCTTTACCATCTACCTTTACTCCTTCTTTACAGCAAGTAGGCCCAGAGGTGAGCATTTTTGAAAAAGTTGTATTGAAACGTCTAGAACAAGCCTTGAGGTTTATACCAAAACCCAAGTAGAACATTTCAAAAGTAGAACATCAATCCCTTGAAAGCCTTAAGAACAATGACACTATTGTCATTAAAAGTAGTGATAAAGGCGGAGGGATAGTTCTAGTGGACTGCAGTACCTATGAGGAAAACATGATTAAGATGTTAAACGACCCAATTTTTTATAAAAAAATAAAAACCAACCCAACTGATAGAATAGTGAAAACCATCAATAGGCTTACTACGAAAGCATTAAATGACGGCGTAATAAATAAAAAGGAATATGAGTTCCTGAACACTTCTGATCGAAAGGTATCCTGTATATATGGATTGCCTAAGATCCATAAGGACCAGAAAAATCCCCCATACCGTCCGATTGTTTCTACAATCGGGACTCCATTAGAAGCACTTTCTAAATATTTAGATCAGATTTTACGTCCGTACATCTCTCTTTCACAATCTTACGTAAGAGATACTGGTGACATCATTGCGAAAGTTGAGAATTTGGCCTTCAGAGAAGATAATGACATCTTAGTGACTCTCGACGTAGAGTCATTATACAGCAATATCCCACAGGCAGAAGCAATTGAGGCCACAATGTGGTTCATTGATGTCCACAAAATTCCCTGTTCTAAATCTTTTATTAGAGACTGTCTGTCTTTAGTTTTGAAGGAAAACTTTTTTGAGTTCGGCAAGGATCTGTTTTTACAAATTAAAGGAGTAAGCATGGGGGCTTCAATAGCCCCGTCAATAGCTAACATTTATATGATCCTATTTGAGAACAAATTCATCTTCAATGAGGTAGCACCCTTCTTCGAGTCTGTTTCCCATTGGTACCGCTACATTGACGATATCTTTTTTGTTTGGACCGATGGGAAACAGACTCTGGAAGAATTTCTTCTGTGGCTGAACTTGGTGGATGAAAATCTACGGTTCACGGCACACATTAATGAAAGCAAGGTTGAGTTCCTAGATATTAATATTAAAAATAAAGAGGGAGCCCTCGAAGTAGACTTATATACGAAGCCTACTGCTCGTAATACCCTTCTGCATTTCACGAGCTATCACCCACGCTGCCAGAAGGACAGTATCCCCTTCTCGCAATTTTTGCGAGTAAGGCGGAACTGTACTAATATTAGGGACTACGACACTCAAGCCGAGGTCATGAAACAAAGGTTCATAGAAAGAGGCTACCCTCGTCGCCTAGTCAGAGTTGCCTATAAGCGAGCAAGATTCTATGATCGCGATACCCTTTTAAATTCACAGAAACAGAAAACAGATCCGAAATTAGTATGCATTACTAAACACTCAACCTTGAATTCCACGATTAGGCAGATCATAAATTCAAATTGGCATCTTTTAAATGTCACAGATAACCAGAACAAGTTAGAAAAACCAATGTTTGCGCACAAGCGAAATAAAAACTTGAAAGATTACGTGGTTCACTCACGGCATAAGGGTAATACCATAATTATTCCCTTCATTCAAAAATCTATTGATGGGGCATCTGCCATCAAGGGTACCTCACGCTGTGGGTCTTGCCAATCGTGTGAAACCATCATAACAGGCGAGACTATAGTTTTTAACAAAATAAAGATCCAAGCCAGAGAATTTTGGACCTGCAACACAAAAAACGTGGTGTATCTACTCACATGTCCCTGTAACCTTGGATATGTGGGAGAGACGTCACGAATGATTAAGACCAGGCTAACTGAACATAGGTCAGCAATTAAAACAAAAAAAGGTCACAGCTCCGCTAGTCAATCATTTCTTAGAATTTAACCATAAACCAGAAGAGTTGAAATGGCGCATCTTGGAAAAGATCCACGTACAACAGAACCAAGGGGGAGATGCTATTCGCAGAAAACGGGAAGTTTTTTGGATTTTTACCCTTGATACTTTTGCCCACGGATTGAATCAGGATCTGCCGTGGGAAAACGCAATTATATGACAGTGCGGCTATATTTTTTATCATATAAATGCCATGAACAATGGTTTAGAATATCTGCAATGTGATATTGCCTTTTTTCAAATCAGGCAATAATTGCTCTACCTCCCCCTATGAAAACGATATCGCCTGCGTTTTATTTTATTTTGTTTATTTTATGAAATCTGTAACTGTCTCCTTGTAAAAATAGGGATCCTATATCTGTCCATTTTAATATGTCCTAAACGGGTAGATAGTATGTAAGAAAGACGTTGTCACTTTAAATAAAGGCGGGATATACATGAAGGTGGAACACCTTCAAAGTATAAATAACAATAGAAAACGGACTACAGGAAATCGTTGTTTCCTGCACGAACCGCTGAGGAGGACAGAGCTATTTCGAACTCTGCGTCGCATACATCGGTAAGGTTTCGCCGAGTAATCTCTGTGAGAGGCCCTCTTGTCCATCCCGACCACTATGGTTTAATATATGGCATGTTCAGTTGCCATCCTCTCAATAAGCACTCTTTTTAGAAAACTGAGCGCTCTTGTAATCTTTCCGCCTGTTAACCTAACTTAATCATATTATAATTGGGGGTTTATTTCGTTTAAACAGGCGCTTCCACCACGAAGCTGTAACCGCCCCGTTGAACGCGAGCGAATCCGAGAATCTCCTTGTTCTCCACCTTTCTCATGCTTCAAAGAATCCTGCGAGACAGGTAAACCGATAGCATTATACCTGATGTTCACTAAATTGAACTTAAGCATATCGTAACTAGGGCTGTATATCGTCCAAACAGGCGCATTCACCACCAAGCTGTAACCGCCCCTTTGAAGGCGATCGAATCCGAGAATCACCTTGTCTTCCGCCTTTCTCGTGTTGCAAGGATTACTGCGAGACCGGTAAACCGATAGTAGGATACTTGATGTTCTCTAAACGACTGATGTTATGTCATTGGCAAAAGCGGTTCAAAGACAGAAATTAATTCTGAGTCTGTACCACCTATTAGGTTCTTACTTGTAACCTGCGAGTATTGTTGAACCTTTCCCGCCACCATTTTAAAAAAATATAAAAAAATAAACGGAACGGAGGGAGACGGCGTTTTTACAGCTCGGCATCCGCTACCTGCCACCTCTCAAACAGTATCACGCAACAGGTAATTTGCAGTTAGAAAGCGGCATTACGAACTCTGAAACTGATTTTAGATATATTAGCCGCTTATAATAATTGAACTCTCTTTTACAACTTGTAGCTGATGTACAAGACAAAGCCGCCTTTTTTAGAGAGTACAGCAAAGGAAACACGTACTACTGTTCTTTACTCCCAGCGTCCATTTGATCACCGGCCAAAAAGGTAACCAACATCATTTAGGAGTCTTTGCTTAGATCTAATACTCAGACTAAGTTTGTAGTTCTTTACGTACCCAGACTACGCTCGCAATCCGTTACGTACCCAGTGAAATAATAGAACTTATATATCCTTTTTTCTCTAGCCCAAAATTGCAACATCATTTTTTAAAACAACGAGGGATCCTGTCCTTTAATTAACCTTTTAATAAACAAAGCGTGAAGAGTATTTGTGGGCAATGGTAGGAAGACAGCAGTGATTACTGTCTTAACAGGTAAAAATATTATCTTTTGTAATTAATATATTGGACTAGAGTGGAACAGTACTATATTCCAATATACATATCTCTTTCATTGAATAGCCATCACATACCGTCTCCATCCATAAAGGGAGAGGTGCCTTATCCGCCCCATCTACCACGTATCGTACATTCTATAACTTCTCTATATCTAGGTAAGGTTTTTAAGTAATCTAATCTAAAATGTGAATGAATGGTTGTAGTTTCCTCACCTCAATATTAATTGCTACTTATATGATTGGAATAGTAGTCTCTATAGTAGATACTACAATTAACTACTCCAGCCTAGGTATAACTAATCTCATTTCCAACGCAATGCGACATATGAAGTCATAATAATTAGGGGAAATCTATAGCATTTAATCAGGTATAACATTTTGGAACTATAGGAATTTCCAGTAATATTAGTTTACCAAAAATGTTACGTCTTTTTCTAATTTTTCTAATTTTTCTAATTTTTCTAATTTTTCTAATTGTTCTATATTTTCCTATTTTTTCTGTATCATATGACCTCCCTAGTGGTTTACCTTATGTTTAGTTAAATGTGACTTTTTATCAAAGATGTGAACATTTCAAAAACCTATGTTCTTTGATATGAATTCTGGCTTTGTAAAGAAAAAAGAGAATAGAAAAAGAAATAAGCTTGCTTTTTCTGATATATGTAAATAGTAGTGCTTGCAATGTACTGTTATATGTTTGTGATTTTGTTTTATCTTTTTTAGAAATAATGGCTGATATCAAACTGTCCTGAGGAAGACAAATGTTTTGTCGAAACGCGTAGACTCACAGCCTTAGAAACATCCTGTATTGGAGAAATTATTTTTAAGAACAAAATGTTTTATTTTTAGTCTTATGTATATTGATATGTTTGTTCGCCATACATTGTTCAAATAATTCATGTCTATTCAGATCATGTAATTATCTTTTTATTGAATCAGATTTATCCACATATCTTTTATAATTATATTAAAAATCAATCTTTTTGATATCATTACAGTCCATTGCATTTTTAATGAGTTGTTTATAAATATGTGTTTCTTTCAATAGCCAGTATTTGTTCCTATTTGTCTGCCTGGGCAGTTACCTTTGCACAACAAACTGTTTTCCCTGATCCAGGAGCACGATCCAAATCAGGGGGTCCTTGTTACCCACAAAATATTACCCACGGTTTATCCGTGTGGGACCTTTCGTCTCCAGTTGATTATCTGTTTGTTGGAAACTATTCCATTGTCACATGTTTATGTTCTTTAGGGTGTTTGAACCATTTAAGATATATTGCAACTAATCTTTAGAATTTGGCGTAACATTTTTTTCCCCACATGATCTTTAGGGTCAACCTCTTGAATTAATAATGTCTAACCTCCAAACGTTTGGTTTCTCTGATGAGGATTTTGCTACGTTAGTAGGTACTAATATAAATTTTGGTAGCAACCAATCGGTTAATCCACAAAATAGTAATGATTACAACAAATTATTAGATCTCCAGAAGAAATTAATTAGAGTGGAAGCCCATGGGGAATTTATGTTGAATTACCTTAAGAATGGCATAATCCCTATGGGTCTTAGGATTCGTAACATCCCAGGTCTCTTTGTGGATATAAAAACTTTTCTAGTTAAGTGGAGCAGGATTGCCAGCCGCTGCTCGAGAGATCTTATGATTCTTATTATTTCCACATCTAAAGATTTAGTGGCTGAAATAAAAAAAGAAATAGAAGAACTTGAAGACAAATTGAAGAAATCAACCACCTCGGAGGAGGCGGAAAAACAACTAGAGATAATTAAAAAAGACATACTATCATTCTCTGAATATTTAAAAAAAAGGAAAGAGGATAAATTTGTCAAAGACAAGCGATTCTACTCGGTAGAAAAAACATATCCCTACATTGTGGAAGGTTTCTATAATCCAGAATCACAACCAGGAACGAACAACCATACCTTTCAAAATAGAATCAATAACTTCTCTCATTCTTCAGCCTCTAATTCAGAATCAGAAGGGGAAGACAGTGTAGGTTATCAAGATGATAGACCCTTTGATCCCAGAAATGGCCAAAGAAATTCTCGCCGTCCTTTTTTAGGTCACCGAGGGGGCAGGGGTGGCCGACAGAGTGAGGTTTCAAAACCATCAGAGGGGCAATTACCAATCCAATCAATACGCCCAGGAACCTCAGCAATGCCTAGAGACGAGGAGCAAGCAGTATTGGAGGAACGGGATGTAATCCCAATATTCAACCTTTCCTCCCATACGTTGAATGCCCCAGATTTATCATTACTTTCCAAAGGTTTATCTTTTGTCCCTCATGCTAATTTAAACACTTTTGAACTATATCGTGACATTCATTCTTTTCTTCGAAAAGTTAGATTAAAAAAATTCTTCCAACAGACTGACCCTTTAGAACTAGACAATACTAGGAATAATATTGTATCTTTACCATCTACCTTTACTCCTTCTTTACAGCAAGTAGGCCCAGAGGTGAGCATTTTTGAAAAAGTTGTATTGAAACGTCTAGAACAAGCCTTGAGGTTTATACCAAAACCCAAGTAGAACATTTCAAAAGTAGAACATCAATCCCTTGAAAGCCTTAAGAACAATGACACTATTGTCATTAAAAGTAGTGATAAAGGCGGAGGGATAGTTCTAGTGGACTGCAGTACCTATGAGGAAAACATGATTAAGATGTTAAACGACCCAATTTTTTATAAAAAAATAAAAACCAACCCAACTGATAGAATAGTGAAAACCATCAATAGGCTTACTACGAAAGCATTAAATGACGGCGTAATAAATAAAAAGGAATATGAGTTCCTGAACACTTCTGATCGAAAGGTATCCTGTATATATGGATTGCCTAAGATCCATAAGGACCAGAAAAATCCCCCATACCGTCCGATTGTTTCTACAATCGGGACTCCATTAGAAGCACTTTCTAAATATTTAGATCAGATTTTACGTCCGTACATCTCTTTCACAATCTTACGTAAGAGATACTGGTGACATCATTGCGAAAGTTGAGAATTTGGCCTTCAGAGAAGATAATGACATCTTAGTGACTCTCGACGTAGAGTCATTATACAGCAATATCCCACAGGCAGAAGCAATTGAGGCCACAATGTGGTTCATTGATGTCCACAAAATTCCCTGTTCTAAATCTTTTATTAGAGACTGTCTGTCTTTAGTTTTGAACGAAAACTTTTTTGAGTTCGGCAAGGATCTGTTTTTACAAATTAAAGGAGTAAGCATGGGGGCTTCAATAGCCCCGTCAATAGCTAACATTTATATGATCCTATTTGAGAACAAATTCATCTTCAATGAGGTAGCACCCTTCTTCGAGTCTGTTTCCCATTGGTACCGCTACATTGACGATATCTTTTTTGTTTGGACCGATGGGAAACAGACTCTGGAAGAATTTCTTCTGTGGCTGAACTTGGTGGATGAAAATCTACGGTTCACGGCACACATTAATGAAAGCAAGGTTGAGTTCCTAGATATTAATATTAAAAATAAAGAGGGAGCCCTCGAAGTAGACTTATATACGAAGCCTACTGCTCGTAATACCCTTCTGCATTTCACGAGCTATCACCCACGCTGCCAGAAGGACAGTATCCCCTTCTCGCAATTTTTGCGAGTAAGGCGGAACTGTACTAATATTAGGGACTACGACACTCAAGCCGAGGTCATGAAACAAAGGTTCATAGAAAGAGGCTACCCTCGTCGCCTAGTCAGAGTTGCCTATAAGCGAGCAAGATTCTATGATCGCGATACCCTTTTAAATTCACAGAAACAGAAAACAGATCCGAAATTAGTATGCATTACTAAACACTCAACCTTGAATTCCACGATTAGGCAGATCATAAATTCAAATTGGCATCTTTTAAATGTCACAGATAACCAGAACAAGTTAGAAAAACCAATGTTTGCGCACAAGCGAAATAAAAACTTGAAAGATTACGTGGTTCACTCACGGCATAAGGGCAATACCATAATTATTCCCTTCATTCAAAAATCTATTGATGGGGCATCTGCCATCAAGGGTACCTCACGCTGTGGGTCTTGCCAATCGTGTGAAACCATCATAACAGGCGAGACTATAGTTTTTAACAAAATAAAGATCCAAGCCAGAGAATTTTGGACCTGCAACACAAAAAACGTGGTGTATCTACTCACATGTCCCTGTAACCTTGGATATGTGGGAGAGACGTCACGAATGATTAAGACCAGGCTAACTGAACATAGGTCAGCAATTAAAACAAAAAAGGTCACAGCTCCGCTAGTCAATCATTTCTTAGAATTTAACCATAAACCAGAAGAGTTGAAATGGCGCATCTTGGAAAAGATCCACGTACAACAGAACCAAGGGGGAGATGCTATTCGCAGAAAACGGGAAGTTTTTTGGATTTTTTCCCTTGATACTTTTGCCCACGGATTGAATCAGGATCTGCCGTGGGAAAACGCAATTATATGACAGTGCGGCTATATTTTTTATCATATAAATGCCATGAACAATGGTTTAGAATATCTGCAATGTGATATTGCCTTTTTTCAAATCAGGCAATAATTGCTCTACCTCCCCCTATGAAAACGATATCGCCTGCGTTTTATTTTATTTTGTTTATTTTATGAAATCTGTAACTGTCTCCTTGTAAAAATAGGGATCCTATATCTGTCCATTTTAATATGTCCTAAATGGGTAGATAGTATGTAAGAAAGACGTTGTCACTTTAAATAAAGGCGGGATATACATGAAGGTAGAACACCTTCAAAGTATAAATAACAATAGAAAACGGACTACAGGAAATCGTTGTTTCCTGCACGAACCGCTGAGGAGGACAGAGCTATTTCGAACTCTGCGTCGCATACATCGGTAAGGTTTCGCCGAGTAATCTCTGTGAGAGGCCCCCTTGTCCATCCCGACCACTATGGTTTAATATATGGCATGTTCACAGTTGCCATCCTCTCAATAAGCACTCTTTTTAGAAAACTGAGCGCTCTTGTAATCTTTCCGCCTGTTAACCTAACTTAATCATATTATAATTGGGGGTTTATATCGTTTAAACAGGCGCTTCCACCACGAAGCTGTAACCGCCCCGTTGAACGCGAGCGAATCCGAGAATCTCCTTGTTCTCCACCTTTCTCATGCTTCAAAGAATCCTGCGAGACAGGTAAACCGATAGCATTATACCTGATGTTCACTAAATTGAACTTAAGCATATCGTAACTAGGGCTGTATATCGTCCAAACAGGCGCATTCACCACAAGCTGTAACCGCCCCTTTGAAGGCGATCGAATCCGAGAATCACCTTGTCTTCCGCCTTTCTCGTGTTGCAAGGATTACTGCGAGACAGGTAAACCGATAGTAGGATACTTGATGTTCTCTAAACGACTGATGTTATGTCATTGGCAAAAGCGGGTCAAAGACAGAAATTAATTCTGAGTCTGTACCACCTATTAGGTTCTTACTTGTAACCTGCGAGTATTGTTGAACCTTTCCCGCCACCATTTTAAAAAAATATAAAAAAATAAACGGAACGGAGGGAGACGGCGTTTTTACAGCTCGGCATCCGCTACCTGCCACCTCTCAAACAGTATCACGCAACAGGTAATTTGCAGTTAGAAAGCGGCATTACGAACTCTGAAACTGATTTTAGATATATTAGCCGCTTATAATAATTGAACTCTCTTTTACAACTTGTAGCTGATGTACAAGACAAAGCCGCCTTTTTTAGAGAGTACAGCAAAGGAAACACGTACTACTGTTCTTTACTCCCAGCGTCCATTTGATCACCGGCCAAAAAGGTAACCAACATCATTTAGGAGTCTTTGCTTAGATCTAATACTCAGACTAAGTTTGTAGTTCTTTACGTACCCAGACTACGCTCGCAATCCGTTACGTACCCAGTGAAATAATAGAACTTATATATCCTTTTTTCTCTAGCCCAAAATTGCAACATCATTTTTGAAAACAACGAGGGATCCTGTCCTTTAATTAACCTTTTAATAAACAAAGCGTGAAGAGTATTTGTGGGCAATGGTAGGAAGACAGCAGTGATTACTGTCTTAACAGGTAAAAATATTATCTTTTGTAATTAATATATTGGACTAGAGTGGAACAGTACTATATTCCAATATTCATATCTCTTTCATTGAATAGCCATCACATACCGTCTCCATCCATAAAGGGAGAGGTGCCTTATCCGCCCCATCTACCACGTATCGTACATTCTATAACTTCTCTATATCTAGGTAAGGTTTTTAAGTAATCTAATCTAAAATGTGAATGAATGGTTGTAGTTTCCTCACCTCAATATTAATTGCTACTTATATGATTGGAATAGTAGTCTCTATAGTAGATACTACAATTAACTACTCCAGCCTAGGTATAACTAATCTCATTTCCAACGCAATGCGACATATGAAGTCATAATAATTAGGGAAAATCTATAGCATTTAATGAGGTATAAAATTTTGGAACTATAGGAATTTCCAGTAATATTAGTTTACCAAAAATGTTACGTCTTTTTCTAATTTTTCTAATTTTTCTACTTGTTCTATATTTTCCTATTTTTTTCTGTATCATATGACCTCCCTAGTGGTTTACCTTATGTTTAGTTAAATGTGACTTTTTATCAAAGATGTGAACATTTCAAAAACCTATGTTCTTTGATATGAATTCTGGCTTTGTAAAGAAAAAAGAGAATAGAAAAAGAAATAAGCTTGCTTTTTCTGATATATGTAAATAGTAGTGCTTGCAATGTACTGTTATATGTTTGTGATTTTGTTTTATCTTTTTTAGAAATAATGGCTGATATCAAACTGTCCTGAGGAAGACAAATGTTTTGTCGAAACGCGCAGACTCACAGCCTTAGAAACATCCTGTATTGGAGAAATTATTTTTAAGAACAAAATGTTTTATTTTTAGTCTTATGTATATTGATATGTTTGTTCGCCATACATTGTTCAAATAATTCATGTCTATTCAGATCATGTAATTATCTTTTTATTGAATCAGATCTATCCACATATCTTTTATAATTATATTAAAAATCAATCTTTTTGATATCATTACAGTCCATTGCATTTTTAATGAGTTGTTTATAAATATGTGTTTCTTTCAATAGCCAGTATGTGTTCCTATTTGTCTGCCTGGGTAGTTACCTTTGCACAAAAAAAAAATAAAAAAATTATACCTCTCTGGTGCCTGAAGCGCCCTCCTTTTGTCCTATCGGACTTCTGTCTCTGGGTTTGTCATGGGTAAAGTGCCTGCTTCAAACTGTATTTTATTGTTAGATGTGGGAGGATACTAGTGATTTCCCTATGACACTCCCGTATATACACCCCAGTCCTCAGAGCCCAAGTTCAGTGTGGCTGAAGACTTTCATCATTCTGAACACGACCTGACACATGGCATTTTGGGCCTGTTTGCAGTAAAGTAAACAGGAACTTCTGAAATTGGGTAGGATTTGCGGAGGGAATTCCTACCCCCTTAGTTGGGGAGTGTCCAGGAGGCAACCCCACCCAGTAGCTTGTGCCAGTCATAAATGTGGCACCCCCAAAGTAACTGAACAGAACACTTCTGAGCCTGCGTAAGTATAGAAGAGGACTGGACCCGCTGTCTCTGACCTGAAAGGAGCCCTGATGGATTGGGCCCACTCCCTCTTGTACCCAGGATGAAGAATTGAACTCCAAGGGTCAGTTGACTGACCTCCTGTGTGACTACAAGGAAAAAATAAGCTGCAAGAGGCATTTTTCTTTAAGTGCCCAGATGAGTCAAGTGCCCACCCTTGGGGGTCTGAGAAGTGTACTCATGTGGTTGATTGGAACTTAAAAGACTAAGGGCTTGAATTAGATCTTGACAGAAGGATTACCCCTTCACAACTGTGACTGATATCCCATCTGCCAAAATTTAAATCCCGTAGGATATAATGGGGTGTATGTGTCCGCAGACGGGATATCTGTCACTGTTGTGATGGAGTAACCCATCTGCCAAGATCTAAATCAGGACCTAAGTGGGATGGTAAAATCTTTGACCACGGTAATCCTGCTAGGTGTATCCAACCCACGCTCCATAGTGGCCAGCCTCAAATCATGCCTAGTTTCTGGTCTACTGTGACCCTTAATAATCATTGCCACTTTGTGCTTTTTCAGCTATTTTTACTTAGAACTTTAACAATTCATAGTTTCGGTTCCCCTTAGTGTTTTTTTCTGCCATTTTAGTTTCATTTTTTGTTTATTGAATTTTACTTTTTTCTAAAAAAAATTAATTTGGTTTGGGCTTTTTGTTTGGTGTTTTGTATTACTGTTTTGGCGTTGCATAAGTACTTTACACACTGAACTAAATTACAATATCCAAATAATAATCCAATTTCTTACAGGAATTATATTACCTGAATTCCTGTGATTGGAGGGGGGTGCCAAGAGACTGAAGTGAGGGAAGCTGGGAGTAAGACTGCCCTTAGAAATTCAATTACAACCTTGTTACCAAAGGACTGCTTATAAGTTCTTCATGAACACTGCATGTGGTAGATCGTAGGTTTGAGGTATGGAACTGTAGTTTCTGTTGTTGAAGGTGAGTATGTTTCTAGGACTGGCCTGGCCATTTGTCCATAACTGATTACAGCTTTCGGAAGGCTGATGACAACACGCTACAGCGATCTCACACTTCAATGAGCCCTTATATTGGATTCTGCTGCTTGGAGCCAGCATCATTGCTCTCTACCGTGACAGCCATCACCTTTCAGAAAGACTATGGGCCATATGTAGGAAGCCTAATTGCGCTCGCAAATGCTGAAATTCGCAGCATTTGCAGAATTTCAGCATTTGCGATTGCAATTAGGGCAGTGTGCTATGTAGCACACAAAAACCCACATGAAAAATAAGGAATCACAAAATTTGCGAGTCCTTATTTTGCTATTGCATTTAAGGAATCGCAAATTGCGATTCCTTAAATGCAATGTAGGAAGCACCTAAGTTGTGCAAATTTTGGCTTAAGGAATCGCAAAATACCACCAACCTCAGGTTGGTGGTATTTTGCAATTTCTTTGAAAAATGCACTTTTCTGCATTTTTCAAAGTGCCATGTGGGTCACATACATGCCCCTAGGGCATGTATGTGGTCCACATGTACACACATGTTAATTTCAGGGGTGAAAAAGGGTGTCCTATTGACACCCTTACAACCCTGAAATTGGATTCTCAATTTGCGATTCTCTAATTGAGAATCGCACATTGAGAATGTCTTCCCATTCCTATGGGCCTTCTAGCCCATAGGAATGAATGAGAAGGTATTCCTTATTTCCGAATCTCAATTTGCGATTCGCAAATAAGCAATAAGTGGGATTCGGAAAAAAAATTGCTAATCCTACCTACATTGCGTTTTGCGATTCTCCAATTGCGATTCCCAAAAAATCGCAATTGAGAATCGCAAAACACAAATTACCTACATATGACCCCAAGTCTGAGAACCAGCCTGAAAATGACATTTGCAAGAGAAACAACCAAAACTGAGATTGAAAACTTAGACAGCAGATCCACATGCCTGGTCTGAAAAATGTATAGAATAATTGGGATCCAAACCACCCCACTTTGTTTCAGGAAAAAATATGCTTTTATTTAGTTATTAATTTAATTTAAAAAAACGTATTTACAACATTTGTATACCACAACACACAAAAGAGACAGGTTTCCAGTTCCTAAATTATAAGAAATGGGAGTTCTAATGTTATTTTAAAATGGAAGGAAAAATGACCTAAAAATTATTATTTTGTTGTACTAGAATAAAGAAGATGTTTTATAATACCACATCCCATTTTATAAATTAGTAACTGGGAACCTGTCCATTAAACAGAGAATAATTAGGTGGATGGTAAAATCCTGCAAGAGAAGTAATGGCCACAGGAAAGTGATAAAAGACTGATACCTACATTTAAGATGAAATAGAAGATGACCATTGTTTAAATCGACAAGTATATTGAAGGTAAGAGGAAGCATAACACAATGGGATTGGTATAGGGGTGGCATCATATAAGTAAATACAAAGGAAGGGAATGTGAGTTGTCATGCTCTGTGGGGCACATTATAGGGATTTAGAGTAACTAATCATTATTTAAACTGCTACTTTAAGTTAATAAGTAGACTAGAGGTGACATCGATTTTCAATAGAAACCAAACGTTTGGTTTTCAGCAGTTCTGTAATAAAAGAAGACATTTCCTGTTAAATGAATGGGACAAGGCAAAGTTGTGAATAGTTGTTAATCCCTGTGAAAGAATGTGAGTTAGATAATCATATGAAACTTTGAATAAATGTGATTTGCTTATCTAGGGAATTATAATAGTAATGAAATAATATGATATGTAAGGCTATTAGTACTGAATGCTACAATGATGTTCCTTATTTTTTTGATAGATGATATGCTAATTAAAACAATGTTATTCTTTTATATCCTAAAGAATGTGGTGTAGACCAATTGATCCACCGAAATGACACATAAACAGTTTGATATTTTATAGTTGGTTGGAGATTCTTTAAATATTATATGTTTGCAAAAATGTTTTTACAGATGTATATGATATGTGGTTGTAATGTATATAATGTAAGGATTGCATTTAAAGTTTGTGTGTTATGACATAAAGATATTGTTAAAAAAGATATACTTATAGAATCAAAAATAGATAATAATATAATTTTTCCTTATGAGGAAATAAAAGTATTATCTTGTAGCATGCCGTTTTTAAAAATAGAATCAAGGGGTACTTGAAGCAGACTTGTAGGAAACATCATCTTATATATTGAAAGTGGTGGGGACATTTTTTTGTAGTTTACAGAAATCCTAGAGGAGAAGCCTAGTGTGTTTTTGTTGTCAGGGACAGCCTCAGGGAAGTAGCCTTACAAAAGCCAGGAGGCCAGTGAGTAGAGTTGTGAATGGGGTACAGCGGTCTCCCCAAGATGGTCTTGCTGTGAACTGCCCCAAGATTTGCAAGTGTCAAGCACCATTGAATTGTTCTGCATCCTGCCTTGTACCCGAGTAACTGGTGCTGCTGATGGTGGATATCTAGTCTCAGCCGAGGTGGAAGTGTTGTTCGGCCCAAAGCCCAAAACTGTTATGGACAAGTCTGCAGTGTGAGCCTGTTACGCTGATTAGCCCATGGCCGAGTTCCGAGTGAGGCCACCGCAGTCATAAGGTTCGTTGTTGCAACATTGGGAACACTGAACCTGCCACCACCACACAAATGTATCTACATTGAGCAGGTCAAAATGGATCCTAAATGTTAGTGAAACGAGAGACTGAAAATTTTGCTGGGTGAACTTGAATTGGTGAAAGCTAATTGAACTGGTGTGTGAATCTAGAGCAGTGCTTTAAAAATAAATGAAAGAGTGCAGGTGTCTAAAGTTACACAGCCGTTGCTATTAATGTGCGAACATAGCAAGGAGATGATGGACGGGGCGCTGATCGTTTTCAGACACTCTTCCCATTCATAGATCTGGGTTAAATTCATCAACGTTCTTTAGCTCACTTCGCCACCCCAGGTCAGACCCAGCCATATGCAAATCAGTCTTGACCCTGTTCCTTATGGGAATAGTCCAGCCCGAACTGCCAAGCAGGTCTTCCCTGGACCGGAAACAAACATTCTGGGACCAGTTTTGGGTTGGCACCCCTCATCAGCTAGGCTAGCAAGAATCCAGTGGCAAAGGGATCAAGGGACCCACGTCTGGACATACCCTGCCAACGTAGGGCAAACAAAGCAAACACAAGGAGATGATGGACGGAGTGCAGAAAGTTTTCAGAAACTCACTCCCAGTCACAGATCTGGGTTGAATCCATCATCATTCTTTAGATCACTTTGCCACCCCAGTTCAGACCCAGTCATATGCAAATTAGTCATGACCCTGTTCTTATGGGAACAAGGCAGCCCAAACTGCCATCCAGGTCTTCCCTGAACCAGAAACAATCATCCTGGGACCGGTTTCGGGGTAACTCCTCTCATCAGCCAGGCTAGCTTGAATCCTGTGACAAAGTGAGCAAGGGACCCAAATGTGGGCATTCCCTGCCAACATAGGGAAAAAAAAGTAAACACAAGGAGATGATGGACGAAGCTCTGAAACTTTTCAGACACTTACCCCCAGTCACAAATCTGGGTTGAATCCATCATTGTTCCTTAGCTCACTTTGTCACTCTAGTTCAGACCCAGCCATTTGCAAATAAGTCTTGACCCTCTTCCTTATTGGAACAGTCCAGTCCGAACTGCCAAACCAGGTCTTCCCTGGACCAGAAACAAGCATCCTGGGACCGGTTACGGGGTAACACCCCTCATCAGCAAGGTTAGCTTGAATTCAGTGGCAAAGTGAGCAAGGGACCCATGTCTGGGCATACCCTGCCAACTTAGGGCAAACACATGGAGATGATGGATGGAGCACTGGAACTTTTCAGACACTCACCCCCAGTCACAGATCTGGGTTAAATCCATCATCGTTCTTTAGCTCACTTCACCACACCAGTTCAGACCCAGCCATATGCAAATCAGTCCCTTATGGGGACAGTCCAGCCCAAAATGCCAAGCCAGGTCTTCCCTGGACTGGAAACAAGGATACTGGGACTGGGTTTTAAATGTGCAGGCACAGAATGCCAAGGCTGCACAATCCTAAAACCACCTGAGGCCTCTTTAATCCATTTACAGACACTCTCTGCCTAGTCACCTCACTCTTAGGGCTTCTTGCTTTCTCCTTTTGTGATGCTTTTCTGTCTTTCTCTTCCTCCATCTTTCCCGTTTGTGTGTTTTTTCCTGTTTTGCTTGTGGTAAATGCCCTTTACAGAACAATAAGTGCCAGTGCCCCCCACCGGCAACTACCGGCTCAAATTACTCAAAACACTGATCTAGGCAGTGTCATACTTTTGAGTGAACTGCTCCTGTGCCCCTGTGCGTATACCCTAGCTATACATCAAGACTGCAGACATTAGCAAACTGTGATTCCAGGGAGAGAGTACTGAAAGGGGTTTAATGCATCACTGAAAATCGCAAATGAGATTGCAATCCTGTAACCGAGAACCCTTTTGAGTTGTAAGCACTTTCTTTTAAATAAAGTTTAAGCACTGGCTGAACAATACATTATTGTTTCTTGGCTTATTGTTGAGTTCTGAGATCTTGCCCCCACTCTATCTCCATGAGACACCCCTGACTGCACATCCCTTCCTACCCTGAGAGTCAAGTGTGGAAAGGCTGTTCTTTGTTGACTTTGCAGAGCTGCAGAAGGATGGATACAGGGACACCAGAGGCAAACAACACCAATCTTCAAGTTGGGACCCATTAGCCCCTGTTTTGCCCCAGTGTCCTGCCAAGCGGGGGTTGGCAGAGGGAGAAAAAGAGTGAGATTTGAGCAAAAGGGCAGAGAGGAAGATATGACGTCTGAGTCACCCGTAGATCTCTCGGTTGTAAGACTCGGGGCTTAATTTCAAACCTCTTAAATTCGATAATAAATTGAAAGAAATCCTGGAAATTTACAAAACGTCATGTCTTAAAAATAGAAATGTGAGCTGTTGAGAAAATACTGCAATTACTAAGGAGTGAAGAAGGAATGTAGCTCGGAATGTCACACACCTAGGGCATGTTTAGTCTAATTTGTCACTCCGACAGCTGGCGGCTGATTTATACACCCCCTCCAATGGTTGAATTTGAAGAAAATGAAAATGCTGCCCCTCCCCTAGCAGCACCAAAAATATCACACGGAAGGACGCTCTGTGGCAAAGCCCAGCATCACTTACAAACCGCAAAAGGATCCATTTGGGGATTCTGGAGCCAGGGTCAGTCTGAAAATAATGCCATGGACTCTGAGTCAGCGGGTGCCAGATGGGGCTAAGGGCACCGCACTGCCATTGGCTGGTACTCAGATTCATTCAGATGGAATCAGCAGCTGTGGGCAGGACACGTTACAGCAGTGTTTCTGAAGTTACTACGCAACACATTACTCAGTAATGGGTAAACCTTGGATCCGTGCATTACTACTTTTTCAGTATTGACTTGATGCTTCTCACATATGTAGGAGCGTAGATGTAAGGGCGGCTCCTCCTAGGGTGACCAACTGCCATGGGTGCAAATTCAGGACAGTGAGTGTAAAAATTCAGGACAAAGGGTCAAAATTCAGGACAAAAATTGAGAACAGAAGGTCAGAATTCAGGACAAAAATTTGGGACAAAGTTACATTTTACAGACACATCAAAGGAGGTCGCACAATATTACATAAGTAAACAGACAACCAACACAAGCACAAGTCAAAATAAGTTTATATTAGGTTGAGAGAACCTTGCACTGCATCTGTAGTGTGTCGGAGTGAAACTTAAATACCTGCGTTTGCATATTGGAGGCACCTGGGTAACATTTTCCAAAATGAAACCTCCACCCCCTATAGCTTGGCCCCTGGTGAGGTGACAGGAGCATGTAAACAAAAACAGTTTGCCATGCACTGGGCTCCACAGGAGCTGTGGCCGCTGGTGACATTTGAAAGTGGTGGGCGTAAAAGTTTGTGATGAGTGCCCAGTGGCGAGCGCAGTGTGCGAGCCTGAACATCATTAGGAGGGGTGTGTGGAGGGGCGGGGGGGTCTTCCTTGAGAAAAGTTTGAAAAAAAGTGGGCAAATGGTGCCTTTCCAAGAATATTTGATAAAAGCTTGAAGGTTAATAAAGCAGTTGTGAAAGTGTAGTTATTACATCTATAAAGAGATTTCATATGATAATGACATAGGAAACTGCTTATTCAGTATAACCACATAGCTGTTAGTCTGTCTGACATGGCTGCCCATCTCTCTCTGCCCTGGCCCCAGCCTCTATATTCGGACCTGCCAGGTCCTGCTGTTTTTGTGCTCTCCCTTATCTCCACCTAGTTCCCAGTCAGTCAACGCCTTGTGCTGCCTGTGTTCCCTCGGTTCCAGCACACTGTGTGCTAGACATTTCCTGTGCTATTGTTCGACACCTTTGCATTGCTCATATGCTCCCTCTCCTCCTGATGCTCTGTCTCTGGACCATCAATCTCCTGTGGTATCCTTTGACTCCAGTGCTTTATTCCTGCAATCCCTCCTCCCTGTGCTCTCTCCTTCACTGCACCCCCAGCCTCCTGAAATCTCAAATCTCAAGTCCAGAACATTACGGTTAAGTGAATTCTCCAGATCATTCTAAAATACTCTGTTCACAACAAACGCACACTAACATTTTTACATGCAAAGAACTATCCAGAGAACTGTCAATCTGACAAACCTACAGAACCATTCCTACGGTGACATAATTGATCCACATTATCCTTAAAATTCTCTGTTCACATCTCCCTTACTCCACAGATGCATTCAATGTTGTGATTGGCAGGGTTTGCAATCGCAAAAATGTCTCCTATGTGAGGCCTATACACATCTTTTGCAAGTTCGATACGCTAGCTGCACCGTGGGATAGACTACCTTACATCATTCCTTATGTTAGTCTGTCTTCTTTATGTAGCCACACAAAAGAAGGCAACAGAATGATAGGCAACAACAACATCAAAATATAAAGAAGAGTAAAATAGGTAAAAGCAACATAACTAAGGAAACCGGGCAGTGAGTACTCTAGCTTCTCATTACGCATGCCAACTTAAGCATTCTACAGTGTTACTACTATTCGGTAAGATAGCTGAGCACATGCTGCAGTGATTTACATAATAACCTGCAAATAATACTTCAGACACTTTGCTGGTGCCTTTCAGCGTTTCACCCTTTCATGGATCATAAAATGACAATCAGTGGGGTAATATAAGCTATATTGCGCAACGCTTATTAAACAATTCCATATGTGGTGCAAGCTATATAACACCAGGGCACATGTCGGGGGTACAAGGCTTCCACCTACTATTTTCACAGGGTGGACTCCGTCCCCCCTGCCAAGAAGTTGGGCCCTACAGAAATATGCGGAACTTGTCCCGAGGTAATTTTCAGACACCGGGACATGTTCAGCAGCGCCCGTACGTTGCCTGTTTCATTATGAACAGCAATGTGCAGGGAGTGAGGGCGCTTTTTTCACCTCCAGATGGGCCGAAGTTAAAGGGCCATCAGGTCTCCTTTTGTCTGAATATCCTGACTGGGAGAGGCCTGGAACCTCACACTTAAAAGTAAATGCCACGGAGGGGAAAGAAAGGCACACAGCTTCTTATCTCTTCTCAGGAACTTAAGAGTGGCAGATTTTGCCTTTTGTACATTCCCTGTATATAACAGATGCATGCACTGTAAGAATGTCAGGTGTGTTGGTCTGTCTCAGCATTTACACAAACAATTTCAATAGCATTATTTTATTTATTTTTATAGCGCTACGAAACACAATGCAGGGTGTCAGAGCTCTTTACTTAACATACACATTATACGTTGACAATAAATCATGTGCATGTGTAAATCAATGTACAAGCTGAGGTACATGAGACAGGGTTACAAGGTGTAGGAGTCACATGTCCTTCATAGCTCACTGTGCTATATTACAAGGATAACAATTTATGAACTGCAGGTAACAAAAGGATCTCTGTGTTAAAAGTAGTAACCCAATTTACTATCTACATAAAATAAATCTACATAAAATAAAAATCTGTCTCCTGTCAGAAAATATGTTTATGGACCTTGGAGATTAAGAGGGTAAGGTTGCAGTGGAAGGAGCCTCTTCCAGAATTGCATTAGATTGCTCTTTCCATATATCCTGCTCCTCACATATTCTACTTTACCTCCGAGGCAGATGTAATCTCTGTCGTTAAGAGTTTCCTTTAATATTTTCAGGCTAAATTCTCAGTCCTCATGGTGCTTGAGTGGCAGACAGATGGCAATACAAATGTAATTTGTAGATTTTCTATCGTAGACATTGCATGGTTCTTCACAAATATTGAAGGAATTATGAAGTTACTGTCATGGAATAAGTAGCCAAAAGTGGGACAAAAATAATGCGTTGAAATGTTCTAACAGGATACATTAAGAATGCAGGCAAAAAGCGTGTCAAAAAGGGGTGGCAAAAACCCTTCAGCATTCTGGGAAGCCTTCTCACGCGAGTCGCAACAAAGAACTGAGGTTGTGCAGCAATAACCAATACAGGAGATAAAGGCATATGGAAGCTGCTGATCATTCATTAAAAAGCTAGTCTATGTTTTTCAGCTTGAAATGATCACTGCATATCTGGCTTCAATTTATTTCATTTTCTTCATGTTTTTTTCCCCGCAATAAAGTTAAAAGTAAAAGTTAAGGTTTGTGCTGCAAGGTTGGTTAAGTATTTCTCTTTTTAATTGGAAAAAACAACATTTTTAAAAAGAGAATCAGAAAATGTATCCTTCAAGTAGATTAGCCTGTGTAGATTTCTATTTACAAATGTCAAATTGTTACGATTGATCCGTGAGAAGAGCAGTGAGTGCATAAGGAGGCCCAGCAAATGCTGTCACTGACCCATTATCCTTCTGTATGTGATAATTAGGCCAACATACAGAATGATAATGGGCCTGATAGCAATCTGTGCCAGGTCGGGGAGGGGCTGCTGCAGGCCACTGATCACAGCAGGAGCACATGCTGGCCCCTGCAGTGAGAGTTACAGGACTCTGAGACTGCTTGCAGGGGGCAGCTGAAATTACGGACAAAAGGCGTCCGTGAAAGAAGTCTTGACGGACAACGGACAAGAGGCCCAAATTACGGGCAGTCCGTGAAATTTACGGCTGGTTGGTCACCCTAGCTCCTCCACTAGGGCAGAGGAGCGTCGCCCTACTGCTTTCTTGCAGTTTCTTACAGTGAGAGAAAGCCAAAACATAGAATGGTAATAACTTTTGGTCATTACCAATCTTATGCTTCTTTGCGCATTGTGGGCGGACCTGCCCGAGCAGGAGGGGTTTCCCCACTCCTGATGTCGCATGAGTGGTTTGATCGGCACTCTCTGGCCGCCCAAACCAGTCATGGGCTTCTCCATCCAGGATGCATTGCAGCCTACATGGAGAACGTGCAATACCTTACAGCCCCTGGCTGGGCGGCGGCCCGACCAATCACAATGCTCCATCGAAGCGGTGTGATTAGCTTATGGGAGGGGCGGAGGCTGCCTGCTTCCTGTTCCTGCCAGGGGCAGGAGAGCAGGAGCAGACCGAGCAGTGAAGAAATGGGAACCGGGCCCGCAGAAAGGCAGGTTTTAATTTTTTATTATTGAAACTCCCCTCGCGATACCCCTCCCCTTGCGACCCTGCACCAGCCCACTCACCCATGAGCCATGCCGGCCGCGACTGCTGTTACCTTTCGTATGTAGCCGAATGTCCGCAAGTAGTATACCCAGGAGCATGCTGGTGTTGTGTTACAAATATTTGGTGCCGTTTGTTCTCTTTCAGCCTTTCACTTCTGTTTGAGTCCAGCTGTTTAGGTGTAGTGTTTCTGTTGTCCCGGTGTCTGCCTGTTGAGTGTCTGGCCATGTTGGGTATTGTTGGGGCAGGCTGATGTCTCTCTGCAGGAACTTATAATAGACTTGTGTGCTGTTTATCTCCAGCTGCTCTTCCCAGAGTGTCATGTGTTGACTTTCTAGGACATGCGCTTGTTTCCCGAGCTATGGTAGGGAGGATGTGAGACTCATGGCTGGTGAAATATTCGTAGGGGCAGATTTACAATCCCCTTGTGCCTCTTTTACGCCGCCGTTGCGTCACTTTTGTGACGCAGCGGTGGCGCAAATCCAGCGCCATGGTGCGGGGTACTTACAACGTGACGCATCTGGGAGATGCGTCACGTTGTAAAGCCCTGCGCCACATGTAGGCGTTCCTGAGCAGGGGGGGCATTCCGGCATAGGAACGCCTCCTAAAAGTGGCTGAGTGAAATCTACAAGATTTCACTCAGCCACTTTTAAGGCCGTGCTGCGTCAAAACCCTGCGCCTGTTTGAAGCAGGCGTACGGAATGACGCAGCATTTTAAGGATAGGGCACCCCCGAGCCTTGCTGGAGCTGCGTCGCGCTTGCGACGCAACTCCAGCAATGCGCCGCCTTTACGGCAGCAGATGCGTCACGCATCTGTCCATTTTAGCCCATGGTGCGCCGCATTGTAAATGCGGTGCATCCATGGTAGCGGAGCCGTGACGCACAATAACTGGCGCATCCCTGCTGATATGCAGGGATGCGCTAATTATCGAAATCTGCCCCGTAGTCTTGAAATATTGGATAGATTGTATGGCTGGTGTATGTTCTGACCATGATGTATCTCATTGGTAATTGTTTCAGTGGGAAGCAGTAACTTGCCCGTTGTGAGCGCATTATGGAGGGTTTTTGTCGGGTACCTCAAAAGCATCGCCCTTGAGATTCCCCCCTCAAGATGGGTAAATAAGGACTGGCAGGCATGTGGAGAAAACTAAGGGGTTGGTGACACAACTCTATTCGGGTTATGACAAAATTCATTACTTCGTGACAAAAAAAAACCACATTATGCCTCGTAATAACAAGATTGATCAGTGTGAAACGCCGCTATCGTTATTATGAATACTTCTACAATTGCAAATAGAAAATGAATTTACATTCTAAATTGAGTGGGACCCTCCCCTGCAATATAGGATATGGACAACCTGCAATTTTCAAGCTCTATGACGTTGATATGATGAAAACCACTAGTCTTCTCTCTGGGTCGTTCTATCTACTCGCAGGGCGTTACTTCCCACACAAGGCCCTCCAGGTACGGGTTCTACTCTCAGGCTGCTGCCGGTTGCAGGGCCAAGTCGCGCTCTCTATGTTTGTTGTTCCTCACCCCTTCGCTCTGCTGACAGGGAGCTTTGTCAACCTGAGACCACTTGCACCAACTTTCCTGGGCCCCAGGGGGTTCTCCTCCCTAGAGTGCCTCTCGCATTCCTAACAAAGTGCCCTGAAGTTTCCAGGGAATGTCACTGTCAGTCATCCCAGAAATATCAAAGGGTAGAGTGTGCCTGGGTGGGGCAGGCGGGGAGGAACCCCCACTCAGAGCTCCACCCTAAGCCTCCGAAAACTCCCCCTCATCTGCATGACAAAGCCACTCCAGCCCGTCCCAGCACCAGACAGCAGCGCTGCACATCTGTAAACATCTGCTGCAGAGGACCCCTGGCGGTGGGTGACAGCGCTCGGGACTGGACAGCACTTTAGCATCGGGGCACTTTAAGAGAGGCGCTCGGCAGGGTGAAGACAGCAAGGGAGGCAGTCTCGGGCTCCGACATGCACGCATCCTGGACAGGTAAGGGATCGCGCTCTCGTGCGCAATTGCTCGCGTGGAGCAGGAAACTTTCCATGCTCGAGGGCACGCATTTCTCATTGAATTCTTGCATGTTTTTAGAGTGCAATCTAAGTCGGACAGACGAAAAAAAATGACCATGGAAAAAGACAAAACGAATTTCTTCAGGAAGCAGAAAATGTGCGTATCCTCTGCGCATTGACGCTTCTTTTATCATTCGTGTTCGGATGATGGTATACATCAAAATAGCGCATTGCAACATCGCACGTGCGAAATAAGTGCATATTAACACTGCGCATTGAAAAAGTGTTCGTTGAGAAATAGAGCGTGCAGCCTGTAGCCTTTAAACGTAACGGTGGACATCCCCTTTCGTTTTCAAAATAAGATTATTTACTGTCCTCAACTCTAGTCCTAAATGTATTTGGGAACACCGCAAGCACTTAATTTCACATGAGACCTTTCTGCATAAGCTGGTTTCATTGTAATGTTTTCGGTCCTCTGTTGTGAGGAGGGTACCTACATTTGAGCTATTTTTCAATGTAAAATCTTGATAAATAATGTTTTTATTCATCACAGTTTTCAATGCGTTGTTTTGGTGTGTGTACGTTGACTTCTTCACGCTGTCATTCATTTTGCTATTTTGAGGTGTATTGTATTTCATAAAGTTTTTTTTCAAGTCAGTAGATTGACGGTTGAACTATTTTACAGAAAACATTTTCAATGTACTATTTTAATATGCAACTCTGTTCAATGGCGCTATTTTTTATGCGCTATGTTCATATGAACGTTTTCTTAATTGTAGCTAGTTTTTCTCTGCTCTATGTTGGCAATATTGCAGTTTACTTGCGCAACTTTTCAATGCTCTATTTTTTGTTGTACAATACATTTTACAGGTGCTATTTTACAACCTGCTCTTTTGTTTTATGGTTGGTTTTAAAAGCCTACTTTTTTAGGCGGAAACAATCACAATGCGTAAAATAAAATTTATAAAATATAGTTGATTTTGTGGAGACTGTGATCCGTTCCATGCGATTAATTTAGCAAAGAATATTATGGGAACAAGCAAACATTTCAAAGTGTTTTGACTTTTTTAATAAAAATACTTCTACTTGTACGAAGTGAGGGTTGGGTTTTTTACGTCACACTCAGCTGGTTGTAACTGGGGTTTGATGAGATTGAATTGAAGACATGCTCCAGCAATGAGGACAGATGAGTTCAGAGCAGAGGTGAAGGAGAGATGGTTAAGAGAGGCTCTCTCGGTTTCGTAATCTGTTGTTGAATTAGAAGAAGAGCCCTTATCTCGTTTCCCACAAATTGTGTGATCCTGGACAACATACTTTACCTTCAGTCGCCTTCTTGCCCCAAACTAGGTTTGCATAGAGCTGTCCGGCTGAAGTGTGCACTGCTGCATTATAGCGGCCAGAAGCTGCCAAGCTGTGGCTCCCACTCTGTGTTTTTTGGAAATTTGTGTCGCTAACCAGTGTATCCTAATCTCTGTTATGACCTAGAGAATGCGACGCGAATTATGTTTATCTTTAAGGTGGAGTTATGGAGGGATAATTTAATTGTCTCATATTGTCATGTACCATGTCTTCCGCACACGTTTGATCTCATCGACGCATGATATTACTGCACACACACTTACAGAGCGCACACTCCACATGAACTGTCTCTTAGCGTTGAAAATAATGGGCGCAGTTATTATCACCCATCGGTAGGGTGCACATTTCGTCGACCTAAAAAGGATGAAAGGCTGAGAATCCCTTCACAGTCTCACCGTAAAACTCACAAGTTAAACGTAGAGCCCGACCTTAAAAGGATGAAAGTCTGAGCAGCCAATCAGTTCCTTATAACTCACAAGTTACAGGCAGAGTCATGTAGAAATGTGATCAGCTCAGTGAGATGAGACAACCTGTTAGTTTACTTATGTCAGAGTGCTGTTTGCACACGCTGTAATGGGCTAGTCTAGCATATAATCAGGTTCACTCCGATATTCACCTCAAACTATTGGTACTCTCCTCTTTAGTGGTGTAGCTATGCACTATCTTTGATATTCTTTTGAAACATCATAGAGTGTTTATTATTAGCTCTGTAAGCAATCATTGGTTATACACGTCACTTAAAAAAGATGAAAAGAGTTGCCTTTTCCCAGACCCTAGCAAAAGGAACGGGATGCTGAACAATGCAAACATTCTCCCCCAATCACAAAGATCTGGGTTTAACCCATTGTTCTTTTGCTCACCATGCCACCCCAGTTTGGACCCAGCCATATGCAAACCAGTCTTGATCCTGTGCCTCATGGGAACAGTCCAGCCTGAACTGCCAAGCCAGGTCCTCCCTGGACCGGAAACAATCATCTGGGACCAGTTTCAGGGCATCACCCCTCATCAGCCAGGCTAGCTTGAATCCAGAGACGCAGTGAGCACGGGACCAACGTCTGGGTATACTCTTCCCGCTTAGTGTGACAAAAGCAAAAGGAACAATTGATGGACGGAATGCTGAACAATGCAAACATTCTCCACCAGTCACAAAGATCAGGGGTTTAATACATATTTCTTTTGCTCACCACACCACCCCAGTTTAGACCTAGCCATATGCAAATCAGTCTTGACCCTGGGAAAAGTCCAGCCCGAACTGCCAAGCCAGGTCCTCCCTGGACTAGAAACAAGCATCCTGGGACACCTTTTTTTGGGGGGAGGGGGCTCTTTTGGGACATCACCCCTCATCAGCCAAGCTCGATTGAATCCAGTGGCTCAGCGAGCAAGGGACCCACGCCTGGGCATACCCTTCCTACTTCAGGCGACAAAAGCAAAAGTAACAAATGATGGATGGAATGCTGAACAATGCAGACATTCTTCCCCAATCACAAAGATCTGGGATTAATCCATCACTCTTTTGCTCACCACGCCACCCCAGTTTGGACCTAGCCATACGCAAATCAGTCTTGACCATGTGCCTCATGAGGACAGTCCAGCCCAAACTTCCATGCCAGGTCCTCCCTGGACCAGAAACAAGCGACTTAGAGAGGGGGCCCACCCTCTTCTGGGTGATGATGGGCATGGATGGGCCGGCCTTGGCTCAGGCTTCGCCTGGGCGCAGCCCGGGTGTGTCCCCGCAAGCCTCCTGTGCCATGGGCCGGCGTTGCGCTTTTGAGCATGTTTACTGAAGCACAGGGAATGATGGGATTCGTATTCCCCAGCAGAGCCCGATCCTGTGGCATGGCTTTCTCCTCTGCTGGCTGTCCCAAACTGGAGAGTTGACATGCTTAATCTGTGTCATTATTTGCCGTGCTTGACACCCACACATATTTCTTGACACCAGTACATATCTATGACACTGTCTATTTATTATAAAAAAAAGTAATGGATGGAACATTTGAATTTATCTCAGCCACTGGTAATTACTCTGGGCCGCACCCGAGTCCATTGTTATTTTCTCACAGCATTTTGGATCTAGTCATATGCAAATCAGTCTTGACCCTGCTCCAGTGGGAACAGTCCAACCTGATCTACCAGGCCAGGTCATCCTTGAACTAGAATACAAACAACCCATGACCACATAGGTGATTCCAGTGACACAGTGTGTACTGGACCCACTTCTAGACATACCCATCCCACTTAGATTGACACACAGTATACAAAAAAGTGATGAATGGAATGTTGGAATTAATCTCAGCAACTGGTGATTACTCAGGGCTGCATTGCAGTCCATAATTATTTTGTACATCATGCCACTTCTGTTTGGAGACCTAGCTAGGGCAAAACCGGCCCTTGCTTGCTTGTGTTCTGGTTCAGGGAGAGCCTGGCTTGGCTGTTCGGGCTAGACTGGTCCCATTGGGGCATGATCAAGAATGATTTGTACATGGCTGGGTCCGAACTGAAGTGGCATGGTGGGTGAAAAACGATGGACTAGTATACCGCCCAAACAATTGCCAGTGGCAGAGATTAATTCAAGCATTGTACACCTCACCTTTTTTGCAGTATTTTTAAATATCAGCAGAAGATTGAACAATACATAAAAACGAATAATGCCAGCACCTTCAGGTCCTTCATACAGCCATGGATGGTGAGGATTAGTCCATATTGTCACATCTGCAGGAGTCGGATGGCAAGTGGCTAACACTGATACTGATATTTGGCAGTGCTGGCAGGGAGAGTGGGATGTGAAAGTTGCAGTGGGCTCCTAAGAAAATCTTGGGCCCCAGCACTTAGTTTTCCATAACTTAAGCACTGTGCAGAACATGCTGAACATTCCGCTCCCCCGGATGGAGCAAGATGGCGCCAACTGACCCAGGGTGACTGGGAGTGACGGACCCAGACCACGGCGGAAAGTACTAAGGAGGAACAATTTTGCTGCAGTTGGAGCATTCTCCTGTGGACTATCTGTTGTGTGTTTGTGTGTTGGGGGCAATGGGATGGAGTATAGGGTCACCCATGATGGACTCCTGACAGCACCTGAGCTGTGGCAAGGAATAGGTAATGAGGAGTTACAAGAGATAAACAAGACGGTGGGTCTGACAGGGCCAGAAAATGTTGCACAAATTATCACTGGGCTAAATCAGTGTCATAAGGCATAGTCACCTGTGCTGCTACACCATGCTGCACAAACAGGATAAAGGGACAACGAAGAGAGACAGGGGGGTTTTATTCAACCTGCAGCCACACCAAGTGGAGAGTGAAGATGATAACACTAGAAAGGAAAAAGGTGCAGTTTCTGATAAGGGTCCATCATAGAATAAAATAAGCATCCCATGGTAGGTTGCCCGACCATTCTGCATTTAGCAGGCTTGTCCTTCAATCATGTCTTCTGTCCTGCTGCTCGTGGAATTGTGTGGTGCAATCATCCTATGTTTTAGTTCACCACCACTTTTAACTTTCCCAGTGGACAAGCAACGTTTAGCCCTTCATGAGTTGTAAAAGAGGTGGCAGAGATGGAGTGGTTTCTGCAAAGGAGTTATCCTGTACATTTACATTTACATTCAATGGGGAGTCTCTTATGCTGTCCTTGGAACTACTGGGAGCAGGAAGCAGAGGAGTACTGAGGCTGCCGACAGCATCAAGTACATTTTATTTATTTATTATTACCCCCCCCCCCATGCTTCCTCCCCTCCTGCGTTCCCCACACCTCCTCCACTGGCCCACCAATTGTATTTGTGTCAGCTACACAGGTTCTGGAAGTGTGCCAAGTTTGTTTCAAACTGCTCACATTTTGTCAGATTAGAGGGTTAAGGAACGGGGAGAGTATGACTTGCTGAGGATCAAAGAATATGTTAAACATTGTAGACCCAAGACTGCAAAGGCTACACAACAGTGCTCAATTTGTAAAAGAATAATTGTAGGTGCCCACAGCCTGCACTACCAGTTATGGGAGGTGCTGAATGCCAAGACTGTCTAGTTTTGATTCCATGTCATGCCTCTTTGATCCTCCACCACACATTACCTCTTTCTTTATGTCACCATTACAAGTTTTTTGCATACCTGCTTTCTTCCTTTGCCATTGTTTGTCTGCATTTCTCGTGCTCCTTCTATCCCCTTTTCTCCCATTCTCTATCTTCTATGATGATAAACAATAAGTCACAACCCTAAAAAATGAGTGCCGTTGAACTCCACTTGCAACCACTAGAGTCAACTAAGCACTGCTATATATTAATCACAATATTGTGCTTTGATGAATATACCATGAGATTGGTCATTTACCACTTCCTCCAGGTAATATCCTGTCCATCTTTAACCTCATTCTCGCTATTAGCTTTTTCACTGATTCTAAATGCTCTCAATCCTGCAAAAGGGACCAGAGAAACAAGGTCAACAAGTATTGGCAAAGCCAAAAGGTCTCACCTATTTGCAAGCTATTGGCTTTAGCCATGTTGTACACCAACTAGACTGCTGTTCAGCATGGCTAAAGCTGTGTGGCCTAGAAGAGAGTGGCATGGATTAGAGTGTTGTGAAGTGGCATTAAGGGGAGTGGCATAGAGTGGTGTAGAGTGGCGTAGAGTGGCATAGAGTGGAGTGGTGTAGAGTGCAGTGGCGTAGGGTGGAGTAAAGTGTTGTAGAGTGGAGTGGTGTAAAGTGGCTTAGAATGGCAGGGAGTGGCATTGAGTGGAGTGGCTTAGAGTGGAGTGTCATATAGTAGGGTGGAGTGTCGCAGGGTGAAGTGGCATAGGATGGAGTGGCATAGAATGGAGTAGAGTATAGTGGCATAGAGTGTAGTAGAGTGGCATGGAGTGGAGTGTCATACAGTGGTGTAGGATAGAGTGGAGTAGAGTGTTCAGAGTAGAGTGGTGTGGAGTGTAGTAGAGAGTCATAGACTTGAGTGTCGGACAGCAAAGGGGTATAAACAGGGGTCGAGTAAAATGGCGTACAGTGGAATAGAGTGCCATAGAGTGGAGTGGAGAGGAGTGCCGTAGAGTGACATAGAGTGGAGTATCATATAGTGTCATAGAGTGGAGTGTCGTAGAGTGAAACTTTGTAGAGTGGTGTAGAGTGGAGTGGAGTAGAATGGAATGGAGTAGAGGTGAGTGTCATAGATTGGAGTAGGGTGAAGTATTAGAGTGTAGTGTCGTAGAGTGGAGTATTGTAGAGTGGTGTAGAGTGGAGTGGTGTAGAGTGCAATGGCATAGAGGCATGTAGAGTGTCATAGAGTGGAGTGGCTTAAACTAAAGTAGAGTGTTGTAGAGTGGAGTGTCGTAGAGTGGAGTGGTATAGAGTGGAGCAACATTGTTTTGCGTGTAGTAGAGTGTCATAGAGGGGAGTGGCATAGATTGGAGTATACATGGTGTGTTTGCACACTACCATTACAGACAGCACATTTTCAATTGAAATTACTATTACATTTGCGCACACATACAGTTTTACTGATAAAACTATACAGCACACAAATGATAATGTGTGGAAATTGGCGTCACTTAGTGTACTGATTTGTTTTGATCATCTTAAAATATTTGTTTCCACCACACTTCAGAATTACAAGCCAATGTGCTTTATTTGTGTTTCCTAATTCTCATATATTCAGAAATATTTGCAGAGTTTGTTAACAGACATTGAAATTTTGGTGTGCACTACAAAAAAATAAAGTCCTACAGCCTTTCCCACTCCAAGTACCAAGCAAGATTGTCACATGAGTCCTCTCACATTGCAGTCAGAGAAAGAAAAATAAGCACCAACCTACCACAGAAGATAGAGCCTAACATTGGACCACTGTTAATGCACAGCAAATGCGACAAAATAAAAACAGAATTTCCGGGCTTGTTTACTCCTCATTCACTCTAGTACTCCAGCATTGTTATATTGGGGCATTTCAGTAGCCCCGATCCCGTACTTCCAGTGCCTATGGCATTGGTAAATTGTGCAATTAGTAAAGAGCACTGACCAAAATAAACAAGCTTGTAGACAGAACATTGTTCCTCACAGGCATGCAAGAATGATCATTAAAGTGGCAAAGATAAGTAGAATCGGTGAAGTAGAGAGACAGGAAACATGTTCCAAGAGATATAACACGTTGAGTGCCTCACAAAAATGAAAAAAAGAGTTCCCAGAAAGCGAGCACTTGTGGAGGAATACAAGGAGCCACTCAGGGAGGTAGTAAACAGGCTGGGTTTCACGGGAGGGACAAAGACATGCTGAACAGCCTAAAACAAATAAAGCCAGGAAATAGAAAGCAAGCATATGTGACTTACAAAACACAAAGCCAATGGTAAGCAATGGGTGGAATGCATTCCCAGTGAAGCTTTCTGAATGTCCCCAAGACGTTTTTCACAACCAGACAGTTGTGCTGTCTGCTAGGACTTCACCTAGAAAGTGATTGCCCAAGCACACACACTTTTGTCAACTGGGAAGGTGAGATTAAAATGATGTATCCTGCTTCCACAGGTTCCAACTAGCCCAGTAGGTTCATTAAATTGTTGGCACTGCCTAGCTTTAGAATACAGTGTTTATTTCCAGGCTATTTAGGTGAAGTGGTAAAGCTGAGATTATATGTCAAGCAGCCTTGTTCCATTACTAGAAGGTACCCACTGGCCCACTTTTATGTCTTTTGTCTGCTCACTCCAGTGACTTGCCCAACTAGTTAGGAGTTCTGTAAAGTTTTTATAGCACTCACTACCTTTGTTTGGGCCTGTGGCAGGAGGTGACTACTGGGTAGAAAGTGTGGTGGATGCTGATATTTGGGCTAAACAAATGTGGACAAACTCACTATGTTGGTATTGTACAATCACTATTGTGGTTAGTACATGGATCCATTAGGTTTGTTTAAAAGACCCCTCACACACCAACCTTTTTGGTGTCATGCTTCATCATTGGGGTCCCAACCGGGTGGCCGAATGCCCCCAGGTTGTGTTACGATGCCTGATTACAGTGGAGCTGTTGTGGTGTGAATGTGCTATGTGACGTGAATTATTCTTAAAAATATCTCTGAGAGTCCTTGCCTGTAAACTTTATTAGTGGCGGCTCAGGATATGGTTACAAAATGTGTGGTGCAACTAGAAGGAAATTATTGTCCTTAGTTGACTATGTGAGTGGTCTACATGTTTAAGCCCATGAAAAGGTATATGGTAGGGTCTTTCTTCAGGACCGGTAGGTGAGGCTAGTGAGTGGCAAAGTGGAAAGTGCCACGTGAAAAAAAGGTGAAATACCTACACACATGCTAATTTGTGTGGTCTAAGTGTCAACATACTTACGGACACTTGTAAAAACCTGTGGGAGAAGAAAAGACAAGACGACATACATGTACGTATTACTTTAAGCAACATAAAATGCAATCTTACGAAGGTGCTATAGTCATTGTCTGGATGACTAACACAGTGATTGTATGCGTTGCCTTGATAAAGTGGGGCATGCTGCATGCGCATAGTGACTTGCAGCTTATAATGGGCGCCCCTGACTTATCGTGGCAAAGAAGCTGAGGAACTTCGTATGAGGTCCAATAAGTAACATAGCTCGATGTGGAGAGCAAACGTGGTTATTAACATATCCATTCTCTGCACGCTCTACCGAGCTGGCTGTGGCCATCGAGGAAGGTGGTCATGTGGCGCGCTGTGTGGGTTTTAGCCACACATGTGAGTGTGCCATGGGTTATCTGGAATAAGTAACAGGCCCACGTGAATTCTAACACAGGTGGGCATGCGGCGCGGTGCGCAATTTAAAATAGTTAAAAACAGTAGTTATGGTTAGGCTAGCGCATCTTTAGTGGGAAAGAATATATACATATGTTAAGGTTTTGGGCAGCCGATCGCGGCACGAGACGGGTCTCATCCGAAGTCCCAATCTGGAGAGAAGGGGGTAAAGGGTATGGTGAGCACAAGAGTCCATGTGAGCTCTGGTGTCCTAAATAGGGGGTGAAAGCGCAACCTTACTTGGTCTCGGTGAGTAGCCCATCTTTAAACCTGCTCTGGTCTCCCGTAGTCCTGGCTGGTCTAGAGTGCCAGGGAGTCGGTGTTTTTATGCCGCTGCGCCCTGCCGAATACCTGCCGGTATGCTTGTGGAGCTACTGGGAGGCATTGCGCATGTGTGCGCAAGTGCCGTGTGGAATCCGGAAGTGAAAGAAGGCTGGTAATAACTGCGCATGCATCAGGCGTTATCCATACTGAGGGGACGGTTTGTGTGGGCGGTTATCTTCCGCTTTTTCTCATTTGCTTCAAGAATTAATGAGGAAGAATCATGAATATTTTGGCTTGAAGTCAGAACATCCATTGTAAGGGGCTCTTGGCCATTTTTTAGATTTTAAGCACAACGTTTTGTTGGTGCACTATATATTTATCCGATGAGATATTTGGATGCCTAATCATCCCTCTGATAAACGCCGATAGTGCTCTCTTAGAACCAAGGAGGAAGAATCACGAATATTTGCTTTTGATGTCAGAATATCGGCTGTAAGGGATTTATAGCCACCCATAGATTCAGTGCACATCGTATTGTTGGTGCACCATACATTCATTCTGAAGAGACAATTGGATATATAACCATTCCCTCTGAGTAACGTTGATAGCGTATCTATAGCATCTTTGCCAAGACTCCACGTACACATGAGTTTTAGTGACTGATTTGCTTCATGAATACTCACGTGGATAATCACCATTGTTATTGAAAATAGAGATTGACAGAGCTGTCGGCAACCCAACTGGTTTCCATACTTTATCCTGGACATTGACTTATTTCTTGCCCTGAAGAAGTCCCGGCAGGGACGAAACGCGTCGGCTGTCCTATTCTCACTTTATTGAAAAATAAATCATCTAAACAAAACGGACTTTCTGGACATTCATATTTGTAAAATTCTTATTGATAAACCTGTTTATTCTATGGTGCACCTGTGCTTTCAATTAACTCATGTTGTAGTTCTCTTTTGAACTGACATTGTGTTGGCGGGTGTCGTATCGGTGTGCACATGATCCCCACCCAAGGGTTGAGATAAGGGGAATTTTTTCACATAAGTGGCAAAAAAATATTTTGTATCAGGTGCATTTGTGTCAAGGTTCCGCCAGCTATCATGCTATAGACGCAATTTAAAATAGTTAAAAACAGTAGTTATGGTTAGGCTAGCGCATCTTTAGTGGGAAAGAATATATACATATGTTAAGGTTTTGGGCAGCCGATCGCGGCACGAGACGGGTCTCATCCGAAGTCTCAATCTGGAGAGAAGGGGGTAAAGGGTATGGTGAGCACAAGAGTCCATGTGAGCTCTGGTGTCCTAAATAGGGGGTGAAAGCGCAACCTTACTTGGTCTCGGTGAGTAGCCCATCTTTAAACCTGCTCTGGTCTCCCGTAGTCCTGGCTGGTCTAGAGTGCCAGGGAGTCGGTGTTTTTATGCCGCTGCGCCCTGCCGAATACCTGCCGGTATGCTTGTGGAGCTACTGGGAGGCATTGCGCATGTGTGCGCAAGTGCCGTGTGGAATCCGGAAGTGAAAGAAGGCTGGTAATAACTGCGCATGCCTGCGCATTCACGGTTGGATTAAGGGGAGATAGGACAAGATTTCAGCCATATTGGAATGGTCGAGTTGAAATAACACAAAGAGCAGTGTTCTTCGTGCAATATTGTTAGTGCGCAATGGGCCCAGAGTGAAGATGGGCAACTGGGCTGGCAAAAGCCCTGTGCCGGAAGCTTGAAGGGCACAGTGTTGGTGGGGGGCATAGAGCCATTTAATGCCGATGGGCAGGCCTAGAACGTCAATAGGTGCAAAATAGGAACCCCAGAGCATGTTGTGAATAAAAGGGCATGTAGTTAGTCTGGCCTGGGGGGTGGTAATCCTGTCATGAGTGGCAGGTGGGCATGTGTGTGCTGTGCGTTGGTGAATGCACAGCCTGGAGGGTGGGCCCCAGGTCTCGCATTTTGGCAGAGGCCCCCCATCATTGATGGTCTCAGGGACCCAAGTCAAGATGTGCGCTTATAGGGGTATTGCTATTAGCGGAAGGCTGGGCATACCGTGGGATATGGCTCTCAAGGGTGGTTTTAGGGTTTTCTGTGGCTGTTCCAAGGCATGTTATCGTTGAGGTCTGTTTTATGACTGGACAGGCGATATATCCATCTTTGCTCCTTTTCCAGCAGACGGCTCTGTATGTTTGGTAGGTTGGGGTCTAATGCTTCAATGATGACCCAATGCATGTCATTAGTATTGTGGCCTACTTCGAGGAAGTGGTTTGTTATGCGGGTAGTCTTTTTCTTACATCTTATTGTCCTGCGGTGTTCACAGATTCTTGTCTTGATCTTGCAGTTGGTCATGCCAATGTAGGGAAGATTGCACGGAGATTAGACGCGATAAATCACGTGTTCAGTGTTGCAATTCGTGTGTTGTCTCAGTTGCCACGTCTTCCCTGGTTCCTGACTGAGAGTCTTGGTGGTTTCAGTGATGTGGCACACGCTGCAGTTGCCACAGGGAAAATGGCCCACTATGCCTGGGAGCCTCCAGGCATTCAGCACTTTGTTGGTTGGCTTCTCATGTGGAGCTGGTCGTGTGGAGCCTATGGCGTCTTTGATTGATCTTGCTCTTTTGTTGGAGAGGAGCGGGTTTTCCAATTAAGGTTACCTCTCTTTAGTATTTTCCAATTCTTGCGGATGATGTGTGAGACTTTGTGAGAGGCGCCATTAAATGTTGTTACACATGTAAGTGGCGCTGTTGAGGGTTCCTGTGTCTGTGTCGCAATCAATCCCTCACGGTTCTGGTTTCTGTGATACTTTTGGGATAACCCCGCTACTGCAATTTTACACTTAGATCTTTGGCTTGAGATATGTCACTGCAGTTGCTACTGAGCCGAGGTTTCCCGCAGGGATCTGGGATGGAAGCTGGTGAAGTGGAGTAGGGAGTTGCGGTGGTAGTTTTAAAATGAGTTTTGCTCTTCAGACCCCCTCCTTCCGCTTCTATGTCTAGGTAAAGAAATGCGGTTTTGTGTGTATCAAAGCCATGTGCGAATCTGAGGTTGGGGTCACACGAGTTCAGCCATTCACAGAATGCCAATAGAGATTCGCTGTTTCCTTCCCACATCAGTAGGATATCATCAATGTAGCATTTATAAAATCTGATTTGGGGGAGTCGTTGTCAGTTGTTGTCGAGTAGGTGTTTGGTCTCGAAGTCATATACATAAAAAACGGCCATGCTGGGGGCAAACACGCTCCCTATTGATGTGCCGTACTTCTGTATGTAGAGCATGCCCTCAAACTCAAAGAAGTTTTCTTTTAGTGCAAGGGTGGCACATTCCAGGACAAATATTTTGGAGGTTCGATGTTGCCAGTCGGAGTTGTTGAGGGCTGAGTTCAATACCTGTAGGGTGTTGTCTTGTGGTAGACTGGTGTACAGGCTCTCAACATCAAGGCTTACCAGGAATGAGGTATTTGGATTGTAGGGCTGGGTATTGATGAGACCTAGTAGGTCTTTGGTGTCTTTTAGATAAGTGCTGGTGGACTGAACCAATGGTTGCAGGAAGTGGTCACAGTAGCGTGAGAGTGGTTCCAGTAGGGATCCTATGCCCGATACTATTGGGCACCCGGGTGGGGGCATTTTGTTTTTGTGCGTTTTGGGTACTATATAGCAGTATGGTATTTTCCCAGGAGTGGTGGTCAGGAATTTTGGCTTCACTTGCCGTGATTTGTCCTGTGATCTCAGCTTCATCCACCAGTGGATGCGGGTCCTAAGGGCTTCACTCGGGTCGTGAGTGAGTCTCTCATAGTTCTTAGTGTCGTTGAGTAACCGGTCACATTCACAGCGGTAGTCTTCTCTGTTCAGGATGAAGGTGCCGCCGCCTATGTCAGCTGGTTTTATGCCAATGGTGTTATTAGTTTTCAATGAATGGAGAGTCTGACATTCTGTGTTGCTTGTGTTTCAGGTAGGTGTTGGTTTCTTTCAGTTCTTCAAACTCCTTGAATACTGTTTGTTCATACACAAATACCTCTGGTGGTGTGGCACTGGGCGGTGGTATGAAAGTCGACTTGACTCTGAAGGGGGTGTCTCCCTGTTGCTCCATCTCGGATTGAGGTGGTGAGATTTCGAAGAATGCTTTTAATTTAAATTTTCTGAAGAACTCCGCTAGTTCACAATGCAACCTGAACTTGTTAAGTTTTGCTGAAGGTGTGTATCGAAGTCCTTTCTCAAGGACTGCAAGCTTCTCTGGTGTCAGAACATGAGTAGAGAGGTTGGTTACAAGGATCATCGCGTGCTCGGGCCTCGTTGTTGGTCTTTTGATTTGCTCCTCGTCCGGGCTCCTCGTCCGGGCTCCTTGGTGTGGATCGTCTTCCCAGTGGACTTGATTCCCTCGGCGTCTTCTTCCACGTCCTTGTGGGCCTCTTGCTAAAAAAAGGTAGCCGTTGGTTTTGATTCACGTATGGCGGTGGTGGTCCAAAAGGCGGATTCCAGACGTATCCGAATTGTGGGTGCATTTGGGGATACATGGGAGGGTAATGCATGTTAGTTCCTGGTGGGCTTGGGCCCATGGTCGTTGCCAACCGATGTTGCTCCTCTCCCTTGTTGTCTTCTCCGGTAGCAGCCCGTACTTGAGCCGCTACTCCCCGATGAATCATTGTCAGAGGATCCGCCTGATGTGTAGTTTTTTATGGGAGGTTTGTAGTCGGTGTCTACGTATGGGTAGGTCTTTGTGTAGGAGAATTTCTTCAGATCCTTCTGGAATTTGTTGATCTTGGTTTGTGTGAGACCCTCCTTATATTTGTTTATTTCCTTGTTGGTTTCATCTAGTTTCTTCTTAAATGGAGTTAGTGTTGCTTTGAAATGAGCCTTGGTTGCTTGGATCTCAATAAGGAAAGCTTCAGAGAGACGTTTGGCTGTCTGGATAATAAGGATGATCCAGTTGCGTGTGCATCACCACGCTATCTGGGCCCAGTCCTTGCGGAAGGTTGTGTCACCCAAGAAGATCCGAGGGGCGTTGGTGACAATTAGCCCTCTTGGGGCTGTGTTGTTTCTAAGATATTCGGTAAGGATAACGCCGTGGAGTATTGTTCTTATGCAATTGGGTTTTGTCTCATTCAAGCTCTCCCAATCAGCAGTCTAGGCAATGGATGTTGCCATGTTGAAATCTGCCAGTAGGGGAGGGTTATCTAGAATGGTACTGACATCGTCCAATGTGAACCCCAGGCCTTGATTTTCTGCCATAGTGTGTCAGTGTGCTATTCAAAACAGTTTTTAAGAAAAAATTGAATGTAGGCTCACACAGCTGTGCTGATATTTACCACTGGTGTTTCAAAGCGTAAGAGTATTTTCTAAATTTGTCTCTCAAAAGTTGATGAGTCAAGACTTCCTGCAGGAGATGGTAAAGTGATTAGAACGCCAATGCAATATGAACAGTAATTGCTTCAATAACCTCAATCTCTGGTTGATTTATATCTTTTAAAATCCCTTATTTAGAGGAGAGGGGTTTAGAATTAAATCCCAAAAATGTGCTACTTGAATCATGGTCCACACACCTTAAAAACTT
Organism: Lissotriton helveticus; assembly: GCF_964261635.1. Lineage (NCBI taxonomy): Eukaryota > Metazoa > Chordata > Amphibia > Caudata > Salamandridae > Lissotriton > Lissotriton helveticus. The sequence goes on from NC_136057.1 coordinate 996,687,054, forward strand.
AAAAACATCTTTGGATGCACAAGCAAAGTGTCTCCAAACATGCAAAGTGTCCTGTGAATTCAAAATGGAAAGTTGACCAACCTAACCTAGAGCCATTGAAGGTTCTCCAAATCATTTAATGAGTCAAGACTTACTGCAGGAGGTGGTAAAGTGATTAGAATACCAATGCAATTTGAACAGTAATCGCTTCAATAACCTCAATCTCTGGTTGATTTATATCTTTTAAAATCCCTTATTTAGAAGAGAGGGGTTTAGAATTAAATCCCAAAAATGTGCTAGTTGAATCATGGTCCCCGCACTTTAAAAAACTTTAAAACATCTTTGGATGCACAAGCAAAGTCTTTCCAAACACGCAAAGTGTCCTGCAAATTCATAATAGAAAGTTGACCAACCCATCCTAGAGCCATTGAAGGTTCTCCAAATCAAGTCGATAAAAAAGCAGGTGCGGCTGCTACCTACCGAGAGTGGAGAGGCAGGAAAATCGGTAGTGGGGGTATACATGCAGCGTAAAATTACATTAAATTGCTGACATGCATTACATTATAGTTTCAAAGTTAAACCTTTAAAACGGTAATGTAATGCATGTCGGCGATTTAATGCACAATACAAATAAAATGCTTGCTTAGGGTGACCAGACGTTCCGGTTTTCCCCGGACGGTCCGGGGTTTTGGAGAAGTGTCCCGGTGTCCCGACACTTTTCTCCAACTTGGAGAAATGTCCGGGTTTTTGGGTAGTGCCTGGGTTATTAAAGGAAATGTCACGGTTTTTAAGCAAGGGTCGGGTGAACCTGCAAGTTAATTAGTGTTACGCAGGCTCACATTGCGACCTGCCCTCCAGGAAACGGCGGCAGAAGTTCAGTTCTTTACCTCTCCTGCTGTGCTGCTTCACCTCACTTGAGCAGCACAGCAGGATTTAATGAGGTGTGAATCAGGGCTGCAGAGGCCACAGGGCAAGGCCAGGCCCAGCAGTAGCTGGACCCTGGTGCTCTTCTCAGAACGGGAGGTAATGTGAAAATACATTTCTATAAAAGAGCACACATATATATGTTTGCGTTCTTAAAAAAATGTATTTATATATACATGTATGTATGTATGTATATATATATATATATATATATTTTTTTTTTATATATATATATATATATATATATCCCTGAAACCTAACAGAACATTTAGTCCTTTTTCTATGTTTGTGCCTGTCCCGGTTTTTAATTTTGAAAATCTGGTCACCCTAACCTTGCTGCAAGACCCCGCTCCGGTACATCTTCGCTCCGGTGTCCTTGTACAAGCGAGCCCCAGCCAAATCCCCTAGCCAATCATGCTGCTGCTCTCATGCTTTGACCAGCTTGAGAAAAGCTCTAGCATTGGACAGAGTGGGTTCTCTCAGCGCTCCTAAGTGTACTGGTGGCCTTTGCTTGCTGTCAACCCAGCTGTCTAGGACTGCTGGGTTGAGAAGTTTAAAATGTGCATGCGTGGCTGGCCGTCGCAAGACAGCTGGCCAAATAGACATTTGTATTTTAAACTGACCCAGCCAGCCCACCCCGCCTCCCGTCTACTGCCACTCAGCAGCGCCCCTGACGCTCGGCTCGAGACGCGGGTTATTGAAAAATAAGATGGTAATATATCAACATTATTATCATTTTATTTCTCAATTCTTGGTCATGGGGGCATATTAATCAGTGTGCCGACAATCCGCTGCTCAAACACAGAAGCCGGCCCTTTAAAAAGTCATGACTGCAGTGCTGTCTAACAAAAACTGAGCGAGATGTTCAGGGAGCCACAACAAGGGAGACAAACCTTGAATCCTCAGTGGGGTCCTTACAGGCTGAATTTAAATGACAAATATGGGTCAGGATTGTGCGGTGGCACTCCTAATGTAACTGGAGAATCAGACACATCAATTGGCAGATATGGCACTGGCAGCAAATGCCCATGTTCTTGGGATCCAGCGACTCTGGAAGGGGGCATCTGTGCTAACAGGGATGCAGAGTTTCATAAACAAGGAGACGCTCCAACCCGGACTGTCATTCGAGAGATACATTTGAGGGCTCACGGGCTTACAACTAAGAAAGGGAGAAACGATTTTGGGGTAAATTAAAGGTACTGTTGATGGTAGTGCTTGGTTACCCGTCTGAGAGGGAGATTTTGCTTTGCATAGCTCAACAATGAAAGTCCATTTTCACAAACAACCAAGGGAAACGGCACTTTCCAGACTGTAGCAGGACTACCATGAATAGGGCTCAGTAGCTACAATGAATTAACAAGCATAGGCAAAGCCAATAGGTTGTGCCGTTGAGGCCTATTGACTTTCCCAATGCTTTTTGGTGATGCTGTATAGCATTAGTAATAAGCAAAATGCTCTGGAGCATTTGCAAAAAAAATAAAAAATGGGTCACAACGTGATGTTTGCCTAGTATGTACATGGCTTACTGGTGTCTTTGTCATTAGGATACGCACGCATGCGTGATGAAGTACGCATATGCATATGCTACTTAGAATAATAATAATAATAATAGGTACATTTGTAAAGTGCCTGGTTACACCAACCGGTGTGTCCCAGCGCTGTGGTGAGAGGGGGTTAAACTTACGGGCACAATCAAGTTTGAACATCACTTATGACTTGCCAATATATCTTTGGTGCTAGTTGCTGAACTTCACAAAATTTTCCATATTAGAATCATAGTAAGTCTTGTTGTGCATGGGGAGGTTTCGGGGTGATCCTTTAAGTTGGGGCAGAGAAAAAGGAGGCTAAAAAAGTACATCTTCCCATTTTAATTTCTATAGGATGCATAGTCCAACCTACAGCCTGAACGGTTGGATGGAATTACACCAAATCTGGCAGAAAGGTAGATGTTGTTGCGCTGATTATGCTTTTTGTCATATGGTGCAAATCCATTCAGTAGTTTTTGAGAAATTAATGAAGAAAAATGTAGTGATATCTGTGGTTGCAAAACCTTCACGAAAAAAGACAATGCCTGTGCAGGGAAATGCACAGCTCAGATTGGCTGCCAACACTTCATCCAGGAAGTGCTGGCAGCCATCTCAGGACTCTGCTTCACATACTGTGCCTAACCTGACCCCCAGCCCTCTGGGACCCCAACACGCAAAAAAGCATGTTTTAAATAAAACGTACAGTAAGGTCACAACAAATTTGCGAAATCATGGTAAAACATTTTTTTAAACACTACCGCGCACTCCAGCACTTGTGTTTAAAAAAGACCCAGGGTAGGCCTCACATGCTGAATGATGCAGCACCATTTTATTTCGTTTTTTTATTTACCAATCCAAGATTGTGGACGCCACATGGTACGTTAAATAAAAATAATACATTTCTCAATTGCACTAAAGTACAACTCAAGGGCAAGGGCAATAAATGGGAGCTGACGGACCCTTCAGGAAATCTTAAAACAAATGTAAAAGGACTGTGAGGGCTCGGCGAGCAATGAAGGAGGTGTTTGGGGAAAACACAGTGGATAATGGGACGGAATTAAATAAAAATAAAGATGGTTTGGGGTTATAAGTATAACAGAGAGGAAAAGCAACACTTGAGGGAGAAACAAAAACAGAGTTGAAGGGCTGGATTTTGGCAGGGGGAGTAGCACATAAGAGTGAGGGTAGCACATGTGGGAGACATCATACCAGAGCGAGGGGTGGGTATTTAGCAAAGGGAGAAGCATATGAGAGACAGAGCTGGAAAACACATGCACTCTTGTGGAGTGCTGAATGAAAAATAAAAAAATTGTTCCCTTAAAATGAGTAGAGGAAGGATATAGGTTAGCCTATTAAAAGCATTGTAAAGAGGATATGCTTCAGGGGAGAGAATAGAAAGGAAAGCCACAGAATAAGACGGAAGGACATATGAGTGTCAATAAAGTTAACCAATGAAAAGCAATTGGCGAGCCCTAATCACACTGTAAGGTTTTTGGACTAGTCCACAAGGCGTCTTTTGTAACCGGACATCTGTCTGGTGGGCAAGACCTAAAAAAGGCTTGATTGCTCCTACGACAGCAAAAGACACACATTTGATGGATGGAATGCAGAACAAATCAAAACATTCACCCCTAGTCAAGAGATCTAGGTTAAATCAATCATTCTTTTGCTCACCATGCCACCCCAATTTAGACCTGGCCATATGCAAATCAGTCTTGACCCTGTGCCTCATGGGAACAGCCCAGCCCAAACTGACAATCCAGGTCCTCCCTGGACCGGAAACAAGCATCCTAGGACCTGTTTCGGAGTTTCACCCCTCATCAGCCTGGATAAATACAAATATGTTTTTGTAAAGGCAAAATCCCTTTTTTGTATGTAAAGGGGTCTGGCAGCAACCAGAAGCTGTCAAGCCTTCCAAATAACTATCTAAAAAATTAAACTACCTATGACTAGTGGGGACAAAATAATATAAAGCTGGGTGCAGGTGGAGGGAAGAAGCACATGAGGGAGAGAGCAACATGGAGGGCAACAACACAGAGATGGGGTGGAGGGAAGCACACAAGTGAGAGACAACAAAACTTATGCACACTCATGGAGTGCATAACCAAAAAGAAAAAGGTAGTTCTAGAAAAGTGAGCTGTGGAAGAATATTAGTCAGCAAAGCAAAGGTTACAATATAGACAAGACAAGTCATTAAATAAGAAGCAAGGACATCAGAGTAACATAAAATCCAAACAATGGGAAGCAATGGACAAGCTCAAGCCCCGCTGTATGTTCTCTGTAAGCTGACAATAGATCTTTCCCAACCAGACAGCTTGTGCTGTCTAACAGGGGAGACCTAAAAAACGGCCTCACTTTCTCGCCTGAGTGGTACCTTTACACATTTTTCTAAATGTGTTGTTATCCACGCTAATAAAGTAACTGAGGGGCATATTCTCAAGAACGTGTGATACCCATCGCAAAGGTAACTTAAAGCAACTCTCAACATTGCAGTCCATCATGGGAAAATTATGCAGTGTAAACCAAGTATTCACAACACGGCGGTACCATGCGATAGACTCCAGATAACGCGTCAAATGACCGCGTCAAAATCAATGCCACGCCGCACAAATGCAAAACACGAACGCAAAACATCTTGCAATGAGGCCAATCGCGGTACTAAAAGCAGCGATAATCAGCGACAGGCCTGCAAATCCCACGCGTCATGCAGGAAAATGCACCATAAAAGTTAAAAAACGGTGAGATGACAACGTACGAGCACAACCCCACAGCTGTGATGCAGAACAAATGACCACTGTCCAAATCAGATAGGGTATTTCCCCACAAACAGCCGCAATGTACATGGACATGCATTCAGTATGTAACCTGTGCCAATGCGGAAACAAACATGGAACACGCTTTGAAAGCGCATCTCCACTTCGCATTGCAAAGGGACGAACAACACCTCTGCACTCCGACGTGCCATGTCCATGAATACACAATAAGGACAGCATGGACCAATGTAGGGGCAGTGATTCCCCCTATGTACATGATGCCCATTTCATGGGACTTGAGTCACAGGGTGCTTCCCGTAGTCTCTACGGGCTATTCCTGCTGCAGCTGCAGTGGGGTGTGGTCCACCTGCCTCATCTTCATCATCATCTTCCGGTGCAGCTCGCACTCATATCCATGGGGCTTTGCTGCGTACACATATGTTGTGCAACACACAACATGCAACGATCATCTTGCACACAAGGTCATGGCTGTACAGGAGTCTTCCACCTGTGACGTCCAGGCACCTGAAGCATGACTTCAACATGCCAAATGTGCGCTCCACGATGCCCCTGCTGTGTTTTTGGCCCAAATTGTACTGCCTCCGGGCCTGTGTGTTCTGGGCTCGGAGGGGTGTCATCATCCAAGCGCAGAGTGCATATCCTTGGTCACCTGTGACGGTGCAGAGAGACATGAGTCAAGACAAGGCACTGCATGATGTATTGGCAGTCTCACTGGTTCATTGGTGTGTGACATGTGTGAATCAGTAATTCCTGTATGTCATGTAGTGCGTGTTGCAAATGAGCGGCATCACTGTATTTTACGTGGCCTCACAGCTGCACCTCCCCCATAGCACATTCACCTGTGTGCACAGCGAAATAGCATCACATGCACCCCTACGACACACCATTTTCATGCCTGTCTGCGCATGTCCTCAAGCCTGACTACGACACAGTGATGATGCTGCGCAGAATGTGGCCGGCCACGTGTGTGTAGGCCCATTGCAAGGACAGGGCTGACAAAGATGTAGAGCACTTGCCTGGCTGAACTTGACATGCAGTTGAGGGTACACCTTGGGCTCATGCTGTGCAAATAGCGACACACACAACAGTTGGCATGTGTGAACCATGACCCCGAGCGGGCATGCCCTCTCCCATGTTTCCATTCAGCCGAGCACGCACACCGGGGGCATGCCACATGGCAACAGTGTTGATTGCGGACGGGTGGCACTGACACTACTACAGAGACACACGCATCAGCCACATCCTTGGCAAGGCCCACCCTGAACCAAACCCAGATCCACGTGTGGAGTAGCCACACCCCTACGCAGTACTGTCGTACAACTGTCCACACAGCTAACGCTGACAGGGAGGTACACCATGGTTTTATGTCCCAGGTCCACACCACTGCCTGCGGTAACATGGTTGCGCATGCTGTACACAGCACAATTTAATGTGGAATGACCCCAGTCCCTCATTCATACATAATAACAGACACGGACACACAGAGTAAGTTTGTGGGATAGGCTACGGGCACGTGTGCCCGTCCCCTTTCATTGCCAGGGTCACATCTCCAGTGACGCCTGTGCTGGATGGGTGTTGGGTAATGTAAGCCACCAATCAGGGGTTGGTTGGATGCTGTCAAAAAGCACATCAGTGAGCAGACAATCAGCAGTATAAGGTACAAACATCATGAGTCCCTGACTGGAGCATAACAGAGTTCCTGGCACCAGATGCACAGCGGCGGGCACAAGCACACAGCCACGGGACGGTGACTTGCGCTGCACGGAGGTAGGGCCTCGCGAGCTAAGCGTGTACTCGTCGATGTCCAAGGGGAATGTCGCGGAGGGTTGCGGGGGACAGTGGAAGGTGTCCTTCCAGGGCATGATGCAGAGGGCAGAAGCAAGCAGAAACAGGCCATCTGGAGGAGATGAATGCTACAGACTCCACTTTTCCAGCTTGTCAGTATCAGCTACGTGTAGATGGAGACAACCTACAGCCCATGGACTCAGATGCCACCAACGTTCAAACAGAGATTACCCATGAATTTCAGGGCACACACTCAGTGGCACCAGAGCTGGAAGGGGATGCAGTCTGCGACAAGGCCTGTACAATGACATGGACTCTGCCATGAAGCGAGCAAGACTCAGTTCATATTGTGTGACCTACTCCACCGCAGTGTGTGCCGGAGGCAGCGGTCAGCAGGGGCTCACAGCCACGTGTGGTGGGCATGCGCTGCACAGAGTCAGTGGCACCAGTGCAATTGTTGGTAGTGTCCTATCACCTCCATGAAGGTGAGCCTTGTCTCCGCCGGACTGAAGTGCGTCTTCCTCTTAATCCTCTCCTTCCATACTGTGGCATGAACACTTCCATGAAGATATCAAGACTCAGTTCCAAAAGTGCGACCTAGTTATCCGCAGTGTCGGCCAGAGGCTGCGTTCAGCACGGGTTGACCGCTGTCCAGCCATCTCCTCCTGGATCTCTGACACGACGGAATGGCATGTGTATTAGATTTGTGGCTGACAGAGGTAGTGGTACCAGACCTAAGCGGGTGTGCAGGCGGCGAGGAGGTAGTGTTCGGCCTGTGACGGACTGCATTGGATTGGGGTGAGGCCTGCAGGACCGCAGTTTAGTCAGAAGGCCACAGTCAGCCTGGGCCCACAGATGCGTTTTGTGGGAGTCACATGCCCAGACGTGGTGGCACCACATCGAAGAGAGTATAGTGACATTAACTCAGCCTTAAATAATGTACTCTGCCATGATGTAATCCAGACTCAGTTCAAAATGTGTGACCTACTTGTCCGCTGTGTCTGCCGATGGAGTACGTCAACGAGAAAGGTGTTCCGCGGGCCTGTGTCGCGGAAGCCGTGATGGTCCGAGGAGGCTGCCAAGGTCGGATGCCTCAGGCATGGAGATTGCATCAGCACGTGGTGGGCCCTTTTCAACACACGCCGGTGTTGGCAGGTGGGCATTGAGGCCTGGGTGCGCGGGGGCGGCCATGACGGCTTCAGGGACCAGCGTCCCTGGGTGCAGCAGGCACACATGCTCGCAGGCATCCCCGCTCATGGCGACGGCGACCCCTATGCTGACCTGCCGTCCGCCGGGCCAGCCCACTTCGGACACGCTTATGGGGGGATGTAACATGCTTGATTTCCTTGATCTCCCCCACTGGCTGGGGTGACATTGTTGCGTCCACTGTCCACTACACTACAAACACCAGTGGTGTGAGTCGACATGGATTTGTGTGTGGTCTGCATACTGCAGTCTGTCCAGCACAACCTCACCATACTTGGCATTGTGGGCAGTCTCATTCATCGGTCACGTCGCCTCCCCTCCTCTTCCCATATTTTGCTATTGTGTAGCTGAGGTGTACATGGCTGGGCCTGGTTCCCACAGTGAGTTGTGCTGTCGTGTCTGGTGGGTGTGCATGTGGTATGTGAGCTTGTGACGTGAGCATTTCCTGTGTTGTGAGTTGCATGAGTGTGGAGTTGATGTATGTGGTGTGTGCATTTGGTACATACAAACGAGCAGTGCATTCCCATAGGGGCCATCCTGGAAGCACTGGTTGATGATGGACTGTCGGAAGATGTATGAATCATGCACACTGCCTGGGTATTTGGCAAAGACAGTGGTGAAGAATCACCAGTGGTCCACTATCGCCTGCATATTGATGGAATCAATCAGTCCACATCATCAATCAGTCCACTATTGTCTGCACATTGATGGAATCAATCAGAACTCTGTTACGGTACTTGTGTGCAGTGTCGGTAGGGGCACAAGTAGGACATGTGTGCAGTCAATTGCCCCCAACATGTGCAGGAAGCCAGCTATGGTGTAGAAGTCTTGCTTGATCTCCAGCTGTTCCTGCACAGTGTGGGGGAAGTATAGATACTGGGGTACCAAGATGATGATGGCATCCAGGACAGGTTTGAGGAACTTTGATAGGTCTGGCTGTGAGACTCCTCCGATTCTGGCAGTTGTTGGTTGGAAGGTACCAGAGGCCAACAAATGCAGCACAGCCAGCAGCTTTGTCTGCGGAGGGATGTTGGTTGTCTGCTGTGTTGGTACTGTCAGCCTGTGGGCTAAGATGTTCCGGATGCGAAGGATGGTTGTCCTTCTGAGCCTGTAGTGGGCAATAACATACTCAGGTGTCATGTCTGTGACTCTGGTGCATTTTCTAAAGGTCCGCGGTCTGTGTCTGCGCTGCCTCTGTGGTGGTCCGGAGTTGTAGCGGACCTGGGGGTGGTGGCGTGGGTGTTGTTGGCCTGTTGGGGCTCCGAGCTGCATGATCAGTAGCTTATGCTGTAATATAACTCCAAATAATTTTTAATCCTTGATACCCATGTATATTTTTGTCTTGTTTTTAGATGTTTTACTGATTTGTTTTTTTAGAAGCTGCTATAATCATTGTCCTGTCCTGATGATGACTATTTAATTATATCATAGTCGAAACGCCATTGACGCATATATGTGGCCAAAATTGAAGAAGACACATTTTTTGTCTTGTGTTGTGTGACATGTGTGAATCAGTAATTGTTTGGTCCTGAACTTCCTATTTTGTATAATCTTTTCATCAGCCACTTTTTTGACTACAAATTGTATTGTTTACCTTGTTGTTTGTGTACTGTGTCGAGCGCCAATTGCCTTATATGTCCCTGGATTAAATTATGTATCTTTTGTCAATAAATGTTCTATAAATTGCATTTACTTAGACATGGGTAATCTATATCTGAATGTTTCTTTCTTTATGTTCATAATTCTTTTCCTTTGATTAATTGTTTGATGTATGTATTGTGTATTTAAGTGTTAAACTTGAACCCTTGTTAGTATTCCAGTATTGTTTGCCCCTGGTTCGGGTTTCGGGCTGCCCCTGGTGTTGATAATTATTCTCTTTCTCGCCTAGCGGCTTTTGATATGTACTGGCAGATCAATGGTCTGCCTAAACACCCTAATCGGATAGCATTGTAATTACCTGGAAGCGATGCATTGTGAGCTGTTAAAACTATCCCCCACTCGTTAACTCCGCACATAAGGGTTCCCACTACTTACCCTTGCCATTGCTATACTTGTTAATACACACGATTCCACTGTGTGTCACACAGTTTCGACTCCCTTCACACAATCACCCAGTGAGGAGCCGAAATCACACTATGGCAGGAAAAATGAGTTGAAGACCACTGTAAACAGTGGAATTTCAGCTCGTTTTGGAGGCTATAAGTAGCCTATGTCCATTAAGATGTGTGAAAACACCCCAGAACATCGAGATTAACCGCAATTACCCACTGTTTTTGTTTTTCTTGGAGATTCGGGGATTGGTGATGGGCAAAGTGCTTCCTAGGTAACTTTCGGCACGAGACCCCACCCCCTCCTCACAAGGTGGCATTCATTTGTAAGTTGGCAGGTATGCATTGCGGAGAGAGTGAGGCTCATCCCATTGCCAGGGATGAGTGAGGACACGTCTACTGGCCTCGGCATGTCTTAAATAAACAAGCCACAATAACAGAAATATGTAACACTCCCACTGAGTGATCGTCTGTCACTGGCAGTGCACAGAGCCTTCATTAGTAAATCAAGTGAATGGCACACCCCTACACTGGGCATGATTATGTAAACACACCTGAGACAAGCATGCATTCCAGCGTGGCACTGTGCCATGGGCCACGTGCACTGAGCTAGGAATGTTACTTCAACTGTCTTTGGTTCTGTTTTCTCAGGCCTGGCTTGACAACTCAGCTGTCTGCACGACCTATTGTGACTAGATCTTTAACACATACACAGAGGGGCATATTTCCGAGAGAAGTGGCGGAGCGTGGCGTTTGCCTCCTTGGCTTAACGCCAAACGTCCGCCACACCTGAAACACAGGGCTGCACCATATTTTTTTTCTATGATTTTCTATGTGCAGGAAGGAACCCTTTCCTGCACATAAACAATCAATGGTGTTTTGCTGTTTTTATATTTGCGGCATAATGCAGCATACATGGAAAAAGCAAAAACGAGGAGAAATAAAGCATTTCTCCTCATTTTGCCTGATTAAGACCAGGTTTTCCCTCGTCTTAATTCTGGTGCTGCCCCTATTTATGCCACCCTTGTAAATAGGGGTCAGCACCAAAATCAGTGGGTGTTGCGGTGGAACGCCCACTGCAACACCCTTTGCCCTCCCCTTTCACTTTAAGTGTAGTGTGAAAGGGGCATTATTTACAAGGCATCGTTAACCCATTTTAAGTGGCTTAACACTGCCTTGTAAATAATGCGAAGCCCCTTTTGCCACCACAACATATGATAAAGTGACGTTGCAGTGGCGATAGGGGCTTGTAAATATGTCCCAGAGTTTGCATTGACAGCTTCCTGAGGAGGATTTCTCTCCTAATTCATGTTATTGGCTCATCGTTTAATCATTTCACCTCATATAAAATGCTTGAATTGCATCCCATGAGGGACTAATTTACATCTGACTGGAACCTCCATACAAGTTCTTTAGTCAATAGAATCATTACCTACAGAAAGCAATCTTTTTTTTTTCACTACAGCAGGAAATGTTAATGGTTTAATCATGCGTGAAGTTGCAAGCCAGGCCTATTAATTGTGCAAGTGAGGTGCACTCATCGTGTTATGACACGCAGTGCTTAGCAGTGCGATAGGTGAATACGTGTGCGAGGTTAGGCATGCAGTTTATAGTTTTTGCTAAGTAGGTAGCTTTAATTAGCTCTCCAGGTCCTCTCTGATATTTCTTATGATCACAACCTACTAACCTGGTTCGTGCATAGGGTTGTCCTTTCTGAAATGTTTGTTATAGCCCACCGTAGCGGACTCTACCTGCCATTAAAGGCCCGCTCCCGCTATGGAGGGCTCTAAGGGTCATTAGAACATTCCGCCCCCTAGAGGGTAGAATGTTCTAATTTGTAAAAGCGAAGCCTCACAGACCCTGAGAGGGTTGAAATCCCCTCGAGCTCAGTGAGGCCTTTTGTTCACACCAACAGCTGTGCACAAACATTGGAATGTTGGAGCCCCGGGCGGGCTTGTACCGGTCATTAGAAGCCCAGAGCACTCCATTGTTTTCAAAGGAGCTCCCAGCACTCCAATGTTCTAATTATACTTATACTCCTGAGCAGGCACAAACTGGAGATAGATGGTCAGGAGATCTGCAGGAATGGACATCTTACAATAACCCTATATACTAATCTCATTTTGAGATGTTCAGGAAAAACATGCTATTTAATTAGTCGAGATGTGCAGAATTTGACAAAACAAGAGTCCTCCGTCGACCAGCAGTAAGAAGCAGATCACTTTGTCTATTTCATGCCTGTGCAAAAGATAATGCATGATGTGTTGCTGTGGACAGGTAAGCACTGGGTGACCTGGAGCGGTTCTCTCGTATATTAATGTAAGAGGGCCAAGCAGTGCAAGAGAGATGTTATGCAGCCTGTTGGAACTAAAATCGACCGAACAATGTTAATATGAGTAAGTGCCAGGAAGGTCATATATTAATTGCATTACTATTTAATGTCCAATCCAGACAGAGGTCAATTAAGAAGGCGGGGCGGGGGAGGGGCAGGCGGGGAGGGGCAGGGTGGGAGGTGCTAAACACCGAAATATGGATAATTGCAGGTAAGTAAACAATTTAATAAATAAAACAAATTTCTTAGCGCACCCTGCATCGCAAAATGCAATGCAGTGCGCGCAACGAAATTTGTTTTATTAATTAAATTGTTTACTTACCTGCAATTATCCATTTTCCGGTGTTTAGCACCTCCCACCCTGCCCCTCCCCCGTCCCGCCTTCCTGCCCCACCGTAACTCCCTCCGCGGGCCACGGCTGATGTTAGGTTGGCACAGGTGGTTTATCGGTAAGGTGTGGTGACGGAGTGGTGGAGTTGACAGAGCAGCAGAGTCTCAAATAGAGATACTATGGAGTTTGAGGCTTGGGTCACAAATAGTGTGGAGTAAACTTAGATAATTATACGGACACAGCGGAGCATATGGTGGGGCAGTTATGGGGCGAGGGGCAGAAGGGCCTGTGGAAAATCAGCTAACGGTGGAGGGGAGAGCAGCTCTGGCTCCATCTCCACACCATGACCTGTCCCCAAAGGTGCGCCTCTGTTCGAAGGGCCGAGCTGGTGTCTCAGGCATGGTAGTCATGGATTCCTTTTCCAAGTATGAAGATAGGTCTGTGCCTAGCAGTATGTACAAAAGATGTGGCTAGTAGTTTTCAGGTGATGACATTATTTGATATCCAAAGATGATAGGTTGTCAAGATTGTTGATAGCAGTGTTGAAACTGGGAAAAACAAGCTCTCCAGGAATCCACAACTTGTGGGAGGAGTACTGAGGGCGGTACTCATGAGGGTTTCAATAATTGGCATCCCATGTGTTTTTTTTTAAAAAACTCAAACCCCAAAGAAATTGGCAAAATGGAGAAAGTGATAGCACAGCGATTGCATTTTAATTAATTTGTCAAAAATAGAGTGCCAACTATTAAGCTAGCTCAGTGGTTAATGCAGCTACTGCAAATAGATGTTTCCAGATATCGAGCTGGTAAAATGACTCGGGTGGTTAATGTGCTTTCTGGAGGGATGTGTAATCCTTGCTCATTGATTTGAATCATTAAATACCTTGAGGGGATTTGTCTATTGCAGAGAATTAAATATGATGTGTAGGTCTCAGATGTCTATTTTATGTACGACAACTCAGTGGGTGAATGCCTTTGTTGCAAAAATCATTATTCAAGCCCAATATCGGGACATACAATCTGGTAGAATGGCTCATTGAGGTAAACGCCCTCTACACAAATATGTGTGTAACCTGCAAGGCCTACGTTTGAATTTTTACAGTTTTTAACTCAATCTTTTATAAGTGAAGATGAAAAAATTTAGTTTGGTTTGGTAGTAAGAAATACTTGTTGTCTAAAACGTTCACCTTAATTGTGGGTCCTGAATAGTAGCAGACAATAGGAAGAGGAAAACTAAACCGACCTCACTCTCAGGGACCACAATGGCAAAAAACCAACAATGGCCTGGTACCAGCTCTCTCATCTAAAGAAAGTGAAGCTGTTTCACCAGAAAGTGATATCAGAAATGGTGTTCAAAACCCTTGCATCAGGATGGTGGTAACACCATGCTCCATGGCCTCCCACACTCCCAACTTAGGAGCATCCTACACACCACAGCAGTTCTCATAAAAATGCCTAAGGATATATATATCACACCATTCAAATTGCACTCCGTTGGCTCCCCTTGCAGCCCTCACCATCATCAAAACCAGCTGCACCTTCTGCACAGTCATGTCAACTGTTGTAAATATGATTGTCCTTGTAGCCAGATGTAGCGTAGATATATTCATTAGGTTTATTGTCAAGATAGTCACATCAGTAAATCACAGGAAGATGGTAAGTCCATATGACGCCCCACCAGGAGCAGCCTCTGTCCTGCTCAGCCTGCCACCAACTGACACTCCTCAGCTCCCTAAGCACCCAACACTCCATGATGACCACATCATACCTCCAACATTCCAGTCATCTTCAGGCACATCCATACACACACTGGCTGAGCAGTAGATAGAGGAACCATAGAGAAGGGAAGTGCAGCAATAGATTATAACACATCCCCCTCCCTAAGGAAACCAAACACAATGAAGGATAAATAAAGATGCATGAAAATACATTGAACAAATGAATCAAGTACATAAAACAAAATGAGAATGTAAGCCAATTCAAATGTCAACGAAATCACACACTTTAAATCACAATAAAAAGGGTTTCCGGAAAGCATTAAATACAAGAAAACCACAAGAAGATTCATAGCCAGGTAAAACCCAAGATTGCTTCAACTCAAACATTTAACAGGTAAGAAGCAGTGAAAACTCACAAAAAAGTGTCATGAGCAACACAATTCTAAATAGGATAACACTTAAAGAAAGTGTAGAAAAACCATTCACCCACCAACCAAACAGTGAGTGTACACGCATAGAACTTCACGTGGAAGTGCTTACTCTATGCAGACCAAAATGCAGGAAAACCATTCACCCACCAACCAAACAGTGAGTGTATACGCATAGAACTTCACGTGGAAGTGTTTACTCTATGCAGACCAAAATGCAGGAAAACCATTCACCCACCAACCAAACAGTGAGTGTACACGCATAGAACTTCACGTGGAAGTGTTTACTCTATGCAGACCAAAATGCAGGAAAACCATTCACCCACCAACCAAACAGTGAGTGTACACGCATAGAATTTCACGTGGAAGTGCTTACTCTATGCAGACCAAACCACAATAACCTATTAGGAAAACCATCACTCATCAACTAACAGTGGTTGATGACAAAAGAAACACACAAGATGTGAATCTAGGAAAAACCAGTGATAAACACTACACCCTAAATTTAGGGCAACTCATAACAGAAAACACACACAAGATGTGAATCCAGGAAAAACCAGTGATAAACACTACACCCTAAACTTAGGGCAACTCATAACAGAAAACACACACAAGATGTGAATCCAGGAAAAACCAGTGATAAACACTACACCCTAAACTTAGGCAACTCATAACAGAAAACACACGCCAAACCAAGTACACACCAATCCAAGTACACACCAAACCAAGAACACACCAAACCAAGTACGCAAGCAAGGACAATGAACACAACACACACTCTACCCCTCCCTTTCCATATTAATTAAAGAAAACCAGACAAAACAGACAGAAAGAACCAGCGACAACAGCAACAAACTCCCATTATAATATTATAAGCATCTAGTTGTAAATAGGCCAAAGTTTCAGTAACACAACAAACCAAAACAAAAAACGTAGTCACCGTTGTCTGCGATCGGTGAGCGATTTCTCACCCGAAATCCATGAAACTCCTCATCCAAAGTCCAGAAAGAATATGCCGGATCTAGTGTTTCCAATACAGCACCAGTACCACAGTCGTAGTGATGACAACCAAGTCCCAACTGACCACATGCGAGGGGTCGGCATTAACATGGATACGATAATCTCACCATCCATTGACAAAGTCAAGCGCTGCATCTTAAGACTAATATAAGTGATGAGAAGTCGGATGGACGTCATGAATTAAACTAGATTCAAAGTCCAAAGAACAGTAGTGCAAAGCGTCTTTTTCCTCAATAAAAAAAACGTCGTGAACTTCAGCAAAACAACGAAGTCCTTCCCATAGTATTAAGATGGCCGCCACAACGTCGTTAAGCGTCGTTTTCCAAAGGAATTGGGTCTCATTTTTTCCCAGGAATCCCCATCACCAACACGCTGATGAACTCCAAAGACGTCATCAATTGGACTCCAGCAGGGGAACCGAGAGGAGCTCCGCTGACCAACCGTCACCTACTCGACAAACGGTGAGTTGATTGAAGGTGCGCTGGCTCTATTTTGAGATATAATGTAACTTCCACAGCCAGAACACGCTGCGCGCTGGGCCGATTTTGTAATGTAATGTCACTTCCACAGCCAGAACACGTTGCGCGCGCAGACCTTAATCTCTCCACCGGCAAATGAAAACTGTGTGAAACGACGTTCAGCCCCTAGCCTTGCTTTCACAATCACAGTTAGTTCATAATACACGTTTACAACAGGAAGAGTAAACTCGCCAGGTGCCACCTCTTGTCCCAAGTTAAATCTCCATGTTTGTAGTCAGTCCGCTCCACTCGTGAACATCACGAAGTGAAAACTCACCACCTGCTGCCTCAGGTCCCAAGTCAGATTTAACGGGCAGCAGGATAGTTGACCAAATAAAAGTAGTAATAGGACAGTCAGCATGTGATCAACATTGAAGAAAAATTCAGGTGATAAGCAAGGTTGATAAATCCAAGTCTGGTGTTCATAGGAAAGCCAACAAACTTTAAACGCTCTGGCTGCAGGCTGTCCTGTTAACTAAGGACACTGGTGGGGCTTACCAGAGCGCTTGTTTCACGTTTCCTTATTCCTTTCCTTTAAAATTTTTGTAGTTTCTCAAGTCCTTTGTTGCAGGGTAATCCAGGATAATCCAGGGTAAAGTAGGTTAATCCTTCACCAATACGTAGGTAGTTCCTTTGACCTCGTCGCCAGTGTTATAAATATGATAGTCCTTGTAGTCTGATGTAGTGTAGATATATTCATTAGGTTTATTGTCAAGATAGTCACATCAGTAAATCACAGGAAGATGGTAAGTCCATATGACGCCCCACCAGGAGCAGCCTCTGTCCTGCTCAGCCTGCCACCAACTGACACTCCTCAGCTCCCTAAGCACCCAACACTCCATGATGACCACATCATACCTCCAACATTCCAGTCATCTTCAGGCACATCCATACACACACTGGCTGAGCAGTAGATAGAGGAACCATAGAGAAGGGAAGTGCAGCAATAGATTATAACATCAACCACCCCCCTTGCTTATCTTGCAGCCAAACTCACCATCTCTGGAGGTTCTTGGCACACCCAAAGCCACGATACTATTAAACACCCAGACTAAGAAGTGCAAATAAGAAAAAAACAAGATAAAAGTTCTTTTCCATCTACGCACTCAAGATCTGGAACAGCATCTCTGTATACATCGGGACAGCCCCAACGTTGCTCCATTTTAGGAAGAAAGTTGAAGACTCACTTCTTTTAAGAACACTACATCACAATGTATTAACCACCCACAACCCAGCTACTTCTCCTATCACTTGTTGAATTTATGCTTGTCTTTGATCCTGCACAACCCTCTGCTGACTATTGGTTAAGTTCTGGCTATAGAAATACCATGTACAAACATAAGTGGCCTTACAGCTAGAGCGGTCGATGCTGAAATTGGGGAACTGAGTTCGAGTCTCAGCAATGACGCTCAACGTCCTGTGATTCTGGGCAAATCACTTAATCTCCCCGTGCATTTCTACAATGAATGTGTCCTCATGTAACGAAACTGGTGCTATGTAAAGTGCTCTGATACCCGATATCTTCGGGTCTAGTTCGCGCTATAGAAAACTTTTTTTTTTTTAAACACAAGCACCAGATTTATAGCTGCCTAAAAACATGTGCCATATCTTTATCAAAAAGCACTTTGCATTAGGAACTTGTAATATTACTATTCCCACCACAAATACGGGCTTGTCCTCCAGCAAAGAAAGTGTTGTTTGCTGAAGGTACCACACATTACAACATGGGACCACTTGGAAGCTATGGAATTTCTTGTGGGTACTGTTTTGTTTGCTTTTCTCTATTGTAAATACAGACCTACAAGCACCATAATAAAAACCAAAACCTGGATGGTCTCCCAACATAATTCAGGCAGTATGAGATACAATTTCAGCTCAGGAAAAAACACCTCTGCAAGCCTTCATCAACAAAATAGTGTTTTTGGGTTTCGCCTGCCGAAAGGCTGCGCTCTGCGCAGCCTTTCAGCGCAGGTGAAATCCTATGTCGACACTAAGCACTTCGGGAACGTCCCCCGGCTCTCATTGGCTAGCTCCATAAATGGAGGCTAGCCATTGGGTGCCGGATCTGTCCGTCAAGGCCGGACCAGATTCGGGGGCGTTCCCGAGATTTTTTCCCAGGGCGGAGTTACGTTTTTTCCCGTTCCCTCCCCTTTCACTGAAAGTGAATTCAGATAGGCTGTCCATTCCCGCCCCCTCCGTGTCCTCTCCCGCCCCCTCCCGCCGTCCGTCCCGCCCCCTCCGTGTGCCTTTCCGCCCCCCCCCTCGCTGTCCTGTGCACGTTTCCCGCCCCCTCCCGCCCCCTCCCGCCGTCCGTGTCCCCTCCCGCCCCCTCCCGCCGTCCGTGTCCTCTCCCTTCAAGAATGCTTCGAAGGGCTCAGGTGCCGCGGCGTCAGGCAAGTCAGCAGAGTCCTGTGTGGCAAGGGAGGGGAAACGGGGGTTAGGGTGAAGCACCGTTGGCATGGTGCGTGGGAGAGAAGGCCGGAAGTCCCGCCCCCGCCCGGAGACGCATGGAGCCCCGGAGGAGAAGTGCTGGATGGTGCGGGGCTCCCGTGTGCTGAGGGAGCCCCGGGGGAAGAGACGGCAGGAGCGGAGTTGTGTTCCTCCAGCTGACGGAAGTCCCGCCCGGAGACGCATGGAGCCCCGGAGGAGCCTGCATGACACGCACTGGTGACACTTTCAAATACATAAATTGTTGGCGCCCTAGCCCTGGCACCCTGTCTCGTTGGTCCCTGGGGCGCCCCTGGTCCTTTCCCTTTGCCTGACCTGTCTCACTGTCCCTGCCCTGTCTCACAGTCCCTGCCCTGTCTCACTGTCCCTCTCTCGGTCTCTTGCAGAGAAGCGGCCGAAGCCCTGCGCCGAGAGCAGGTCTGCCTCGCCCCCCATCGCTCAGGTGGAGCTGCAGGGGTCCGAGCTCTGGAAGCGCTTCCACGACTTTGGCACCGAGATGATCATCACCAAGGCCGGCAGGTAGGCACCTGCGCCCCCCCGCCCACTGTCGGGGCCGCGGAGCCCTGTAACACCTACTAATCTCACAACCTCTACTGAAATAAGCACCCAGCACGCGCAGTGCTCACGCTCAGCACGTTCCATTCACATTATCAGCCAGTGAGTGTGTGAAATAATGCGCGACTGAGCTTTGCAAATAATGTGCTATTCGGAACAGAAGAGCTCTTCTGCTCCTAATAGTTTAAAGTGGATGTCCATGTGAATAACTTTTCCTTTGCACGACTTGCCGGAAACCACAAGCGGGAACCTTCAGCACTGTTTACAGCACTGTGCACCTTAGCGCTACTTTATAATACGTCGAATGTGGCCCAGTTCTTATATATAGTAGCAATACAATTATCGGCGTAAATTAAGTCAACGACACTTGCATGCGCATTTGCACAATTCATATAAAGTAGTTTTAAAAGAGAACCGACCATTCTGTAGCCGTGTTTCTCATAGAAGCCGCCCTGTTTCCAGCGTGGACACATATCTGCTCACTGTTGTTATATAAGTGTGCGAGTTCTTATTTCGAAAAATGCTCCCTGTGTACAGCATCACCAGTGAGGTTTGTGGTAGGTTTTCAAATTTCCTACCTCGTGGACACCAATGCACGTATTTGTGTTCATTCGTGCTGCATTAGTGTGTGCACCTGTGTGTTGTGTGGCACTTCTCACATACCCGCAATATTTTGCGCCGGCGGGTAGATTCTCGCCTGTGCTACGCGGTGTGCACTGTTGAGTTTTCGGCCTCTTGAGTTCCTTTTGCCCTGCTGTAGTATCGAAGGTGGATGCTCGCTCTTGTTATTCCAGCGTGTGTGCCGGTATTCCTCAAAGCTGCCCATACTTGTCACCTCGATACTTGTGCTTTTTTCCAGTAAATTCCCATACCTCGTGTGTGCGCTGCTTTTCCCCACAGATACATATATTTGTTACATCAGTGCGTTTATTGTTAATTCTCCTGGGTGATTCCTCTTGTTACTTCGGTGTGTGTGTGTGAGATGCTATGTTTCGTAGATTATCACTCTGATCGTCGTCGTGCGTGTGTTGGTATTTTCCGCAGAGGCTCACTCGTGCTAGCCCGGTGTGCTCAGTATTGTAGTGCCTCTTTCGTTGATGCTCACTCTTGTCAGCTTGTGATTGTGCTGATACTTTTCACACGTACACTCTTGCACGCTGAGCGTGTGTGATTATCTTTGTGTAGGTTCACTCTTGCTAGCTTGGTGCGCGTGCTTGAATTCGGCGTGAGTTCACTCTTGCACGCGCTGTGTCCTGCTGATGCTTTCCGTATATGCCCCCACTTGATTGTGTGCATGCTGGTATTGTTCAGAGATGCTCGCTCTTGACCTTTCAGTGAGCGTGGTGGTGATTTGTGTAGTTCCACTCTTACTCGCTCTGTCAATGTGTTCAAATTTGGTGTAAATACATCATGCTAGCTCAGTATGTGCTAGTATTCTTGTTTGTTTTTTATGCTCTTACTAGCTCAGTGTGGTGGTATTCCCTTAGGATAATTCTTGGCAGCGCGGTGTGAGTGCTGTTATTCTTCGTAGATTTACTTTTGCCGGCTCATTGTACGCGGTGGTATTCTTTGTTTGTCCATACTTGTTAGCTCAGAGTGTGTGCTAGTTTTGTTTCTTATATTCACTCTTGAACGCTCAGTGGCTAGCTGGTTATATTGTTCCTAGGATTGCTCGTGCCTGCTCATTGTATGTGTGCGTGTTGGTATTTTTCGTAGGTAAACTCTTGCTAGCCCTGTGTGTGCTGAATATGTTCCGTGAGTTCTCTCCTGTAGTTCAGAGAGCGTACCGACATTCTTCGTAGTTTCACGCGTACTGGCTCAGTGTCTCTCTGGTATTCTTCTTCTTAGGTTTGCTCTTGCTAGCTCACCGTCTCCGTGTGTGCATTGGTATTGTTTGTACGTTCACTTGCTAGCGAAGAGTGCGTGCTGGGTATCTGCCAGCACACAGACTGAGTAGTAGGCTCTCTCCTATATATCATTGAGTGTACTGATATCTTGAGTGTACTGATATCCTTGGAAGGCTTACTCTTGCGGCTTACTCTTGCTAGATCAGTGTCTGCCTGGTATTCTCGCAGTGTTACTCTTGCTACCTTATTGTGTGCGTGTTGGTAGGTACACTTTTGCTAGCTCAATATTTGCGCTGGTTATGTATTGTAATTTCTCTCTTGTGGTTCAGCTCTGCGCAGCTTTTCAGCGCAGGTGAAATCCTATGTCGACACTAAGCACTTCGGGAACGTCCCCCGGCTCTCATTGGCTAGCTCCATAAATGGAGGCTAGCCATTGAGTGCCGGATCTGTCCGTCAAGGCCGGACCAGATTCGGGGGCGTTCACGAGATTTTTTCCCAGGGCGGAGTTACGTTTTTTCCCGTTCCCTCCCCTTTCACTGAAAGTGAATTCAGATGCGCTGTCCATTCCCGCCCCCTCCGTGTCCTCTCCCGCCCCCTCCCGCCGTCCGTCCCGCCCCCTCCGTGTGCCTTTCCGCCCCCCCCCTCGCTGTCCTGTGCACGTTTCCCGCCCCCTCCCGCCGTCCGTGTCCCCTCCCGCCCCCTCCCGCCGTCCGTGTCCCCTCCCGCCCCCTCCCGCCGTCCGTGTCCTCTCCCTTCAAGAATGCTTCGAAGGGCTCAGGTGCCGCGGCGTCAGGCAAGTCAGCAGAGTCCTGTGGGGCAAGGGAGGGGAAACGGGGGTTAGGGTGAAGCACCGTTGGCATGGTGCGTGGGAGAGAAGGCCGGAAGTCCCGCCCCCGCCCGGAGACGCATGGAGCCCCGGAGGAGAAGTGCTGGATGGTGCGGGGCTCCCGTGTGCTGAGGGAGCCCCGGGGGAAGAGACGGCAGGAGCGGAGTTGTGTTCCTCCAGCTGACGGAAGTCCCGCCCGGAGACGCATGGAGCCCCGGAGGAGAAGTGCTGGATGGTGCGGGGCTCCCGTGTGCTGAGGGAGCCCCGGGGGAAGAGACGGCAGGAGCGGAGTTGTGTTCCTCCAGCTGACGGAAGTCCCGCCCGGAGACGCATGGAGCCCCGGAGGAGAAGTGCTGGAGTTGGGCTCAGCTGCCACACGAAGCCATTGGTCATCAGAATGAAGTATGTACCAGAGAGAGAGAGTGCCGGTATGTTTTAAAATTAAGACTTCTGTGCCATATGTGTGTTTTTAGACAGCCTGCATGACACGCACTGGTGCAAGTACTCTTAGGTAGAGGCGGTGACATACCAGTAAACCATGGCCAGGGCTGACGGGCGTGCAACTATTTATGAATATAACTGCTCACTCTCTCAAAAAGTGTATTTTTTTTGAGAATACAGCTTACAGTCGGGCTCTGAACTAGGCCATGTGTACTTCAGTCAGCCTCTCTTCCTGAGGCTTGCCCTGCCCCACCCCCCTCCCTCCGATGCCTTACTGTGTCGTATGGTAATGGCTTAGAATAGCAATAACATGTATTTTCAGCCTCGGGTAAATAATAAATAATGAGCGGGGCTGCGAACCCTGCTATAATCCGCAAATTGATTTTTATTAAACTGCTCATTGTGTCTTTTTGAAATAAAGTACAGTCTGTGTCCGGGTTGTGACCCCTATGGGTGTAATGTCTGATATTTATGTTTCCCTCGTTCTAATTCCATGGTTTTGATTTGCGGAAAAAGTGTCACACCTAGTTTTTGAAATGTCACTCATAATTACGCTGAAATTATGAAAATGTCACACAAAGCAATCTGAAACCTTGGCAGCTATGAACCACTACTTTAAAATCCCTTAGTTAGGCATCGTCCACTTTACCACAGAGGGGGGAGAGAAGTAATATACCCATAATCCCTCCTATGCAGGCAACTTTTCTATTCACGAGGAAGGGTGGAAATATTGACACAATCTGGATCTCAGTGGTGGGCTTTTATGAGCTAGATTTGTGCAAGTCGTTCCCTGTCACCCTCCCTTTATATCTTAAAGGGCACAGTAATATTGTAGCTCATTCCAAAATCGCTTCACCTTACACCCTAGTTAGTGAACTCCGTGTGCCTATAAAACAGGACTGACTCATGGAAAGGTTACCAGTGTCACAATAACACCAGTCATCCAATCAAGGCTGCAACACTGCTTCCTGGTCTGTTGTTCTTTAATAATAAGATGGCTGGCACACAATGGCGGGGCCTGTTATTTTGTCTCTTAATTGTGCTCACCGTCCTTTTTCCCCAGCACCCTCCCCTCTTCCAAGGGGCGGCAACCTGAGGGATAGCCCCGGGCGCCACAAGCTCTAGCTACGCCCCTGACAGGTCTTGATGGTAATAGATATGAAGCTTGTAATCTAATAATCTAGGAGAATATTAGTATGAATATTTACCCCTTTGGTCATTTCAGAACCTGATTTTCGATCAAGTAATACAGATTCTCACATTACCTTGTACATAAATCGGAATCCTGGTTATGGTAAATACATTCTTTTTAGTCCTTAAAAGCCAAATATTAATATTCTGAGTGGGTGTGTGTGTGGCTCTGGGTGGGTGTGTGTGTGTGTGGCTCTGGGTGTGTGTGTGTGTGGTAGTAATTGCTGTCTGCTGAGCTCGTCCGTAGGGTACAATAGGTCTCACATTTGCAAGAGATTAAGCTAATGGCAATGTAAATGACAATGCCATTTATTTATCTGTTTTCAAAACCAACACATAAATACAAAATTTGTCATTTACAATGCCAATAGCTCTAACTTTTCCAAAGGCGAAACCATTGCATTGTAAATGCTTGTTTGCATGTGTGGGTAACAATGGATTTCGATGCGCTGCTTTCAAGTTGTGGGTTGGGCTGCCCCTCATGGCTACTCTCATGATAAACTCATTTGCCTGTGACTTCACTGTGTTTTATGCAGACTCATAAGCCATATATATATATAAAAATATATATATAACAGTCAAAACTGGTTGTGGGAAGTATGTTTCATTCAGCTTGCGGAAATGGCAGAATTTGGCGACTCCGCATTACTCTTGTAACGCATAATTATGGCCAAATACTGCCAATGGCTGCGTAGTGAAATGTTTTCCTGCGAGGCTCCAAAAATGCGAGCACCTTTTGACATCTCCTAGTTCCATTTTCTCATGCAGGTGGTTGCATGGGCTTGTGCTCAGAGGGCTGCTTCTCGGTTTGATTTGCTTCTGTTCAAGTAGATTTTCTCCCAAGTGGCAGCAAAATAAACTTGAACAGCCACGCGCTCTTGAGCATGGCACGGTGCAGTTCGTGCTGATTTTTACTGCAATTTAGTGCGTGAGCAGCTCGACATGAATATTTTCTGCCAATTGGTGGATCTTCACGGAATCTCGCAGAGTTTTTATGTAACTCTGCGTAATTTGGCGAAGTGAAACTCACACTGCAATTTAGTGCAGTAGCGTGAGCAGCGCGACATGAATATTTTCTGCCAATTGGTGGATCTTCACGGAATCTCGCAGAGTTTTTATGTAACTCTGCGTAATTTGGCAAAGTGAAACTCCGTGAATTTTACCCATCACTACTTAAAACAATGCAAAAATATATGAACTCTAATTTAAAGCAAAAAGAATCTCTTTTTTTTTATTTCAACAAGTTTTATTGTTTTTACATACACATAAAACATACACATAAAACATGAAACATACATTCTTCGTGGCAGTCTCATTTTGATACCCTATTCACTGTACCCACCGACACAGCCTCTTGCCACCTCTTTGTAGTTCATGAGATTGGGAGACTCATCTTGTAGAATATGGTTGCCAGCAGCTCTGTGCCTCGGAAAGACTGGTGGACATGGAATAAAATGTTGGTTGCATACTTAACATGCTGGATAATGGACAGCAGGTGCTCTACTAACCCCAGAAACACTTGTAGTCTAAAGACCAAGCTGACTCTGTCACAGCCAGGCAACACCAGCAGATAGAATCCACAGCAGTACACCAGGCCTTGGCCTTCTCCCACCTGATGACAGTCTCAGAAAGGATTATTTGTCAACAAAAACATCGTCTGTTGAGATTGGAGATGGAATGGTAGTCTCGCAGACATAAAATGAGGTTTCATGCATTTGAGAAAAAAACTAATTAATGTTGAAGCCCAGAAACCATTGGGTGGAGGGAAAGGCGGGAAGGGAGATGAGACCACCAACTGGGAGAAGGGTCTGGTAGGAGCTGTTATATTAAGTGTTCCTATAGTACTCAAATTGAGTAGGCACTTGGAAGAGACACAGAAATGCATTGTTTTGTTTGGAGCCAATCAATGTAAGTAACGTGTCCCACATTCTGGTGCAGAGAATTGCTGAGGTCTCAACAGACTCATGTCCACTTCTGAAAGCCACAGCTCTAGGAGGATTGCCTGATAGGAACAGGTCTGTAACATGGTTCGGAGAGAGATTCATGAGTATGTGCGCTGGTGCCTAGATTCCTGATTTTAGGTTACCAATTCAAATGTGGCCATAAATATTTTCCTTCCTTGCAGTGTGATGATTACATTGTAGATTTTGATTTCCATTAACAAACAAAATACATACAATATCAGTGAGCAACATTTTTAAGAAATGGTACTGTTACACAACTTACAGTACTCAAGATGACATCCTTAGCCAGATGAATAGATGAATCTGCTTTGTTGGGGTTTGAACTCATGATTTCCTTAACAGTACAAAGAGCATCCAGCTCACTGAGCCATCTTGCTTGGGGGGGAGGGGGAGCGACCCTTGACCTCAGGGTAGGTCGCTCCCCCTCCTCTGCAGCGCCACCAGTGGTCACCTTCCTTTGCCTGCTGCCTTGCTACCTTGTCCGCTGCTCTCTCCGTATTGCCGTTGTTGCTCCTTGTCTGCCTGCTGACCCCTCTTCCCCCGTGTATCCCGTGTGAGTGCCCAAAGCGCCGTTACTGTTATTGTTATTGCTGCCTGTTGACCCCTCTTCCTCCGTGTACCCTGTGTGAGTGCCCCAGAGCGCCTCTTCTTTTGCCTTTTTTTTCCGCTTTTTCGCCTGTTTTTTCGTCCTTTCTGGGCCTCGTCGTTTTCTGGCCTTGCCGCCTGTTTTTCCCGCCGCTTCTCCCTAGCCCCGCCTACCCTCCCGCCACCCGCCTCCCAGCTGACCCCTCCTCCCCGGCTACCCATATATGGCGGCCGCTGCGAGGCCGCGCAGCGGACGCGCGCAGCGGGCGCGCCTAAGGCAAGCCCGTCTTCGCCCGTCCACGCCTGGACCGCCCCCAGTGCCAGGACCCTTGGCCCCCGCTGACACCATCCCACCCGCCGGACCTACGACGCCACCGAGCTCAACGCACTCAACGCCGGCCGGATCCCTGGCTGCTACCGAGCCACCCCGAGGCGCACCCACGGACCTTTCTGCTGCCACTCCTGCAAGTTCACCTGCATCCGAACCTGCACTACACCAGCACCGACCAAGACGAGCACCAGCAGCAGCCACCTGAAGTGCATCCTGCTCAACACCCGCTCCGTCCACAGACACGCCGTCGAGCTCTGGAACCTGCTCGATGCCACAGCCCCGGACGTCGCCTTCCTCACGGAAACCTGGATGAACGCCTCCTCAGCGCCCGACATCGCCATCGCCATCCCGGACGGCTACAAGATCATCCGGAGGGACCGCGTCAACCAGACAGGAGGAGGCATCGCCATCATCCACAGGAACACCATCCGCATAACGACCAACACCGACGACACCCTCGCGCCCACCGAACACCTGCACTTCCAGATCCACATCAACCCCAAGACCACCCTCAGAGGCACCCTCATCTACAGACCCCCGGGACCACGCACACAATTCAGCGAAGACATCGCCGACTTCATCAACCCACACGCCCTCCCCTCCACCGACTACATCCTCCTCGGGGACCTCAACTTCCACCTGGAGAACAACAACGACCGCAACACCACCACCGTGCTGGACAACCTCGCAAACCTCGGACTCAAGCAGCTGGTGACCACCCCCAGCCACTCCCCGTGTTCTCATCCAGCAAGGACATCACCTTCAGCCACGCCACCGGACTCCACTGGACGGACCACAGCTGCGTCCACTTCAGCTTCAGAAGGACCACGATCCACCACCCCCAGAAACAGGTTGCACGCAGAAGCTGGAACAAGATCACAGCCGACCAGCTCGCGACTTCACTGAGCAAGAACCCTCCCACCGGCGCAACGAACCCCAGCCAGGCGGCCACCAACCTCGCAAAGTGGATCAGCAACTGCGCAGACGACCTCGCCCCTCTGAAGACACCGCCTAGCAAACCCGGCAGCAAGAAAGCCCCATGGTTCACCGACGAACTCAAGAGCTCCAAGAGGAACTGCCGAGCCCTCGAGAAAGCCTGGCGCAGAGACCCAACACCGGACAACATGACTGCCCTCAAGCTCGCCACCCGAAAACACCACCAACTGATTCACGCCACCAAGAAAACTGCATTCAAGGAACGACTGGACAACAACGCACACAACAGCAAGGAACTCTTCAACATCGTCAAAGAGCTCTCCAACCCCAACGCCGAAAACAACGACATCACCCCTTCACAAGACCTCTGCAACTCCCTCGCCTCCTACTTCTACAACAAGATCGCGGACATACACAACAGCTTCAGCACTCAAACAACGCACGCCACGACCGAACCACCGCCCCCCACCACCATCCTCCGCGCCTGGACCCCGATCAGCACCGAAGACACCGTCCGCACGATGAACTCCATCCACTCCGGATCTCCGACCGACCCCTGCCCTCACCACGTCTTCAACAAGGCCGACGCTGTCATCGCACCCCACCTGCGGGACATCATCAACACCTCCTTCGACACCGCTACCTTCCCGGAGAGCTAGAAGCACGCCGAACTCAGCGCTCTACTTAAGAAGCCATCAGCCGACCCCACCGACCTCAAGAACTACCGCCCCATCTCGCTGCCCCCGTTTCCTGCAAAAGTCATCGAGAAGACCGTCAACAAGCAGCTGGCCGCCTTCCTCGAGACAAACGGATCCCTCGACCTCTCGCAGTCCGGATTCTGGGCCAACCACAGCACCGAGACTGCCCTGATCGCAGCCACCGATGACATCCGAGCACTGCTCGACAACGGAGAAACAGCGGCCCTCATCCTCCTAGACCTCTCCGCGGCCTTCGACACTGTCTGCCACCGCACCCTAGTGCAGCGCCTCAGCAACGTCGGAATCCAGGAGAAGGCACTGGAGTGGATCATCTCCTTCCTCGCCGGAAGGACACAGAGAGTCCGCCTCCCCCCGTTCAGATCAGAAGCCACCGAAGTCATCTGTGGCGTTCCTCAAGGCTCCTCGCTCAGCCCAACCCTCTTCAACGTCTACATGAGCCCCCTCGCAGCCATCGCTCGCCAACACAACCTCAACATCATCTCCTACGCCGACGACACCCAGCTGATCCTCTCCCTCACCAACAACCCCACCACCGCCAGAGCCAACCTACACGAAGGGATGACAGACGTTGCCAAGTGGATGATGAACAGTCGCCTGAAACTGAACTCGGACAAGACGGAAGTCCTCATCCTGGGATCTTCACCCTCCGCCTGGGACGACTCCTGGTGGCCCCCCGCCCTGGGCAGCGCACCCAAACCAACAGACCACGCACGCAACCTGGGCTTCATCCTGGACTCCTCCCTCTCCATGACCAGACAAATCAACGCCGTCTCCTCGTAATGCTTCAACATCCTGCGCATGCTACGTAGGATCTTCCGGTGGATCCCCATCGAGACCAGGAAGACGGTCACCCAGGCCCTCGTCACCAGCCGTCTGGACTACGGCAGCTCCCTCTACGCCGATACCACCGCCAAACTCCAGAAGAGACTCCAGCGGATCCAGAACGCCTCAGCACGACTCATCCTGGACATCCCCCGTCGCAGCCACATCTCCGGACACCTGAGAGACCTGCACTGGCTCCCGGTCAACAAGAGAATCACCTTCCGTCTCCTCACCCACGCACACAAAGCCCTACACAACCAAGGCCCAGGATACCTCAACAGCCGCCTCAACTTCTACGCTCCCACACGCCAGCTTCGATTGACCGGCCACGCCCTCGCCGCCGTCCCCCGCTTCCGAAGAGCCACCAGAGGGGGAAGGTCCTTCTCCTACCTGGCCGCCAAGACTTGGAACTCCCTCCCGACTCACCTCCGCCTGACCCAGGACCACCTCGCCTTCAGGAAGCAGCTCAAGACCTGGCTGTTCGAGCAGTAGCGGACCCCCCCTCCCCTAGCGCCTTGAGACCCTCCGGGTGAGTAGTGCGCTATATAAATGCAGTGATTGATTGATTGATTGATTGCTTGCTGAAGATCATAGCTGTAAATTGGGGCTAGTGCAAAACCCAGAACTGTCAAACCCCACCTGGCACACTATTGCATTCTAAATCTCACCTGAATGGATCATTCATTTACCTCCACAGGAAATAAGTAACTATACTTTCTATAAGTAGCATCTGGGTGGACTCAAAAAATGTATTTACACAAATTGAGTAAGATACCATTTTCCTGCACATCTAGCTCCTAAATTACCTGTAAATCGCAACTGGATGAAATGGACAAATATATTCCAGGAACGGATTATCATTTCTACTTTTCAACTATTGCATCAAGGTGGACCTTACAAATATTTTGTCCCAATAACTGATTAACTTTCTCCACTCCTTGTTGTCTAACACTTTTTGGATGGGTGATACGCGGACTTTAGGAGGTACAGAGTAGCTCTGCTAATTCCTTACCTATCCCATCTGGATGAGTGACACACATATTCTATTACAGGAGATAACTGTGTTCCACCTAATTCGTATGTGAGTGTACCTTTCAAACATCTCCTTCTGAGCTGAGTAACTTCTTATGCTCTCCACAAAACAAAACAGATTAAATCTCACTAACACCAGACTCACAATCACAAAAACACATTTTTTAGGAATTGAGTTACTACTTATGTTGCTTATAAGTTCCAACTGGGCGGTCCCCGTGGATATTTTGCCTTTGAACTAAGTAGTAACACCCTATTTAACTGATGATTTACAACCGGGTGGACCTTACGCCCACTCCAACAGACAATAAATATACCCATATTATCCACACGAATTCAATGTGGGCGGATCTCAGAAATACTAGGCCACACAAATACAGAAGTATTTCTAGAAACTGAGAACACTCTCAGTTCTTTATATATTCTCGCCGAGCGGATCTTTCTAAATATTTTTTCTTAGGAAATGAGTGACCTCCACATTCTGTGTATTTCTCTTAAGGAAGAAACTCTGTAATATCACTAATCATTCACTTCAGGATCATGGATTTACCCAGAAAATTGCAAAGACATTCATCACACTCCTTGCCCACCCAGCTCCTACCCTGTGACACAGAGTCTACATCACTCCCACCAGAATAGCAAACGTGTGTTATATTGCATCTTCCTTACACGACGAATTAACTAGGCCATTAAGGTGACAGTCATCTGCTCTGACACTGTCAAATATTCACTCTGCCTCTAATGATCTTATATCTTACCTAAAATCATCAAAGGCACATTAGGCGTTGAACAGGGATGTTCATATGCATTCTCAACAAAATTAATGTCGCAAAACAAGCACAACACAATCCTAAATATAATAAAACACATTTTCTTTTAAATAAATCTGCAGAACGTTGTAATAATCAGATTTCAACTATCTGATGCTTGAAAGCAGTGTTATCTTATGCCTGAACAGAGCATGTTTCCACAACAGATTCAATCCATTGCATGGGATTATTGATCGATGACCATCTTGATTACTAACAGAATATTTGAGTACTGGCTAGCCGTGGCCCATGCAGGTAAGAGCAGTGGGTCACAGTGTCGGACTGGCTGGGCATTTCCCCGGTGGGCCGAAGGGATGGGGGCAGGTTTTCTGGCCGTGGGGGACGGTTTTGCTGCAGTGATGCAATATCGCCCCCTGTAACAAAAGCGGGAGCAGGGCTTTTTACCAGCACCCCACCCATCGCTCCCAGGGCCTGTCAATCAGCAATCTGCCAGGGCTGGTTGCTGTTCCCGGTCTGGCCCTGGTGTGGCCGGGTTGGGGGGGGATTCGACAAACGACCACAAGGGAAAATGTAATAAATAATTAACTTTCCCTCCTTGTCGTCTGTCGAACTCTCTCCCCACCTGGCCCCACTGATCTTATCTGCACAGGCCGCGGCAGGTACTGACCGCTTCGCTTCGTCTGAACCGCCTAGTATCCAACCGGACACGTTAGACATACACAACACCATGCCATGCCTGTGGTAAGCTACCTCCAAGCTTCCTACAACACTCTCCTCTAAAACAGAGCACACAGAAACTCAAAAGGACGCTTTAAACAGAACATTGCACACACATCCAGCAAAGCACCACAGTTGTGCCATGTAGGTGAAAATCACCATGTTCAGAAACGTGCACTTCCCTAACCACACATCATATGCTTAACCGACAGTTCACCTTGAACAGAAAATGGTCCACGTTTGTAAGATAGCACAGAAATGACATATAGTTGGATGAAAAGATGCTCACAGCAGTACTCAGAACCAAGATACACAACACACTATATACAACAACTTACAGTGACACACCTCCTAACTTTAATCCACCTTAGACAAAATATGGCTACTGCGGCAATCAGCATCACTTTTAGCACAAAAAAGACCTCCTACACATTCATCTGCTTGTGCCAACTTACTGACCTAGGAGATGCTCATGGACCAAGGATGTTGGTACAACCCTCTTGTCCCTCCCATTTAACACAAAGGACATTCACTCACAACTTGAGCATGATTCACTCACCTAACAAGAAGAGACCAGTTACAGAGCTGATTGCATATTGTGACAAGCCAAACAGACTCCGGTCTCTGATGCAACCATCGAGACTAAGTTTGGGTGGCACCTTAGTGCTGCAATGTCATACCAATGCAAATATGCGCTACATAATTGACTCTAACAAAACACCACCTGTAAGTGTCCTGCGTGCATTGCAGCAAAACCAATCAGTGCTGCAGATGGAGATGGGGAATAAGGGGAGCAGCACTGGCCACTTACACTGGGTTTCTGTGAAAAAAGCTGCTTTATTGAAACAGGTGCACATTACAAAAAACAACCTGGGCCTTTGCCTTACAAAACTACAAACTTCACTATACAAGAATGTTTACCTATGTTAAGCTACCCCACCACCTATTAATGTCCCCCCAACAAGTTAATTGTGTAACTGTGTACTTGCTCCCGAGCTGATCAACTACAACTGATACCTTAAAACTCCCTTCCCTCTTTACTACAACTATTAACCTCCAACTAACTAAACTTCCTACATAACCTTTCAATTTCCTGGCTTCTCCAGGCATGAACTTGTCTACCTGTTCGTTGTCAGCCAAAATTGCCACTGTCAGCAACAATAAACTTCCCATGGCAAGTTCTTGCCAACTGCCTCTGCACCTGCAAAGCGACAATGTTAACCCCCCTTTCACACCTGTTCCAGACAAAGTCTGCCAAATAAAGAATGGGACAAGTAAGAAAAACACTCTACCTCAAACCCTTAATTAAAGGGGCAGTTGGGTGGCCAAAAACGCTACCTAATAGGTACCAGCCACCGAGCCACCTAGACAAAATGGTGACTAGTCACCTCAAAATGTCTGACTATATACCCCTTGGGCTACGTACAAACACATACGACCAGGCCAAAAACCCGGGCATTCATACCACTGCTCCACTTCCCCAAAATACTCATGGGGCATATACGCAGGGGGCAGACCTCCCTATGGTCGGCTGCACCCCAAATCCCCATTGTCCCCAAGACCTCTCCAGGAAAGAATGAGTGGCAGGTAGAGCTCTCTGTTATACTCACTCTGTTTCTTCCTTGGGGTATTACTAATGTATTACTTCTTTATCAATAGCGCTGGAAGTTACCGTTATGTGGTCTCTATAACTGTGCCTAATTTATGAAAGAAAGAGTGCCGGTGCCCGAAGCTCTGCTCAGAAGCAGGCGGCTGGTGCAGGTAAACGTCGGCGCAAACCAATACCAAGGCTGGTAGTCTTAAACTACTACCAGACACTCCCTGACCTTTTGTCTCACTCTTCCAGGTTCCGGCTTTCTCCCCTTAGAGACGGTTTTCTCCTCTTTCTCTTCCTATGTCTTTCCGATCTGTGCGATTTCCCACTCTTGCACTCACTAAATATCTAATGCAGAATCTTAAGTGTGGGTGCCCCCACCAGAAACCTCCAGCTCAAATTAAGCACTGCATATATAGATGTCTCAGCATTATTTTCCCTCAAGCTGAGCGACCCGTGGGTGAATATCTAATTTTGTTCTGATATCTTTAGAGATGTGTGTGCAGGGGAGTAAGGCATGAAGTGGTCTGGAAAAACAAACTGTTTCTGCAGAGCCTTGCTGAATGGATGCTGGTGATGGGCTGTTTGTGTGATAAAGGTGTCTTTTTAACGATCTCAGGGTAGTTACTCAATTGAAAGGTAACTCCTGATATTTATTTGTATGTATTTTGCCACATACCCCTTAGTGGCGTAACACACAATTGTTGTGCCCCCCTCCCCGCACCCTCTTCCCCCGTGCAGAATGTGATCAGGGCCATCGAGCCCCCCACGTCTCACAGGTATTCATTCACCTTGGGCTGAATGGGGCTCCATTGAGGAGTTGGGGGGCTCTTGAAGGGTTCCCCCAAGGGCCTGCTTTAAGCCCCTCATGCCCCGTGACGGTAGTAATACATATGTGCTCCCAGACTTGACCCTGTGAGCAAGATGCACACTTCCTGTTTACTAGGACAGGCCGGACGTACTGTAACGTTTCTGATTACAAGACTGGACCTGTTGAAAACACACAACAATATTTCTGTTTTACCAGGCTGGGTCTTCTATTCACGGTGTAACTGTCCTGTTTACCTGACTGGACCTGACGGACACAATATAAATACATTTTCTGGGTCCCAGAATGGAACTGGCGAACTCGTTGGAATCCTTCTGTTTACTAGCATGGACCTGCCAGGTACATTTTAAAGTGTCTATTTAGCAGTCGGACCAGACTGTAAATTGTGATTTCATTATGGCACCAGTCGGCTAAAGTTACTCTTTATCAAAATTAATTTATGTCTGAACATACCGAGAAGACCCTATCATTTCAAACAGCTCAGCTCACTTAGAGATTGCTTCAGATGTTTTACGCATAATAATTTAGTTTGGGTTGGAGAAGGCTACAAAACATGTAATGAAGGCCGTGGAGAAGCAATTCTCCTGCACACCAAGAGACAACC
Source organism: Lissotriton helveticus (assembly GCF_964261635.1). Classification (NCBI taxonomy): domain Eukaryota; kingdom Metazoa; phylum Chordata; class Amphibia; order Caudata; family Salamandridae; genus Lissotriton; species Lissotriton helveticus. The sequence goes on from NC_136057.1 coordinate 996,721,853, forward strand.
ACATCAAAGATGTACAACATTCCCATGGGTGACCACCAACATCTAAACATGATGAGGACGTGGTTCCTGATTGGTCCAGGGTCTGCTAGGCATGGAAGAGCAGGCACCGTCCATCGATGAGGAGGAAAGGGCTGGTGCAGAACCCTAGGGCTGTTGAATCCACCCGCTCCCTTAGGGACTGGTCACCAACAAACCACTGAGTGTCTTTCCACCTTGGACCCTAATGGTGGAGAAGAGATCATGATAGGGCCAAGAAGCAAGATCCCTGCATTGCTTTCTCGCATCATTTTTTAAACTGAACACATCCTACAGTGGACTACAAGGGGACGTCAGGAAAAGGTCTTTACCAATGGTAGTTGGGTAAAGTTGTCACTTTTTTCTGTGTTCACTGGTTACCATGGTTCCAGTGCTGCGAAGACTAGAACCTCTGTCACCCAAAACATAAAACAAAAAGTAGTTAAGTATCATCCTCTCCACCTGGCTGGATGCCTAAAGCATTACTTAATGCAGCTCAATGGGTTGAGCGACAATCTGCAGTCCACAGGTTGAGTCCCCACTGGTGATGTGGACTGTGTGGGACTAAACCTTGTCCTGCAAAGGACAGAGCGGTTAGTAGTCATCAGCTTTCCACCAGCATCACTGCCCAGAAATCTGCACCTTCCCTGCTGCCCCTATCCATGCAGACCAGTGCCCACCCTTTCGCTCCCTTCACTTTAATGGAAGAGAGGCCGAAGCCTGCTGAGATTTTAGTAGTTACCCTCAGGGCATCACTGCCCGTCACTGCAATTGCGTCACTCTTTACTGCAACTAAGAAGCATGTCTGTAATTGCTCTACTAATAACTCTCCCTAGAAGAATCTTCCCCAGGTGCAGGCATTTCCTCCTAATTGTAGTTCACCCTTGACCTCTGTGAGTTTACATCTACGTGAGCAGGTTCCTAAAGTATCTTTGTAGTTGCTTTTGCCTGTGGCTGCCAGGTAGGGTCAGCCAGCACAGTACTGAGACTTTTGCAGAGATATTGTCAGGGTTTCTCTGCAGATCCTCAAACCCAGGTCTGGTGAAGTTAAATACCAGGTGCTTTGTGTCAGTGTTTCTTTTCTTTGTCTTTTTGTCGTGTTGCCTCTGATACCCTGTTACACCTGTCAGCCTTAGGGTAGTCTTTCCCCAAACATTTTGACTTACTCTTCCATATTTTTCTGTTCTCGTTTTTTTTGGCCTTAGGACTCTGTGCACTTTACCACTGTTAACCAGTGCTAAAGTATGTGCACTCCTTAAATCATGGTAACATTGGTTTCTCCCCAATTGGCATATTTAATTTACTTATAAGTCCCTCATAAAGTGGTAATACCTGTGCCCAGGGTCTGCAAATTAAATGCTACCAGTGAGCCTATGCATTTGTTGTGCCACTCACTTCAGTAGCCTTGTAAACATGTCTCAAGCCTGCCATTGCAGCCTGTGAGTGCAGTTTAAAACCTAGCAAAGTAAACCTTTTGCTGGGTTGTTGGTGAGTAGGAGTCGTGTGGAGCAGAGGTGTCTGGATGGTTAGTGGAAGGAGATGCAGTTGTACAGGTAGGTGAGTCCTAAGTTGTAGAGTGACTTTAATGTGGATGTGTGTGAGAAATTTGAATGTATTGCATTTGTGTATTGGAAGCCAGTGTAGTTTCCTGAAGTGTGGTGTGATGTAAGTTCAGTGTGGGAGGTTGATGATGAGTCTGGCTGCTGAGTTCCGAATGGTCTGTAATCTTCTAGTGAGTTGCTTGGTGCTCCCGGAGTAGAGGGTGTTCCCATTGTTCAACTCGCAGGTGACTAGAACATGTGGGATAGTTTCTCTTGTGTTACTTGCAAGCCATTTGAAGATCTTCCTAAGCATCTTCATGGTGTGGAAGTAGGATGCAGTGACGTGTTGGCTTGTGTAGTTGTGTCCAGATTGCTGTTGATTATTATTCTGAGGTTCCTGGCATGCATTCTGAGTGTGGACTGAGTTTGGTCAACCACAAGGTTTTCTTTCCGAAGATCACTGCTTCTATCTTGTCCGTTTTGAGCTTGAAACAGGTGGCTTTCATCTGGTTAGCGACTTTGGTCATGCATTTGTTTCTTGTGTTGGGGGTCTTTTCAGAGAGGGAGAGTATGAGTTGCATGTCGTCTGCATAGGAGAGGATGTTAAGTGTGTAGATGACATTGGCCAGAGGGCTTGTGTATGTGTTGAAAAAGGTGGGGCTGAGTGATGGCCTTTGAGGGACTCCGTAGATGAGTAGTTTCCGGGCTTCCAAGGAGTAAGCTTCCAGGCTGACCGCCTGTGTTCTCTGTTAAGAAGGAGCAGATCATGCAGGGAGCAGGTCATTGGATGCCAATCTCATATGGGTGCCTGATGAGGATGGGGTGTGAGACCGTGTCAAGTGCTACAGAGAGATCCAGGAAAATGAGGGCTGTTATTTCTCCTCTGTCAAGGATCGTGCAGATATCATCTATGAGTGCTGTTTCTGGAATGTGGTTGGGCCTGAATCCGGACTGCGGGGCATTGAGGAGCTGATGATTGCTGAGGTGGTCGGTGAGTCATCAGTTGATTAGTTTGTCTAAGATCTTTGCTGGTTAAGGTAGGAGGGAGATGGGTCTGTATTTGGAAAGTGTGGTTGAGCAAGTGGACGTTTGTTTTAGCAGAGGCCTGACAGTGACATGTTTGCAGGTGTACAGGACGGTGGCTGAGTTGATTTTAGGCATTAAGGATGGCTGTTAGGTCTTCACTGATTGCTAGGAGTTATGTGAAGGGGTGGTGTGGGCAAGGGTCAGATGGAGCCCACGAGTGGACGGTCTTCATGGTAGCACCAATTTCGACAGTGGTGGTGGCAGGCCACAAGGTCAGGGTTTGTTCATCAGGCGTGATGGGAAGTTGAGTTGCAACAGTAATGGGGTCCAGTTGAGGGTTGAAGTTGCTGTATATGGAGGTGATTTTGTTTCAAAGGAATTCTGAGAGCTTGTTGCACAAGGTCTTCTGAGGGAGTGATGTTGCAGGTAGACATGGAGGCCTTTAGGCATGGAGGCCAGTAGGCATGGTGAATTCTTTGATGATGGTGAAGATTTCCTTGCTGCTGTTAGTGATGGAGTCAATATGATCTGCAAGAGCTGTGCGCTTGGTGTTCTGTATCTGCTGGTGGTAGCGTCTTAGAGTTGATTTGAATTTTTCTTTGTCTGCAGTGTCTTGACTTATTCCCCATTTACACCCCAGTTGCTGACAGTGGCATTTTGTTACTCTTTGTTCCTCTGTATACCAGCTGGCCTGTGGTCGGGCTCTTGCCTTTAGATTGCACTTGAGGGGAGCCAAGGTGTCAGTGCATATAATGATCCAGCGGTTGAGGTTTTTTAATGGCTTTCAGCAAGTAGAGGGTGTGCTCAGGCCAAAGCTCAGAGAGACTGGAAGCCCAATCCTCTTCTGAGATGCTTTTTCAGCTCTGGCAGGTAGTTCCTGTTGTGGTAAGTTTGTGATGATGCAGGATGGTGTACAGAAACTGACAAGGGCGTGGTCTGTCCTGGTCATAGTTGCTGGCTTGTCGACTTTGATGTTGCTGATTGAGGAGAAAATCGGAACCAATAGGTGTCCAGTGGTGTGGGTTGGTTCGGTAATGTGCTTGATGAGGCCAAGGACTGCAAGTTTTTCTAGAAGGACCAGAGAATTTTGGTTGCTACAGTGTTCTAGGTTAAAGTTAAGGTATCAGAGGATGATAAAGGTGCTCAATTTTATGATGAGGAGTGCGACGAAGTCCTTGGTGCCATTGGTTAAATTGGGTCAGGGTCCAGGTGGTCTGTAAACAAGGGTTCCAAGTTGGCTGTGATGTGTATCTTGAACGTGCGGTGTTCCATATAGCTGCTTGGGGTGTCTGTGCAGGTAGTGCAGATGATAATATCTTTAAATTCGATGTTGACTCCATTTGGGCTTGTGCTGACAGTCTTTCCTAATGATTTTGTAGCCAGTGGGGATGGTGGATAGCAATTTCCAGTGCAGTGGTTGGATTTAGCCATAGTCCGGTGAGGAAGAGCAGGCCCATACCGTGGTCATGCAGTAGGTCCCATATCTCTGTGGCATGTCTAGTGAGTGAGCGGGTGTTGAGAAGCATGCATGTGAGTTTGGTGTTTTGCTTGGGTGGTGTTTGGCCTTTGTGAGCATGTGCGAGTGGGGTGGGGCAGAGAGTCACACATGTCTGATGCTGCCTGTTGCAGCAGTCTGACACACTGACTGGAAGTATTTAGAGGGTTGACTTTAGATCAGAGCTAGTCATTTGCCTCTAGCACTGAATGTCACAGTAGTCTGACACAGGGGTGCCCAGTATTTATCACCTCCATGGATGCATATCGCAGTGGTTTGGTCCTGGGGTGGAGCATATTTCACCTATAGTGTTGCATGTCTCAGTGACTTGGTGCTGAGCTAGAAAGTATTCCACTTCTAGGGTAGCATTTTGGATGGAGGTGGGCGAGCCACTGAAAGCTCTAGCCAGATGACTGGCTGTGGCTCAGCTCGCAATTCTCTTGAACCCTTGAGCCCAAAACGAGCCATTCTTTCATGTGGCTGATGCTTGCCACTCAGGCTGTCACCAAGAAATAAAGACACAGCTTTGATTACAAAGCTTTGATGTAAAATGGATAAGAGAATGCACAGTGTAAAACAAAAACACTTTAGCTTCTCAGCCTGGTTAAATTATGTGATCATGGGCAAATATTTCTTTTTTACCAAGACTCCTTTTTCTTAATTTTCACATTTGAGAGAGCCCTCAAAAACGTGTGTTCAGGATGTGTGTTATACAAAACCATATTGTTGTTTGATTATTAGTATATAATGTTGCTCCGTCTGAAATAAAAATTTGCACCACAAACGTAGGGTGCACATGACGGTTGACTTGCCTCTTAGTTCACTAATGGCATTGCAAGGAGGGAGCTGGTGGGGGGGCAGAAATGCTGTTAAGTTAATGTTAAAAAACGATCACTTTTAACGAATACTTGTCAATCAATTGGGTTAATCAGCATTACTGAAACGCATCCACATGTTAAAGAATATTCGGCCAGATTCATCAAAGTAAAATCGGCTCGCAAAGGGCCAGATTCTGAGAATCCGGCCCTTTGCGAGCGCTATTTTTGCATTTGGGATTCATCATCCCAATTGCAAAAATCGCAATTACAGAAATGGCCAAATTGCGAAGAATCGCATTTAAGGAATCTCAATTAGAGATTCCTGAAATGCTATTCATGAAACTTTCTATAATTGCGAATTCGCAATATGGGACCGCTATTTACCGCGAAGTGTAACTTTGTGGTAAATAGCGAAAACTTAGAATAATGCAATTTAGTGCATTTTTCTAAGTTGTATGTTACACACACACATGTCCTTTGGACATGTGTGTGCGCAACACCTGTGTACATTTGCATTTCAGGGGTGCTACAGGGTGTCCTTTCGACACCCTGGCACCCTTGAAATCGCTTCCTTATTTGCGATTCGCTAATTGCTAATCCCAAATAAGGAATGACTCCCCAATCATTCCTATGGGCCTTGAGGCCCATAGGAATGAATGGGAAAGCCATTCCTTATTTGCGATTAGCAATTAGCTAACCGCAAATAAGGAAGCAGTAGAAATCGCAAAATTAATTGGGATTTCTACATGCATCCCGTTTTGCGAGTCTTTAATAGCGATTCCTTAATAATCGCTATTAAGGACTCGCAAAAGTGGACAATGATGAATCCGGGGGATTCTTTTTTCATTTTGAAGCGCCTTCATCAAATGTTAACATGATGTTTGTTGCTTGACTTACATGCTAAATATTTTCAGGGCTCAGCTTGTGCTCTTAGAATTAAGCCAGACCCCTGGCTCGGCTCAGGCTCGGCTGGCTGTTCATTTGTTGGCTACACCACCCCTATTTTTGCTGTAGTCTGCAGTGGTTTGGTGTTCACCTCCAGAGTGGCATGTCTCAGTGGCTTGGCACTGGGCCTGAGAGAATTCAGCGTCTAGGGTAGCATTTTCAGTAGTCAGCAGTAGTCTGGTGACTTTACCTCCAGAGTTGCATGACTCGGTTGTTTTGCACAGGGCTAGCTAACTCGACTTCTAGACTGCCTGTCGCAGAAGTCTTACAGTTTTTGAGCGTATTCCACCTCTGGGGCTCCGCCTCTCCTGTTTGGCTCAGGATTAGTCTACATTTCACCTATTAGGTTACATGTCCTGGTAGAGTGGCACAGTATTGTATGTCACTATTGTGAAGGTCCATAGTTTGCGGAGTTTCGCTATGCGTAACTCCGAGAAGTGACGAAAAAACTCAGTGGAGTTCCGCAAGTGGTAGAGTGCAGGGCTAATTACTGTACGCGCTGATCTTCCTGCTGATCGGATAGAAATTCTAACCGAGCCCCAGCTTGTGCTCGCCAACAGCCCGTTCGCAAACGCGAGCGGGGAAAAACTCTGCTGCACTACGCGAAGTGGAGTTTTCTGCACTCCGTGAGCTCCGCAGAGCACGAAGTGCAGAAAACTCTGCAAACTCCGCTAACGGAGCGGAGTTCACCACCCAGGCCTACTACTGTGGCTGCCTGTCACAGCGGTATGGCTCAGTCTTTGTTGCACTTCACCTCTAGAATTGCATGTCTTGGTGGTTTGGCACAGGGCTAGCTAGCTCGGCTCCCTGCACTGCCTTTCACAGTAGGCTGACACCGCGTTTGAATGTTTTCCACCTCCAGGTCTGCTCTCCTCATGGTTATCTAGGGGATAGTCTGTATTTCACTTCTAGGGCTACATTGCTCTTGGTTTGCTCCTCTCGTGGTTTGCCTCGGGGATATTCTGTATTTCTCCTCTAGGTCTCCACCTCTCTTGGTTTGCACCTCTCGTGGTTTGCCTCAGACAGTCTGTATTTCACCTCTAGGGCTGCACTGCTTGTTTTTTGTACCTCTCGTGGTTTGCCTCAGGGATGGTCTGTATTTCACCTCTTGGACTGCACCAGTCGTGGTTTGCACCTCTCGTGGTTTGCTTCAGGGATGGTCTGTATTTCACCTCTAGGACTGCACCGCTCGTGGTTTGCACCTCTTGTGGCTTGCCGCAGGGATGGCCTGTATTTCACCTCTAGGGCGGCACTGCTCGTGTTTTGCACCTCTCGTGGTTTGCCGCAGGGATGGCCTGTATTTCACCTCTAGGACTGCACCGCTCGTGGTTTGCACCTCTTGTGGCTTGCCGCATGGATGGCCTGTATTTCACCTCTAGGGCTGCACTGCTCGTGTTTTGCACCTCTCGTGGTTTGCCGCAGGGATGGCCTGTATTTCACCTCTAAGACTGCACCGCTCGTGGTTTGCACCTCTTGTGGCTTGCCACAGGGATGGCCTGTATTTCACCTCTTGGACTGCACCGGTCGTGGTTTGCACCTCTCGTGGTTTGCCTCAGGGATGGTCTGTATTTCACCTCTAGGACTGCACCGCTCGTGGTTTGCACCTCTTGTGGCTTGCCGCAGGGATGGCCTGTATTTCACCTCTAGGGCTGCACTGCTCGTGTTTTGCACATCTCGTGGTTTGCCTCAGGGATGGTCTGTATTTCACCTCTAAGACTGCACTGCTCGAGGTTTGCCTCAGGGATGGTCTGTATTTCACCTCTAGGGCAACACAAAATGACCGAGGTTTACGAACGATTCAAAATTGATGAAACCTCAGGGTCATTAATGTGGACATCTATTCCAAACAAGATACATAAATGGAACAATGAGTCTGAATAATACAGAAATCACTCCCAAAAGGAAAATCAATCACTAATGAAATAGATGGAATTGTCGACATTTCGGTCTTTTTTGTGTAAGCATCCCTGCTTTAGACCATCTTCAGGACGATGAGTTGAAAGTGTTGAACGACCATAATGAGCAATCCAAATAGAATGTCTATTCCTGGCTAAGTCTGTAAATGGTTAGGATCTTACCTGTCACTGACTCCGGAGAAAAAACTAGTAAAAAGCTCTGGATTTATTATATGTCCAAATGAATTGTTAGGCTTAGCGTAAAGCAATCAACAGGGATTTGCTTGAATACGGGCTCGCAATCGTCGAACTTGAAATAGTGCGCTGTTCCTCCGATGTACCACTGTCTCTGCAGACACAGCAGTACATCAGAGGAGCAGATTGCAGCCCGTATTCAAGTAAATCCCTGTTGATTGCTTTACACTAAGCCTAACAATTCATTTGGACATATAATAAATCCAGAGCTTTTTTACTAGCTTTTTCTCCAGAGCCAGAGCCAGTAATAGAAATACCATTTGGAATGCTCATTAGAGTCGTTCAACGCTTTCAACTCATCGTCCTGAAGATGGTCTAAAGGATGCTTACACCAAAAAGACTGAAACGTGGACAATTCCATCTATTTCCTCAGTGATTGATTTTCCTTTTGGGAGTGTTTCTGTATTATTCAGACTCATTGTTCCATTTATGTATCTTGTTTGGAATAAATGCCCACATTAATTACCCTGCGGTATCATCCATTTTGAATCGTTTGTAAACCTCGGTTATTTGGGTTGCTTTAGTCTTGTGTACCCTTTCTATTTTTCATTATAAAAATTTGATTTCTGAAAAATCCACACGTTTCAAGAGTATCTTTGACAGATCTATTGGGAAGAAATTAACGGTAGGTTACAGTTGGAACCTATATACATTGTTGTATGTTTTAATTGTTAAACTGAGTGGGAAGAAAGAAATCCCTTGAAGGCACATTAACCTGCTAGTACATACATTACCCAAGGCTCCAAAAGTCAATTGGGTTCCCCACTTTTTCAAGCTGTCAATAGGTTGAGGCATCCCAGAAACAGCTCAGACCTAGTTTGTTAAACCAGGTCCTGACATGGCAGATCCAGGGAAATGTATCTAGTCCCAAAATTTCTCTTAGAACCTATTTGTAACAGGTGAGTTCTTTTGTGACCCATAAACAGACCCAGAATAATAAAGGTCTCAATGCAGCTGGGTGTTCTATCTTCCTAATGCCCATGTCATAATACTCTGGTGTCATAGGTGTACGATTGGGCAGGCAGAACAGTATCCTTACAAATGTGTTTTCATCTGTGGTAAGTGTGCCCATGTCCCCCCCCCCAATTCCTCCACGTAAGGGCTGCTGTTTGGACCCTGTATTTGTAAACCTCCAGGGCTGGCGACACTGCTTTAGATTTAGTAGATTAGTGCCTTTTTACAATGGACATAGGGTGTGTAACAAGACAGCTTTAGATGTATTTATTTGTGGTTTCCAGGACTGTTTTGTATCTAATGTAATACCAACAGAGCTAAAATTGGCTACATACTCTAGTTGTTGATTTTGGACAGTGACGTTTTTCCTGTCAGACTTATGCGGTCTTACGGCCATGTGGTTTGTTTTACTGGACTTAATTTCAAGGCACTTTATGGTACAATAATTGTTAACTCTGTCTAATAGTCTTTGCAGCCCCTTTGGTGTCTGGGATAAGAGGATGGTGTCATCCACAAATAGTAATGCAGGTTGCATGTCGCGGTATTGGATTGTATTTCCCAATTATGGCTGCCGCGGCAGGAGTTTGCTCAGTGTTTGTTGCATTACACCTCTAGAGTTATATGTTTCTGTGGTTTGGAGTAGGGTTAGGTAGCAATTGATCACTTCTAGCTTTGCATCTTGTGGTTGGTCGTCTGACTCGGTGTTGGCATGTACAGCATCTTTTCAACTGCTTGTGACAGTCGGTTAACTTGAGTTAGACAGTTTTGCCTCTGAGCCTGCATGCCTCAGTAGGGTGACACAGGCTGAAGGGTATTTCACCTCTACGACGGTATACAGCAGTGCTTTGGCATACGGCTAGATTTTCTTCTCTGTAAGCACTAGTAGCAATATGTCTCAACTCATTGCAACATGGCAAGTGTTTGCTGGCCTGTGTCTGGGTGTCTCTGTGTATGTGGCCAGTGATCGGTATGGTTTGTTTACAATTGCAGCAAATTGTGTTTTGGTAGTTAGGGTGATGGCACAGATACATGGGTAATGGTTTTGCCCGAGTAAGCAACTACAAACATGAATAATTTGTTTTTGTAAAATATACAGTGTTGCAACACAGGATATGTGAGCTGTATTAACTAGCACACAAACCATCCAATGGAAAAACATAATTGTTAACGAATCCTGGAATTTTTGGGGGGAAATTTCCCATGAATTAAAAAAAAAGGTGGAAAAGTGCTGCCAGATGGACCCAATTAAGGCAAAAAGCTAGCAATACCATATTACTTAAATAACATGGCTCTGTTCAACCGCCACATTTCAATGACATATATTTAATTACCTCTCACCCCCTTTTCTCTGGAACCATGTAGCACACCTTCTTTGTCTGCTCTGTTTTCTCTCTGGAGTTTCCCCTCTGTGAACAAACAAGCTGCTTCAATAAAAGTTTTGTTCACAGAATATTTCTCCTGGCTCTCTCTGTTCCAGCCGGGACCTGAGGGGCAGTCACCTGGCCATCAGTTAAGTAAACCTGTTAACATACCTCGCATTGCTCGTATCTCATTCCCAGGGCGGAACGGAGAGGGAGCCCCGAGCGGTAGTTTGGACACAGGCTTTAGAACACCCGCCCAGGCAGCGTGAGAGCTAGAGCGCTGACCCGGAGACTGGACCCGCGCCCTCAGGCCTGCGAGGTTCAACCTCAGAGAGCTGCTGAGGGTGGGCAGTAGCTGCAGGACACAGGGGTCACCACTCAACCATGTCAGTCAGGAGGTAAGCAGAACACCACAGATCCCCATTAGGGAGGCTCCGCTATCCACTGAAGGGGGCTTCTCGCTTTCCATTAAGAGGGTGAAAGCACTCAACCTCGGGACACAAAAAGACCGCCTGAAACCCAAAGAATACGAGACGGACAGGAGGCGTGGGTAGAGGCAGGCGGCACTGAGCCTCTGCACATCTGTGCAGGCCTGGCGGCACTGAGCCTCTCTGCACATCTGTGCAGGTCTGGTTTTGCACGAATTTACATATTCAAACCAGAGCTGCTGGAAAGGCCAATGCTTGTTGTCAATGTGTTTGAGCTCTCTGGACATAAACATTTCCATCTCTGGTTTACTATGGGGAGGGTGTATTAAGGTCAGGATTTTGAAGGGAATGAAGAAGTGGCCTGATCAGTTTAATTTGACAGGTTGCAAGTGGTGTTTCATTAAGGAATTCAAGCTCAGGGTAGGGCCGGAAGTGTTGGTAAGGAAGATGCAATGTTAGACTAAATTGTTGTCTAGTCAGTCAGTCATTTAACTTTCACCATAAAAGTAATAAAGCAAATAACACAATCATACATCACATGAGAAAATAGATTAAAAATCACAAACTACGATGCAACATCTCTATTCCCAGAATTAAAATGCATACCTACAAGCTCGAAAGTGAAAACACCTTATCAATACTCCATTAGGACCTAACATAATGGTAAAATCAATCTATTGGCCAGCAGATAGATCCACATAGAAATTTCATAAATTACATAAAAGTGTTCACACAATAAAATATAAAATCGTTCTTCTGCGGGCTGTACAGTAAGGGAAGAAAATCAGGTTTAGATTATACATAAAATATCACAAGACTATCATTTCTTAAACTGAAACACTCTCTTTCCTCATTTTTCAAGGGCATGTAATGAAACTTTTCAATGCAATGCAGGCCTCTGAGGAGCCTAGATGCTGTAGACAAATCATGTCCATCCATGTTATAAGTTCTAAAGTGTGCGGGTCGAAAAATAGGGGCTAAAAAGTGTAAATGCCACGTTCTGTACAATGCAAAATAACAAACAAGCATTTACAATGCAATGGTCTCGGCATCATTAAAGGTAGAGCTATTGGCATTGCTCATGACATTTCTTTTTTTTTCTTTAAATCATAAATAAATGGCATTGTCATTTACATTGCCAATACACAGCACTCTGCACTCAACAGCACACAGCACTCTGCACTCAACAGCACACAGCACTCTACAGCACACAGCACTCTGCTCTCAACCGCACACACCACTCTGCACCTGCACTCACTGCTCTGCACACTTACTACTCTGCACTCACTACTCTGCACTCACTACTCTGCACTCACTACTCTGCACTCTGCACTCACTACTCTGCACTCACTACTCTGCACTCTGCACTCACTACTCTGCACTCACTACTCTGCACTCACTACTCTGCACTCTGCACTCACTACTCTGCACTCACTAGTGGAGAAGCGTGGCTCAGTGGTTAGAGGTGGCAAACCCGGAAGCTGAGATCGGCCGTGGACCAGGGTTCGATTCCCCGCCTCGGTGGGTCTCGGGCTCAAAAATTCCACGGACTCGACAATTCTCGCTCCGGTGCCTACTCGACTCACGGGGTCACACTCTGCGACTCTGGGCAATAGCTTGCTTAATCTCCACTACGGCCCCTCGCGGCGGGATGCCTGGCTTTCACCTTGTGGATACCCTGCCGGGGTATCTCACAGGGGAATACCAGGACGGGTTCCCTAAGCAAGTGCCTTGAGACCCCTGGGTGATTCGTGCGCTATATAAATCGAAATACATTTACATTTACATTTACACTACTCTGCACTCACTACTCTGCACTCACACTCTGACAACTTAGGGATAAAAGTACGTCAAAGATGACCTTTTCCAGACACAACACCAGTTTGGGTTCAAATAAATAGGGCACCTTTGTGAAATAAGGATCAATGATATTCGTTGCACAAGGCAATTCTCCGAGGTTTAAAAGATGCTGAGAGCATAATGACCCATCCACCTAAGAAAATGTAGAGAGGACGATTGCAGCCGGTGAGCTCGGTAATCCACGGTCAGCCGGCAGGGCCAGCTTCACGGCAAGAAGAGGTTCTAGCTGTGCTTTAGGAGCTACTTGGGGTTGCCTGGTGAAGTGGAGAACCTTGGCACTAGAGTCCTGCGGCCTGCCTACTCGCAGGCAACTATAATGTCTACCCATGATCACGTTGCGGCTTGGGTATGCTAGAAAAAAGAGTACGAAAAAAAAAAAACAAGAAGCTTTAACTTCAGAAAGAAAAAAATGAAAATCACGAAAAAACAGTTGCTTCGCGGAAAGAAATTACTCGGGACGCCCACTACCTTGAGAAAGGCCTTCCTAGAAAAAACAAAATATACATGTTGCTTTTGTATCGGTGAACCTTTAACATGGATTTACAATCCAAACAGCAAGCTCCAAAGAAACAGTTGCATTTATCATACAAGTAAAAGCAAAGTCACGAAAAAAAAATTATTTTAATAATTGATGCAGGCATTCTGAATGCTTCTGCACAGACCATCAGCGGCGTGTAGACTGCATTAATACTGCTTAAACATTGGGACTTGTCAGTATGGCTAACTCGATTTCAGAAATGTTTGCTGTATCCGGCCCATCGAAACAGTAACAGCAGCAACGTATATTTTAATGTAGTGTATTGCAACATCTATCTATCAATCAACGAATCAATCAGTCAGTATCTGAGTAGCTCTCTCATCACCACGGGTGTATCCAGGCGCTGTACATAGCTAGCTGCACTGCGTGGGGTCTGAGGTTGAAAGGGTGTCTTTGCTTTTGAGCCTGAGTGAGAAGTCTTTCTATGGAGTGTGGGGACCTCTGAGGCGCCGTTATCGCGTCATGGGACACAGCGCTTAAAAGCAGTGTGCGGGATGAAGAGGTGTGAGGGACGGACCTGCAGGTTACGGTTTTGAGTAACCTGGCAGCTTGGAGCAGCTCTGCGGGGGAGGGGCAGTGCCACCGCACATGCCAACATTTTAACTAGCAGAGAGGGAGATTTTGAAAACAAATATGGGGGGGGGGGGCTGCATTTTTCCCTTTCACTGAAGCAGAGACAGCGCTAGGGCACCTCTATAAAAATTGTTCGTTTCTATGCGCCACCGTCACTGGCAGGCCCCCTAGGCAGGAGACGCTGGGTGCACATATGTAAGGTTGAAGTTACCCGAGCCTCCCACCTGGAGACCACGCTCCCAGCTCAGCCTCCCCGAACCCGTGCCACCCTCGGCACCCCCTCCCTTCACAGCACCCATCATGATTCACAGCTTTCCAAGGCTGAGCTTTGGACACACAAGGACCGGAGGGGGGGGACGGGCGCTGCAGGCTGGTGGGTGAGCCCTGGCAAATCTATTTCAAGCCTGGCTATACTATTTTAAGAGAAGAGGCCTTCTAAAGCTCACCCTGCGAAAATAAATGATTCGAGGCGCTGTGCCAGTCGGATTACAGCGTGTATTCCAAGCAAAGGAACAAGTTAGGCAGGGCATAGCCTCGCCTCAGAAACCACGTCTTGGCGCTATATTTGAGCTCAGACATGTGCACGAGTTGCCCATACACGTGATCCCTGGTGGATGGAAAACGTGAGCACGACTCTCTTGTGCACCATCTAGTGGGACCACCCCTCGGGGGGGGGGAGTGGGAGGGGGATGTAAGGAGGGGGAGCTGTAGGGAAACCAGCAAGTATTTGGCACATACATTAAGAGTTTTTCGTGGTTCCGGTCACATTCGCCGTGTTTCGGGTCCGTCTCCTGAGGGTTTTTTTGGGGTGGAGTTTTATATAGCGCTAACTAGACCTGGAGGTATCAGAGCGTTTTACACGAGAAGCAGTTACGTTACAAAGGGACGCCTTCATTTTATGTTAGGCACGGGGAGTTTAAATGATGTTGAGCGTCCCTGCCGAGACTCGAACCCAGTTCCCTAGCTCCAAGGTTCCAGGTTCTAGAGTTAAAGCCCCACATTCCACCAAATAACTCTTTTTTTCACAACAAAGATTGTAATTGTGACAATGGACCAAACACTGGTGTTTGCACCGACAGAGAGCTGGGGCTGAGGGGACTAGTGCCACAGCTACGCTGATGCCCCCCAAGCACTGACCATCGGCCTGCGGGGTGGCGAGGATGGGCCAGGCCGCAGGGCACGAAGTGTGAGGGCACAGACCCGTCCCTCAAAGAGTGCAGAGGGCACAGTGGGCCTGAGAGGGTCTGAAAGAAGGGCCGGACAAGAGCTTTCGTTGGGGCACTCAGATGTGTGGGCGAGGAGCCACGCCCCTTGGCACTGCCACTCGGTTCTCCCTTGGCAGAATGGCAAAATACCTCTCCGTAATTTAAGGTGGTGAAATTATGTTTTCACCATGGCGGCCACGGGAAAGGTCATGATGAAATCTGCTTTCCAGATAGCAAGGTGGCTTTCACGTCCCTTTTCAGCACCAGCCGAGATTTCTGGTGAGGGCTAAAAATAATAAAACGTTGATGTAATTTGATTCTGCCAACGGAAACACATCTTGACCCTTTGTTTGTAAGGTTCAAATTAGTTAAATGAAAAAATGGAAATGTTGCATAAATGGTTGGACGCAGCTGAATGTTGAGGCTGCGCTGACAAATGTTTTTCGATATGTGAATACTCTATGTCAGCAACAATAAAACCAATTTCAAAAAAAAATAAAAAAATAATAAAACGTGTTTGTCCTAGAATGCGTAATAGCAGAGGGCGTGCCCCTTCTACCCACCGTGACGGTGCTGCAGGCTGAGAAGTGGGGACGGAATGTGATGGAGCATATTGTGGCCAGTTTCACCGACCACCCGCCTCCCATACGTTGGTAATAGCAGCAGCTGTGGCTCACACTGCGGCTCTGTTCCTTTGAGAGCAGGCTGGCACAGATAACGCAGCCATGTTTGTTTACGTCTCCAGCAGCAGCGAGCGTTTAACTCCCCCGAACCATCTAAAGCACTACCACAGTTAAGGCAGCCATGCTTGTTTACGTCTCCATCAGCAGACATTATTCACGTTTCAGGACGGAGGAGAGCTGCGGGCGAAGGGAGGGGGGGAGCGGGACGGAGGAGAGCTGCGGGCGGAGGGAGGGGGGGAGCGGGACGGAGAAGAGCTGCGGGCGGAGGGAGGGGGGAGCGGGACAGAGGAGAGCTGCGGGCGGAGGGAGGGGGGGAGCGGGACAGAGGAGAGCTGCGGGTGGAGGGAGGAGGGACGAGCAGAGCAGCTCTGGAAACCGCCACCGTCTTTCTCCGAGGCAAAGCAGAAATGCCTCGGAGAAAGCATGGTAATTTTCGCATTCGGGGGCGTGTGTTTTGTTGTTCTGAGTGACGGGTGACGTCACTGGCGAAAGAACAGCAAAATGTACGCCCCCCAAATTCGAAAAAGACGGAGCCTATTCGGAGGGACAGCTCTCTCCTCCAATGGCTGGCCTCCGTTTAGGAAGCCAGCCAATGGGAGAGAGGCAAAAACAGAGGGGGGACAAATAGTCCACACTAAGCAACATTAAATCTCGGTACTTCCGGTTCTGCCTTCGGCAGACCGGATATTACCTCGACCTAAAAAGTAAGTAGTGCTTTGGGGGAGCAATTAGCAGATGGGCAATTCGGAAGGGATGGGAACCACACGCCCTGATGAGAGAATGTTAAAATAAAGTGGAGGATGCCAAGGCGAAAACGGGTTCAATATAATTTGTATTGCGGGAACTGTGTGATAATCAGGTAATGTTCCAGACTAAAGTTTGGGAGCCAATACAGAATCATTCACCACTGGTTACAATCATTGGACTTTGGCATGACACTCACTGTGCGATTGTTAAAAGATAGAGACCTAAGTCTGGCCTTGTCAATTCCCTCGATTAACTCAGGGTTAGAGAAGAGCTCCAGGACTCCCCTTTTCGTCAAGAAAACCACAACGTAAGCAAGCCAGGGGACACTAGCCATGTCCTCCAGGGCCAGGCAATTAATCTTGAGAAGCTGCCTCCGGTGTTTGCCAGATCTTAGGCCACAGTAGCAAAAGAGAAAGGCTTATTGCGTCCTCCAGACAATTCATCCCAACCTTAATGTGACATGTATATGGGGTCTGAGGGAATAGCGAGGAGTCTCCGTAAGAAGCTGTTTTCAACCTTTTGAATAATTTCGGGATTAGAGTACCTCCATACTCCTTCTCCATAAATGTCTACAGGAATATATAAATGGGTAGCAACTCTCTAACAGGGCTGTGTCCCAACTTGGTAGGTAACAAAACGAGAGTGCTTCAACCACTCTGGAGAGTTGCTGCAATCTCAGGGCCTCATTTATGAGGTTTTACCGTAGGGCAGCGCCGCAAGGAATCTTGTTGCGCTGCTAAACATCAAAACAAAAGGGAAGGAATGTACCGTATCTACGAGATACAGTGAATTCCTGTCCTTTTCCCCTTCGCCGGCGCACAATGGGCTGCCATGCGCCAACACAGGCACCCTTGTACCATGGTGCAAGGGTGTCTGCATTGTAGGGGTGATTGTTTTTGTGCAGGAAGGGACATCTTCCTGGACAAAATCAATCAATTCAGGCGATTTCCTCTTTCTATGTGTGCTGCACATAGAAAAAGGAAAGCACGAGGAGAAATAAAAACAATTCTCCTCGTGGAGCCTCCCTAACGCCACCCCTGGGGTTGCGTTAGATTCTGATGCATTCCCAGGTATACGATGTCTCATAAATCTGGGAATGCTTAAGATTACATGGAGGTTGCGTGGGAACCCACAGCAACACCCATGGAACGCCATTTTCACGCAGTGTTCTGCATGAAAGGGGCACATATTTACATGGTCGTAAACAGCCATGTAAAGTGGCTTTACGTGGCCTTCTAAAAAAGTGACGTTCCAGCGGCACAAAAGTGCTCATAAAAAAGGCCCTCAGAGTCAATAAAGAGCCCCAATTATTGTCCGAATCAAAAGAAATTCCTAAACAGTTGAACTTTTTCACTTTGACAACAGGTAGTCCATCTATTGCAAGTACTTTGGTTTTAGTACGCTTATGACTGCTAATCGCAATGAAGGATTTAGTGCAGTTTACCTTTAGGTCTAGGTCACTCATAAAAGCGCAGAGTATTTTTGTCCAATGTATTGAGGAGTGATTTGTTTGGTTGTTTGTCAGACTATCAAGGTACAAAATATTGACTTGCAAAAATATTGACTCTAGAATAATGGTTACCACTATATTGTGAAGGAAAGTATATATAGGCAGGTGTAGATGTACTATTCTTAACTCCATTTCTACTTACTTTGGTGCAACTTACCTTGAAAATCTGAGTATCATTATTCATTCAAAATCTTTATTCGGTCTTTCAGACAGAAGAAAAAAAACATAAAAGCACATTGGTCAATAAAAAATATTACACGATAAAACATATTATACAGCATAAAATACCCAATTAATATGAAATATATTAATAAAAACAATCACAGATTGGCAGGTGTAAAAATTACAGCGGTACTTAAACAGTTAGCGTATCATTAAGGTAAGCAGATGTGAAATAAAGAATATTACATCTACACTTCAGACTTGGCTTGATGAACAGACGAAGATGCAGCAGAGTCCCTGGACCCACTGTTAACCTAGATACAACTACTGGATCCCTGCTTGGTGGGCGGGCTGGACAGGGAGGGTCCAGGAACCCCCTCCCCCTTTATTCTGGCCTCCCCTGCGCGCCCTGGGTCACACTAGCAGAGCATTACCTGGATTGACCCTCAGGAGCCTGTCCCGATGGGACTGATTGGAATACAGCGGCTAAGTTTATGGTTATTGGGTAGGAGGGAGGGAAGAGTTGTCGGTGGGATACTGAGGGCGGGTGGTTGGGAACAAAACTGATATTATATGGAGTTATGAGAAGGATTGTACTAGCCAGATTATTGTGAATTCAAAATAGTGTCATGGATCACAGACTCATGTATCACGTGGTTGTTCTCCACACTGCAATGTCACGAAGACGCGTGGCAGAAACTACTACTGATCTACATGTATACATGTAATCCAAAATGTAAGACAATGTTTATCCCAAAACTTTAATAAAATTGTGTTAAAAAAATCAGACTTGGCTTGATGTTAGAGGTTGATATTGTTGCAGATTGATAATAAAAACTCTATACTCTGATATACCACCAGGACTTGGTGTCTTTTTTCCCAGGGGCAGATGAAATCTCCAAGACAAATCTTATTACATTTAACAGATTAATAAAGTGTATCTAAATAAAGAACCAAAATGCACAATTTCAAAGTTTAACATGTTCTGTAACTGGGAAGTAATTTGAAATTGGAGGCTAAAAATTAAGTTACTATTCTCAGATTAATTTGTGAGAGCAGTGTAAGTGCATCAGACAGAATGGTGTATGGGGTTTGAGTGGCCTCAAATGAATTTAAAAATGCTCCAGCCATCTGATTAAAATTGCAATTTTGATTTTTGTTATATTTGATTCTGAATTAAATCAATTATTACATAATTTGTATATTTTTTGGGGTGAATGCTTATTTGTGTATTGTTTAGCGGTTCAAATCATCGAAAATGCTTTAAGCCAAGTTCCCCGGCTTGCAGTAACAACTCAGTGGGGGTCCCTGATTCCAAAAATAATAATTCAGTAGTGGGTCCCCGGTTTCCAGTAATGATTAAGTAGGGGTCATCAGAAGTCAAAAGGTTAAGAACCACCAAGTTAATCTGTTTGCATGTAGGGAACTCCTTTTGGATAGAGGCAATCCACAAGCATTTTTTTCTACTGACACGCCGGATGCTTTCTCCTAGTGGCTAAATAGTGGTTTAGAGAAAGAACAGAACCAAGTTTCCATGAGTGCAGTAGTGTCAAGGTGACAGTGGTGGATGAAGGAAGTTGGAAGCTGAAATATAACCACATACCTACAGTTCAGGGCAGCTTCTATATGACGCGTAGGAGACAGAATTCTTCAGAAGTAGGTGTCTTGCGTGAGGTTTGATTGGGGGGGCAGACCACGGGAGGCTAGTGCTTTTAGATTGTGGTTTGTAATTCTTGTATGATCTCATGTAGATGATCAAGCTTCAGTGTGATGTCTCCTTTTGGAGAGCTAATAAGAAGTGTGCTCAGGTCACTTGTAAGTGGCTGTAGTGAAATATGTGGTGGATGATAGCACCCCTCATGTGAATGAAACCTAAAGCTGGTCGAGTTCTTCTGTGCAGAGCCGCTCTGTGTGCTGTTCTTTTGGTGGAGCAGGACTGGAAAAGGTTTGATGTCAGAGGAAGGGTGTGTTGATGGCTACTGGGAGGGATGTGGGTTTGGTCCTTGACTGTATGTCAGTTTGTGTCAGTCTTGAAGTACCTTTGTTCCCTTGTTTTGGTCCACACTCATTTGATTTATGCTGCCGTTATGGTGGCTGTTCTTTCCCTGTGGATTTTGTGATCTAATGAGAAACAGGAAGTGGAGGAGGGTGAGCTTGTCGTTTAGTAGTCAGTGTGAGTGTTCCTCTCCCTGGTAGCTTTGATGGCCTTCTCAGTCTTAAAAACGTGCTGAAGATATGGAATTTGATGTCTGAGAATTGGATATCTTGCCCGTACCATTCTCATAAAGGATGACGCGTATCCTACATTTCTAGTATTAATAACCAGGGCTGTCACAAGGTAGGAGCAGAAGGGATCATTCGCACCAGGTCCTGCCCTTTGAAGGGCCCCACCAGCATGGGCCATCCTTTCCAAGCAGAACCGATTCCAAACAGGATAGAGCAGTGTATTCTTCCCACAATCTGATTACAGCTGTACGAGAAATGTGGCTATGATTGTAGCTGGCTGGAGGTGCCTTATCTGCTTCAAAACAGGCGGGGGGCTTTCCTGCTGTGTCCGAGTTCAGAAATTAAAAAGAAAAGGTTTCTTTATTTCCTCCCCTCACTTTTGTGAACCCCTTTTCAGCGCAGAGTGGCATGAAGGAGCCAGCCTGCAGTGTAATGCATTCACCTTCATCAATACTGTCGAAAACAGTAAATGTCCACGCTTCAGCCTGTTCTGTGTCTGCCTTTGACTAGAAGCATGTGCTCTTGATATGGGGAGCGAAGCACTGGGACCCATTTTCATTTTTAGGTCTGGCTAACATTATATAAATGCTGTACTAATAGTGGCTTAAAGTCAGCCCTCCTCATCCTCTTGTCTGTTGTGTCATTCACTTTAGATTCCACCCGCTACAGCATACAGCATATAGAAATTAGTTTGCCCACCCCAGCCATCGCCTAACTTCACTGTGAGTGGCAGAATTTTGTTCTTTTATATGGAACTCATCCATACACAAAGTGGTTGGCTTTATGCTAGAGGCTACTATGGAAATGTGTACGTTTGGGATAAAAACAACATTTTTGATCTTAGCCATTTTTGTATATTGGCTATGGCCTGGTAGCTCCTCAACAGTAAATGTGTGTCCAAGCAATGATGAATCAAGCATGGGCAATTCCAAAAGTCTGTAAGCCAATGACAGACCTATTGTCTTCACGTATACTTGTTGCACTTTTATTTAAGCAATGCATTTATTTACAATCCCTAAAACAACAGAAATGTAATATAAGCACTATAGGAATACAATTTTGAAAACCAGCAGACTTCCCAGGCCTCAGAAGAGCAGCTGTTCCTCTTGCCTCATTTCTGACCAGCAATAGACTGTTCTAATGCTTCTAATATGGCCTGAATATAAATACAACTAACTCAGCTCTGTGTGAATTAGTAAGAAAAAAAATAAAAAATGTACCCACACTAACGCCAATTGCAATATTTGAATGATCCCACTAGCAGCAAACTTACCAAGGAAAAGCAATCTTACAAATTCCCCTTTCTTCAACAGCCTTAGAAAAGCCAAACCTAGGCTACCTATTGCAAACTATGTACTTGTTGTCTTCGTATATCAAGTAAAGCAACAATCAGCTGATCATAATTAATATAACACAACAGCATACACATTATATGTATGGGACATTTCAATGTTGTGTTTAACCAATCATGTTTCTTGGAAGAGAACTGGACTGGAGCCCAGCAGTACTGTTGGCCCTAGACCCCGCAAAAGCTTCTGATAGGACTGGGGGTAACCTGAGATAATATGTTTTTTCAAGTTAGGGCCCTTTGGGTTCTTTGGAACTAAGACGAAAAAATGAGTTAATCAATCTAGGAGTGTGTGTCTTGAGGAAGAAAAAAGAGAATAGAACATGTCAGTTTTGCAGAAGCCTGGAATGGGACTGTGGTCTTTGTCATTCATTAAGATATCTGTGCGTCAAGGACGGGACATTGGAATGATCTGTTGAGTCCCCTTTTTAGATTGCCTTAAGAAAAAGGACAACTCCTTCCAGTAGTGACAGTGTTGGAAAGTGGGTTATTAGTAGTGGTAAATGTGTGTCTTCCACTGGCAATAAGGCCACTAACACTGTCTAGGGCCCAGAATAGCTCTTAGAAAATGATTCTCAATGTCAACCCTCTGAAGCTTGGCCGTGAGCAGGCAGGCTTACTTCAAAGACAGGTATGTAAAGCATTTAAAAACACCAATTCCGTCAATAATTAAGACACAACTCACAATAATAATCCAACACTTATATATAAAAATAGGAAATATTTTTATATTTAAAATTACATGAAAACCAATATAATGAACCGGAGATTTGATTTTTTAAAGATTTAGCACTATATAGCACATATGAACCTATGGTGCATATTGGGACATCTAGTTTTGCTAAACCTGGACAAAGTCAAAGTTTTAGGTGACCTCAAAGGATCCGTGTGAGGCTAACCCTCACAATAGGTCTCGGTCAAAGTTTTCGCCTTCTGACTTAGAAACTTTATTGCAGCTTTTCTGCCTGGGGTCCCTTGAAGGTCTTAGCCAGTCCGGATTTGGTGAGGGATCGCAGGCTTGCCTTGCGTCAAGCTCCCGGTCAAACTTATGGAAGTCAGATTTCCGGAGCTTCCTAGTGGGACTAACCAGAGATCCAGGCCAGCTCGCAGTTGAAGGCGGGCATCTTGACTTTCACAGTTAGTATAGGTCACCTTTTCTACATTCGGACTTAGAAACTTTTACAGAGCTTTTTCTCCCGAGGTCCCCTGATGCTCTTCATCAGGCCGGATTCAGCGAGGGTTTGCTGGTTTGGGTTTTGACTAGCTCCCCATCAAACTCTGAAAGTCGGACCTCCAGAGGTTTGAGACAGGACACGACTGAAAGACAGGTTGGCTAGCGGTTGAAGGTCGCTGGCTTGGCTGGCCAGGTCGATTCAGTCCACTTATAGAACTTTTTTCCAAAGTTGCTTCAAACTTCTGGAACTTCTTCCTGAAGTTCCTTTGAGGGTCCCAAAGTGTTCAAAGCTTACTCCAAGGGTTTGGAAGCTCCAAGATGGTCCTTGAAAGTTTGGGATCCCAATTCCCACAATCCACATGGGCAAAACCCTTACAAATCCACTATTAGTAGTCCAGGCTGGGGATTCTTGGTGATGATGGTCCAGGTGAGATCTGTTGACCTGTAGATTGCAGGGACTCCACTCTTCAGTCCTTTGAAGCAGGTTTAATCCACAGGGCTGTAGTTCCAGATAGTGCAGCAGGCGCAGTCAGAGTGCAGGGCCTGGTTGGAGCATAATTAGACTTCCAGCATGGACCCTTCATCTTCCTTTATTTTCAAGCAGCAGATCGAAGAGGCACTTTCCTTCTCAGCTACTTATTCAGTGTTTTCTGGGTCAAGCCGGAGGGTACTCCTGTCCAATGAGGTGCAGTGCAACACCCCAGAGCATGACCATTTGCTCCAGAGTGTGGCACTATGGTCTCCCAGAAAGCACTATTCTTCCACAATTCAGTATGGCTGAATTCTCAGAAGCGAGGCAAGGGCTGGCTAATCCAGCCTCCAAGATGACTCATCTCCAGGTAGGTGGGCTTCACCTCTTTTGGCTGTCCCCTCCTCACTTTGAATAATATTGCTTACAACCCCTCCCCCTTGCTCTGCCATTCCTATGAAGCCGAACCCTCTACTCCCAAAATGGCTTTTTAACCCCAGTGGCTACTTATCACCTCATCAAAGCAGCTTGGCTAATCCACTTAACTCTGACCAATCAGGACAGGCCACTGAAAGGCTGAATTTTGGCTTACAGACAAGAACGTCTTATAACTTCTTGTCTGTATGTTTTAGGATAAATTCAACTATACCATATTGTTGGATGTATCAATGCCATTCTCCTAAGTCCTTGAATGATATTTTTCAGTTAATCCTGATGTTAGTTATTAATTAATAACTTATTGCCTTGTTAACCTATGTGGCTGGGAATATGCAATGGGGAAAGTGAACTGGGCATTTTCTCCACTACCAGGGCTTATAAAACATATTTGACAAGGACCGTACCTATATCTACAGGACTCCCCCAACCCCTGGAACACCTAGGAAAGACTTTAGGGGTTCTGAATATGTCAAAATATTGCAAATCCTCACTACACAGTGCTCCTAGCTCAAAAGTCGATTTTGCAAAGCACTTTACTACAATGTGGGAAGTGAAATGTGCAATTTCACTAAACCCAAGGCATATAAAAACTATTTTAGAAGGGTCCTCCTTATAAGTACCTGACCCCCTCCCCCCCGCCCCACTGGGACACATAGGGGAATAGGGAAGACTCTGGGGGTACCTAATAGGCCACAATATTGTAGTTTATTATTTTCTGAGTGCCCCAAACACCAAAGTCAAGTTTAGACACACATTGCATTTTTAAAGCAGCCCTGCTACACATGGCTGCTTTTAAATTGGCCTCATGCCCCAGCAGTGATCACATACAAGTACAGAAATGCTGCTGGCCTCTAAACTGCCATGCGCTATTGTATACTAGGGACGAAAATGTAGCTTTAACCCCCCTTCCCTATTGTGTACTAGGGCCTTATAGGGGAGGTCAAGTCAATCATAGGGGTACCCTAACCCATAGTGTACCCTAGTGTATGTAGGGGCTTTCACTGTCTTCTAAAGGTGTTTTCAGTTTAGCACAGGCCCTGGGCCTGGTTAAGCAGAGCCCAGTTACAGTCAGAGTCAGTTATCACCAGTACCATTCAGCAAAAAATGGAGATTTCAATTACAACACATAGGGTCACTCTGCCCAGAATAACATATATGAAAGGTATCAAGTATCTCCTTAAGAGGGGGTACAAAAAGGAGAAAACACCCATAAGGGGACAAGCCTTGCTATCTTATGTGTTTTGATTGAAGATGCAGAGTAATGGTGACGAGAATGCCAAGCACTAAACAACTCCTTCTGTAGGATCAGGAAGGAGAAACGAGCCAGATTCAAATCCAGAAGAATGTCCAATAGGAGTTACAGCTGCAAAAACCAAAGATCTGTAACAAAAATAGAAGCAAGGAGATGAAGAATGCAACAAAAAACAAGGGAATTAATGTATTGCGATGCTTCTTTAATTCAGGGCTGCCTCTGTATATATGGTTGAACAGGAACTGACATCACAGGAAAACGTCAATACTTCATCTTGAATTAGGATTTCCAGACCACATACTATGGACTGACCACAATCTTGGAAAGGGCTCATTTTAAGACTTGACCTGTTGCAGGGATTCTGCTCTGGAACAGAACTAAGCTTGTAACCATAGAACATGAGTATGTAGGGGCTGAGTCACCATACCACCTCAGTATCTATGAGTCCGAATCTGACAAGCTATAGTGCCTCACTTGCCCTCCTACTCATACCAGAGAAACAAGTGAATTGGCATCCCAGAACACAACACTCAACCCTCTCACGGATAGTGGTAACAGGACCCATCCTTTCGCGCTCTCACACGTACTTGTCCAAAATAAGATACCCAGGAGACACGAACGAAGTTTAGAATATTTATTCAAACTCTTGTGCTCTGAAATGCAGTATACATGCCACAATTAGAAAACAAAACCATGCAGAAAATCTTTTTAGCGTGGCTAATAATCCATATATCATGACAAGCCCTTTCATTTTATAGGACATAGTAACCTAAACCCCCCCCCTTGCTAATGAAGCTTAATGATTTTATATTAAAGATCCCTGGGTTTACTGGCAGACCTCTTACCTCAGCTTTCACAGATGGACTTTCTACATCTAAGCAGATGCAGTGCTCTTGTCTCAGAATTCCAGTTCCACACATGTGTTTTTGGCTCCTGTGCTAATCTATATGACAAGACATGTGGGCACATAAACAACAGTTGCATTCTTGTGTTGTGCTATGTCTAGGTGCTAGTGCCTGGCCAGAAAGAATAACAATGGACATTGTTGTTTGGGCTTTTCTGTCGCGTTCAGACTAAATCCCAGGAAAAGAACAGAACGTGAAAACATACGCAGGTTCCGTGTGAAAGTACAATGTGGCACAATAGCTAGAGTGTTTATGTAGTAACATGTGCAAAGGAAAGATAAGGCCTATAATGTGCACACTTAGGCTAACATAGGGAAAACTACAATGGGCCGTGCAAAAGACACACAATAGACCATGCCCTCACTCAGTAAATCATGACGCTGACTGCAGGAGCGAAGAATAAATCTGTCTTCCAGTTTAGGCATTTAGTGAATCCGCTGCCACCATAAGTGTCATGAGCACTGAACCGCTTGTGGGTCATCCCTCTGGGCAGCTTCAATGATAGAGATGCCAGGACAGTCGTAGCTGTGCGGGCAGTCAGCCACACACTGAGCACAGAATCTCACGATTAGCCTCTTGTCAACTCAGGCACTGCTTCTTCCCATAACCCTTTAACTTTAATCTGGTACTGATGAAACTACATGTCAAATGTTGGGGCTAAATGCTTATGATGTTTGAGGGTAGTTGTGAATAGGCCATGAGGACCTGGAACGCTGAGAGTTGCATCTGACATGAATCTCTCTTTGTTTTAGGGTTGGTGGCAGATCATGTATAAAGCATATATGCTATTACTCTTAAGATGCAGATTCAGTATGGGACAGCCGCAATTTGTAGTGTTGAGACATCCCTCAGTACAGAGAGACAAAATGAAGCAGAAAGATGTGACATTAGGTGTAAAAGGTATGATCAGTAGGACCTCTCATTTGGTTGACAACACATTGAGATGTAAAATTACCCTTGGTGCAACCTCAGCGAAATAATGGAAAACCATTAGGAACACAAATCATATTTACCTACACGACCACATTTAGATGAAAAATCAATTGTTGGTGGAAAATCACTCGTAGATACAAAGGATCAGCATTGTAGTATCACATTAAGGTATAAAATCACTTGTTAGGTGCAAAATCCCTTTTGCTGCAAAGTAACGAGCTTTGTGATCAGCCGCGGCCGGTGGTGGAAGTACCTGCGGGCGGTGACGTGGGGAGGGGGAGGGGCAGGGTGGGGGGTAATAATGTATGGATTACGGAGTTTAACAGGTAAGTTAACATATATATGAATAAAACGAATTTCTTTGCAAGCACTGCATCACCAAATGCGATGCAGTGCACGCAACAAATTTAGTTTTATTTATTTATATGTTTACTTACCTGTTAAACTCCCTAATCCATACATTACTACCCCCCAATCTGCCCCTCCCCCTCCCCACGTCACCGCCCGCAGGTACTCCCATCACCGGCCGCGGCTGTTTGTGATAAACATTTAGGAGCAAAATCACATTGAGGTGCAAATCACCCTTAGTGCAACAGTATGAAAACACTATCAGAATTATGACTCATACATACAAGGAAAAACACATTCATGTGCAAAATCACATTTATGTGCTAAATTATTTTGATCTACGAAATCAAATTCAGGTAACAAATCACCCATGATACACAATCCGAATATATGTGGAAACATAAGACTACAAAAAAACAGTTAGGTGGAAATTCACTCAAGGACAATATCTGCATGAGTGTAGTGATAGCTTTAGATGCAAATTCACATTTAGGAACACAAAGACAGTTGTGCTAAAGGGAGTTAAAGCTCACCTATTACTTACCATTACTTACCATTGGCTAGCTCCCAAGTCCCTCTCGTTTTCTTGCTTCTTTTTGGACAGCGACTCCTCCATTCCTCCGGCTTCCTCCCCATGTGTGTCCATGCCTTGAAGCTTGGACCAAGTACTGCTTCCCGACTGTGCCTGAATGCCTCCAGAGGTACCTTTTTAGGTTTCGCTGGAGGGCGGAGCTGTAAGCTCCGCCTCCAGAGAAATCTGTAGTTTCTAGTATGGGTGACTTGAACACGCCCCTCTGCTTCATTGGCTAGCTCCATAAATGGAGGCTAGCCATTGGAACAGAGAGGCGTCCGTCATGGCCGGACCAGATTCGGGGGCGTTCCCGAGAATCTTTGGCTTTTGGCTACGTCATGCTACGTCAGCCAAAAGCCGGGAACGCCCCCGAATCTGGTCCGGCCGGGCCGTGCTTGCTGCTGTCCTGCCTTCCTCCGTGTCCCTCCTCCCGCCGTCCCCCCTCCCGCTCTCCCCCCTCCCGCTCTCCGTGTGGTCCTGCCTTCCTCCGTGTCCCCCCTCCCGCCGTCCCCCCTCCCCCCCTCCGTGTGCCCGTCTCCCATTCTAGCTCCTACAGAAAACATGTTCAAGTTTGCAAGAAGCCTCTGCAATCCCGTGCACGTTTTACTGAGCACCAGAGGGTTCTCGGCGTCACAGGCCAGATGCGGTCTCACCACCCACCTTTGGGGAACGACCCTTCTTTACTATAACAATTCGATGGGTTAGTAACCTGTATACGAATGAGTTGAAGAAAAGTATCCAAGGAAAACCTGCACGAGGAAAACAAGTCTCAGGTGAATCTGGAAACTCCGCAAAATACTTTAAAGAAATAACGCTCGCCAGCCCCCCTAAACAACACAACCCCCGGCTGGGGCCCTGCTTCCTCCTCTCTCACTCTCCTTTTAATGCCCCCCCTCGGACGTGTGCAGTGTCAAACGTGGCCTGAGGAAGTAAAGCTGATAAATCCTCTCTCTCGGTGCCTCTGTTTCCCTACAGGCACAACGTGGAAGCGCTTAGAATCAGGCGAACTCCGGACTCGCAGCGCTACACAAGGGAAAGGCTCCGAAGGATGCCTGGCCCCACACACAACGCCTCGGGCCACGCGTGTGACAAAGGACAGTGTTTGAGCCGTGTTACAGTAAGAGCACAGTGAAGGAACCCAGCGGGGCACCCCCTCTACCCCCCACCACCGAGGGCTGCACCCCTCCTTTACTAGAAACCGCATAAATGGAAATTAAAAATTCATTTCATGCATTTACTAATTTATTTTATGACAATGTCTGGAGTCGGACAGAATTACTGGCTGTAGTAAAATTACTTCATTATTTAGTTTCCGCATAAAAGGAAGAACCCGCAGGGTTCTATTCAGCAAAGGAAGACAGTTTAAATAGCAAAAGAAACGAGAAAAAATGAAATACGCCCTGTTCCCATATCTCAACTCACGCTTGGCGTAGGTTTCCAATGGAGGCGCGTGTGAAGGACACACTCACGCACACACACGTGCACATACATGCACACAAACACATACATACACAGGCAGCAACACACATAAACGTACTCAAACATTTGCACGTACACGCACACCAAGACGCCAGCCATACATACACATATAAACATGTATGCACACCAACATACACAAACACATATGCATACACGCCATCATGGATCTACCGGTATACACAAACCAATATGTACACATCCGTGCAGACAAATAATCCCACTAACACACACATACTTGCGCACCAACACACTCCTGCTAAGATAAAATGAAGACAAGAATGATTTATCCTTACCAAGTGACCAACTCGTTCATTCAAAGGAAAGGAACGTATACTCGCATCTAACCCTGACTGTCCACACATACACATATAAACATGTATGCACACCGACACACACATGCATACACAAATATTCATATATTGTGAAGTGAACTTCGGCAGAAGGTGTGGCGTACCGGGACACGGCCTGAGCAGAGGCTGAACATTGTGCTGGCCAGCCGAGGTTCCTGTGGCGAGGCCATGTGCGGAGCGGCGAATGCACGGCCAGGAGTGTCGCGGCCCCAGGACTGTGGGCCGTCATAAGTGGAGCTGGGCCCAGCAGCGGCCAATGAAAGCTACTTGATCGTCGGCAGACCCTTAAGGCACCGGCTCCGTCCACGGCACATACAGCATCTGCCACAGCCCTCCGCCCCTTGAAGCTTGTGGCGGACGCCCATTCTCCACTACTCGGGGCGGTAGTCTGGCCGTGGTGCGGCAGGCTCACAGTGCCAGCCCGTCTGCAGAGGCTGTGCCCGGGGCCTCCCCCTCCAGATCTGTGGTGTTGCTTGGGACCGGATTTTACCATTGGAGTGAAACGGACCCTTAACCTCCCATGGCCCACTTCGCCTACATCCTTGGACCACCGCTCCAACCCTGGAGTGCCCAAGTGGGTGCCCGATGCCTCCTTGATGTGACGAGCTGAGGAACTACTATGGCACCAAGTGGGGGAAAGGGAGAGACTGTCAAGCCATGCAGTCTTAGGTCTTGTTTCCTCGCATGGTTACTCCTGATTTTTACATCCTTCCCTAAACTACTCCCTCCTCCACCATCCTGCTTCCACCATTCTGACCAGATGTGAAAGAAAGGCTACTCACAGAACACATTTTGTCTGTCTAGTGGTATATAAACATTTTGCGGGGGGCGGGCTGGCTTCGAGCCGCCTGGTCCTAGACTGGAGGATGTGGCAGGATCCCTCCCGATCCTGTGTCACCGAGGGCTCCCAGCCTCCGCCATGTCACCTGCTGCGCCCCGCCTCACTTTCACCCGCCTCCCCCCCTCCCCTCCCCCTTCGCTCTCTCTCGCCATGCCTGGCACAAGTAACTAACTGCCTCCGTGCTATCCCCCCACCAAACCCCACTTCACGGATTTCACATGTCAGTTTGCACTCAAAGCTCTCGAAACTGCCTTTCAGATATGAATCCCTGCCCCCCCCCCCCAAAAAAAAACAAGTCACCGCCTTTCACATGTGACCGTGACTCCCTGCCTTCCACTTTTCTCCAAAACTCTCGACACTGCCCCTCATATGTGCACCCCCCCCCCCTTCCTCTCCACATACAAACCCCTGAAACTCCTGTCAGTGCCTGGCACGTGTGCCCCCTTTCCCTCCACCCTATCCTCCGTTCATTGCCTTCCGTTGTGATTCCCTCCACTCACCTATAAAGCGCGTGACTCCCTTCCCTGCCCCCCCCCCCCTCGCCTCAAACCTATCACCACACCTGGCATATGTGACTCCCGCCCTCGTCTCGCCTCAAACCTATCATATGTGTCTCCCTTCACTCACCCAAAATCTCCAAAATTGTCTGTTGTGTATTTTATGATGGACGTTCTGTATGCGAACAAAGACCCGGAATGAGTGAGAGTTCCTGATTATGAGTGTGTGTATATATATATTCATGTCAATAGTGATATTTTACTTTAAGTAGTATAGAATGTAAATCTTGACACGGTATGAGTCCACTTTATAGTATCCGTGTTTAAAAGATGTTAAAGTTCACACTTTACTACAATTGTGGAAACTCCTAACAAAGGTGAGTAAATAAGTCCTTACATTAGACACCACATTTAAAAAAGAAATCCTGTTCAGGACCCTCGTTCACGGAGTTCTTATGGCCGACAATATCCCTCCGCAAACGATAACTGACCAACAGGTGCCGGCGGCAAGAACTTCCAAGTTCATTAAAGTTGAATGTAACTCCCACATTGAGTGCAAATAGTTGTTTTTACTATGAGTAGAGTGTGAATTCAGGTTTCTTTTGAGGTCTCGGTTTTCGAACCTATTGCTATCAGTGCACATAGAGAGGAATTGGGTCTGCTCTTTTAAAACATTCGCTTTCTTCAACCAGCCTCCTTCAGCCATTGGTTTGAGATTTTGTCAATCATGTCTTGGCTCAGCCAGTGAACAGTGGTGTAACTTAAATGAATGTGAAGCTGGGGGAGCCCCCTCCCAGAGTCTCCCATATTCCATAGATATTCATTGTCCTTGTGGACAATAGGGACCTTCTGGCGGGTTTGGGGGCCACTGAAGAGTTGAGGGGGAGGTGGAGGTGGGAGACCCCCTGCACCGCAAGGGGCCTTCTTTAGGTCCCTGCCAGTAAAGTATTTGTTTCCCCCCCTTATGCTATTGGCTATTCAAGTATATGGGACTACTTTACAGCGATAACCCTTTCGGCCGTTCCTGCTGGCTCTACCCTGTCTGTCTCCCTTTAATGTGCTAAGTTTGCTTGCATTAACACATTAAACCCAGACCTGTTGGTTTTCCAGTGTTTGTTTGATTTTTGCTGTGCTGCTCTCCCCTCCCTCCCCCCAGCTTATCTAAATTACAGATGTAAGCAACTGTGGCACACTGGCATCTACATAGTCGCCAATGGTTAAAAAATGCCTTGTGACGGTCAAGCTTACGATAAGACACCTTGCCACCGGCGCCATCTTTAGCGTATTCACTTTCCCTCCAGGAATGTCGCCGCTCTCCCGGTGTGGATTCAGTCTCGCATAGGTGCGTCTTGTCAGTTGAACCATGTCCTGCATTTGCCTGAGTCTTGCAGTTTGCTCAAGTGTGTGAACTGATAGGTTTTAGGGCTTGTTGGGGCTGAGGTTTTTTAGCCTTGGCTTCGATGCAGATCTGTCTCACCTGTAAGGTCTTTGTGAGGTTGGCAGGATCAAGGAGGCGTCTTGGGAGCATATCTAGTGACCGCGTTTCAAAGGTACATGGTTCTCTTCAGGCATTCAGCGGTGAGGCAGAGGATATTTATTTGATTTTAGCCATCATGGGGGAATGAGTGTCGCTGTTGAGGGTATGTTTGAAACAAATTAAGAAGTTTTGTACGGCGGTCGTGCCAGCTCCTACCTCACTCCTAAAGCCTGGAATGTGCTTTTATGGATATTGCGCTATCCGAATAAAGTTTTTAAGTAGGTAAAGGCTGGAATGACCTGTCCATGTGCATCAGAGCCGTCTCCTCAGCTCTTGAATTCCACAAGAAACTGAAGCCCTGGCTTTTCACTTAGCCCCGCACCAGGACGCACTCCCACGTGTTGTGCGCTATACAAATACACATAACATATCATATAAACTGTTTCTGTTCTGGCCCGCCGCCCTCTTCACTCTCTCTAATAAACCCATTTCCACCTGCTGGAGTCGTTTGGCGAGGGGCGTCATTGAGTATTCTCCCGCTGAACTCTGCCATTTTTTGTGAAAAGAAGTAACAAAGAATTATAATGAATTGTCGTTGTCTTGTCCCATTGTTTTGTTGGTTTCACTTTTTCCTGTGAATGTTTCCGTCTTGGCCCTGGGGCATCTACAGCTCATTTCCTTGGCTAGCTGTCAGCGTAGTTATGTAATTTGGGCTCTTTGGAGCCAGCTTGGCTATTATTTAGATTTTCTAAAGTGAAAGGTTTTCATTTAATCCATAGACTGGCGTAGAGAGTAGTTACATAACACATTGGCTGCAGTAGAAGGCATTCGTGCCATTCGTTGGCGTGAGTAGAGGGTATTCACATCATTAATATGCCGGGGTGTTTATGTAACGCACTGGCCGCCGTAGAAGGTATTCATGTAATACAATGACGGGAGTATAGGGCAAACACGCTGGCTGGAGTGAAAGGTATTTATGTAATACATTCATTGGCATTCACTAATTGTGTACAGGATAGTCACGTAACCCATTGGCTGGAGTAGAGGGTGTATTATGTAATCCATAGGATAACATAAAGGGTATTCATGTAATCCATAGGTTGCAATAGAAGGTATTCATGTGATACATTAGTTAGAGTGTAGGGTAGTCACGTAATCCATCTGGACATTAATCAGTCTGCCCTTGACTGTGATATCGTGTTCCGGGCAGTCATGGATGGCTGTCCTGAGCAGTGGATGTGAGAGCTGTGTGGGCTGTGAGAGCTGTGTGGGCTGTGAGAGCTGTGTGGGCTGTGTGGGCTGTGTGGGCTGTGAGAGCTGTGTGGGCTGTGAGAGCTGTGTGGGCTGTGAGAGCTGTGTGGGCTGTGAGAGCTGTGTGGGCTGTGAGAGCTGTGTGGGCTGTGAGAGCTGTGTGAGCTGTGTGGGCTGTGAGAGCTGTGTGGGCTGTGAGAGCTGTGTGGGCTGTGAGAGCTGTGTGGGCTGTGAGAGCTGTGTGGACTGTGAGAGCTGTGTGGGCTGTGAGAGCTGTTGGCAATGTAAATAACAATGCCATTTATTTATAAGTAAAAAAAAAAAAGAAATGTCATGAGCAATGCCAATAGCTCTAACTTTTCCAAAGGCGAAACCATTGCATTGTAAATGCTTGTTGTTATTTTGAACTATAGCACGCCATCAGAGAGCATCGTTTTGCAGACTGTCTCTACTCGTTCCACCCACCCTGCCTGCATTCGTTGCTTGCCCCGTCTGACCTCCCATTGCTGTCCAGTGTCCACAGACCCCCCTGCCCAATCGAATTGTGTAAAGCCTACGCAATCTAAACCTTTTGCATCTAAAGCCTAGTGAATAACGTAAACAGCGTGTTAATGCAGTTCATATATTATCAGTGCTAGACAAAGAGCTTTGGTAGTAGGAAATGATGCCTTGTTGATACTGGGCTGGTTATAGGCGTGCTTTTAACTTTCCTGTGTTTCTTTCTACGCTGTAACAACAAAAGTGTAACTTGATAAAATACCGGAAACTGTGAGTCTGTTACCATTGACAATCATGAATTAGTTTGATGTTTCTGCACTTCGTCAAGAAACAAAATTTTCAGGCAGGCCAATCTGCTATAGTGCACTGAAGTGAGAGGATGTAGAGTAATGGTCAGAGCCGCCGGCTTTGCCACTGGATTATCGGATTTGAGTCTTGGTATAACATTCTGACATTGTGGGCAAAACACTTAATCTCCCTGTGCCTTAAAAAGAAACCGAACATGAACGTGTCCATGCATAATGTAACTGGCACTCATGTAAAGAGCTCCAATACCTTCGGGTCACATTTGCGCTAATTAAAACTGTCTTTGTGGCACTTCAGGGTTGCAGTATTTTCCTTTACACATCTGTTGCTTTCTTTTATTACTTTTTTTTCCTTTTTAGGTCTCGGCTAGCGTATGCCGTGCTTGCGCAGTCTCGCTGGCGAGATTTTATGTCTCTTAGTATGGAGCTTAAACTTGCCCCTCTTCTCCATTGGCTGGCTTCCTAAACGGCGGCCAGCCATTGGAGAACAGGTTTGTTTGTCAATTTAAGCCCCTTCCTTTTCGGATTGAGGGGCATGTTTTTTTCCGCTTCTTTCTCTCCTCTTCCCATTGGCTGGAATGTAAACAACAAGCCAATGGGAAGAGGAGAGAAAGAAAAACACACCCCCCAGTCTGAAAATGACGGGGCGTTTCTCCGATCCATTTCTGCTGGACCTCGGAGAAACATGGTGGTGTCATGGC